>NW_008794883.1:2237037-2248520 GCF_000699145.1 Aptenodytes forsteri | reverse complement strand
TCTGGGCGGGGCTCTCAAAGCCGGTGAGGTCCTGGCTGGTGCCCTCACACGGGGAAAACCTTCACAAAACGCCAACCCTGCTGGTGGGGGGGCTTAAAAAAGGAGGAGTGCAGAAACCCACGCCGCGGGGGTGCATTCGTTTCAGACGTTGAAAAGGGGGGGTCTGGTCTGTGCGCCGTGTCGTCATCAGTGGCGTCTTGGTTTGGGTGCTCTTGTTGCACAACCAAAGGCGGTCCCCGCGTACGCTAGCAGATGTTAGGAAGAGTGACGCACGGTACTGTGACGTTATCCCCTTGATTTACTCTAGTCTAAACCAGATTCTTTCCTTCTTTCCTTTCTTCAGTTCTGCACATGCTTCTCTCCTGTCTTGCTCTTTCTCAGACTCTCTTATAGACGAGCACCTTGCTTTAAAGTGACTTTTTTTTCTTAGCTGTTCGTTAAAACAAGTGACCGCTTCTGTTCCAGGCATGGGGGCTGCCGTGAAGTCCAGCTGCTGCCTCCAGCTCCAGCTTCGCCAGCAACATCTGTCACGTTCTTCCATTTGTTCATCTTGCATTAATTATTGTAATTAATATAGTATATTAATTATACAGTGACCAAGCGCTGTTCCACTCTATTGCCTGTTTTCCCCCTTACTGTGAACAGAAACAAGGTGCGGGTGGCTCAGCTCAGCGCCTGTCGGGAGCATGCACGTATCCCCAGACACAGGGATGAAACGTAGAGAAACCACGAAATAAACTGCAGGTAAGGCGCTGCCTATAGAGCTGCGGAGAGCTAGAGGTGACTGAGCAGCAGAAAACACGCTGTATTTAGCTGTGCGTGTGGGATGCTTTTTGCATTCGGCCTGTCCTGAACATGGTGTTAATTAGTTAATTACGCCTGGAAATCTTTCTGATGAATTTCTTGCTAAAAAGGCCCAACGGAAGGGGCTGATGGTGGTCAGGAGAGGATGGATGCAAGAGCTGCTCCCGGCCGCAGTGTGGTGTCACGGTGACCAGGATGGGCTGAGAATAGGAGCATGGCACACGTTGTAGGAAGAAGCTGTTTTGCAATAATTTTTTTTTTTAATCGGGCCAGCTGATACAGTTGAAAACCCTAGATCAGCGCTGGGACACGTGTGCTCGGCGAGCAGGGCTCGTCTGCCCCGCTGACAACGTGAGCGAGTCCCAAAGCAGCCGCCGCCTCCTGCCCGCTCTGCCCGGTGCAGCCATGGCAGGCAGCGGCACGAGCACGGCATCCTCGGGGCAGGACCACGCTGTCCTCCTCCAGGGCTGGGCAGAGACTGGCAGGAGTTACAATCAATAAATAAATAAGCAGATAAATAAATAAACTGTGAGGTTGAAATGCTTGTAAGAGCGAGATGCGAAGAGCTTAAATGAGCACGTTAGAAATGAGGTATTGCTACTGTTTATTTGTGGCAATGAGGCTGGGTAAGTTTTTGGAAAACTCTCAAGATTATTAACACCTTTAAACGAAGCCGGGTGGAGGGGGCTGTCCTGAAGCTTTCCTTCAACCCGACTCAGGCTTGTACGCAGTGAAGGGCTGCCTGGATGAAAAATCTGCTAGACGTGCGATGCGGGCAATCAGAAAAATAAATCTAGTAATTTTTTTTTCTACCTTTTAGATCTCTAAGTCTGTAACTTATTTGCTTTGAGCAACGCGGCTCAGACATAAACCTTGGTTCCTATTTTCTTTACGCTTAACGCTTTCCTTACACTTAACACCAAAACAGGGTCAGGAAGGAGAGGAAAGGGACCCTGGGCTCATCGCTCATCAAGCGGTCGGTCTGCGCAGCACTCGGTAAGGACGAGTTTAAAGCTCTGGATCAGGTTCTGTGGTTTTTCCAAGAAAAAAAAAAAATCACAGGGAGCTAACTGTTTGTCCGCACGTAGGGAAGTTTAATATTTCAATGGTGCAGAATGCCAGCATGCTTGTACTCAGACACTGCAGTTTCTTCTCTCGAGGAACGGCTGTTACTCGGGACGAGGTTTTTCACTTCTGTATAAGGACGGACTTGCCACTTGCTTCAGTGGGGTCTGGACTGATCCTCTCTCGTTGAACAGGAGAAGTTGCAGCTTGCTGCTGTTCCTCCCTGTGACACTGTGTGGAGGTGCTGCTCCTGGGAGCCAGGATGGGGCCCCGAGCATCCTCACCTGGAGTCACCGAATCAGAACCGCTTTTGCCCTAATTTTGAAATATAAACAATATAAACATGTCATCCCCCCCAAAAGAAAAGGACAAAAAGCAAGAAATCCTAACATTTCTCAGAGTAACTTCTCTCTTCTTGAGATTATGAGCGCTGTGGCATCATGCTTAATTCTTTTTTTTTCCCTGTAAGTTCCTCTAATGCCTAGAAAACCACAACGGTAGGTTAGATCCTGTTGTGGGTACATTACATTAAGATATCTAATTAATCCTCACAATTCTGTGTATTAAGGGGAAATAATTAACTCCTTTCATTTCTTGTGCCGAAGAGAGGATCAAGAAATTGAAGAGGCATGCCACAAGTCTGAGGGGGGGGGGGGGGAAAGCTGTAAAACCAGGATTTAACAAGTTCTTGCAGATCTATGCACAGCTGCTTCCCCACACCATCTTTACAATGCATTTAAACACTAAAAACCCTCTTCTTCGCGACACAGCCCTCTCATCTAACATGAATTGCAACTACAGCCTGGCTAGCCCTCGTGCTGGGTCGTCATCGTTCGGCTGGGGAAATCGTGCTCCTCAATTAATGCCTGTATTTAATGAGCTTGTACGGGCCAGGCCTGCCCGTGAAGAAGCCAAGAGTCTCTCTGCCGCATGTCCTGACCTGCCAGCCCAAGAAAATTGGGATTCTTGGGTTGCTTGCTGCTCATGCAATGCATCGCGCCTCCCTGCAAGCCTGGGCAGTAGGTTTTGAGTGGGCAGAGAAGGGGTAGTTTGGGGGTAATAAAGGCATAATAAGTGAAATAAAAACGCAAGACAGATTTGATTAGCTGGCCGTCCTCCGTCCTGGCCCAGGTGGAGCAGGAGAGATCAAGGAGAGTGGCTGCAGGCCCGGTGTGAATTGCCAGGGGAGGGAAGGCATGGAAGCATACCGGGAAGAGTGCAGGAGAAGAGGGAAAATCAATATTAAAATGAATGCTGAACAGCCTGTGAGGGAGGATGAAATCAATTATTAATGTGCATTTGAGGAAAAGGTTAAATGAGACCACAGAGCTCTTAAGTCTGCTGTGAAGTGGCTTTTGCGCTGCTCAATAAAACTCATCCTCGGCGTTTGCCAATGGGACCGAGCAAAATAGTGTGGGGAATGGGAGAGAGAATTCAATGGATGTAATTTATTTACAGAGACCTGACTGCTCTGTCGCTGTGCGAGCGCGGGTGTCGGGGTGATGGGGAGCAGCGGGGGGTGCCCGGGGGCAGCTTCGCCCTGGGTGTGGGGAGACATCTCACAGCACAGTGAACTTCTGCTATAAAGGTGGTTTTCAAACTTACGATCAAATTTTCCCTATGCTGGCCATTAAAATGTTGCACTTGCACATCACTGGGTGAAATTCGGGACTGATCAGGTTTTTCTCCGATATAGCTCCTTGTGTGACCCCTAATGTGAAGGCTGGGAAATGTAAGATGCCCACAGGTCGCATCACGGACCTCATTCCTCATTGTCAGATTGTTCTCCACCATATATTTTGCTAATTAAAATTTAATTTTAAAGGTTTTATGCTTCTGTAGCAGCAAAAAAGGATAGGTCCGGAGTAAATGTCCT
Source organism: Aptenodytes forsteri (assembly GCF_000699145.1). Lineage (NCBI taxonomy): Eukaryota > Metazoa > Chordata > Aves > Sphenisciformes > Spheniscidae > Aptenodytes > Aptenodytes forsteri. The sequence goes on along the minus strand of NW_008794883.1, from coordinate 2,244,775 downwards.
CTGTGCACTAGCTCTGCACACGTTATAGACCAAATTTGCAGCGATAGGAAGCAAAATAAGGATTCTACAGGGAAATAATTTCTGTATGGCTGTTTCCAGAGGACCAGAAGGTACTTCTGAAGACGCACGCTGTGCAGCGGGGCCGAACCGCTGAATTAGCCATAGGCGGGTGGCAGCAGGTGTCCCCGGGTGATCTTCAGCGCTGTTCCAGAGCAGGCACCGCAAGGGCTCTGGGGACCGACATGCATGAGATCGCTTTACCACGTTTGCTCAAAATGTTGTTAGATATCCCTGAGCCCCCCAAGCCTTCCTAGGAACCTGTTCGAGAGTTTCCCAACGCTGGAATTATTTAAAAAAAAGAATAAAAATATATTTTTCTCTTCCTTAAATTAAGCTGACAGGCCTGCGTGTGTGATGGTTATTCTCGTTAGAGAGAGCAGAGGCTGTGTTAGCGTTTACAGGATTTCCCCAGATCTGTCCTTTCTCTCGCATAGAAATAGGTAAGACGCTGCCCTGTTCTTGAACACATGCATTATTCAAACCGCTCGGTGAGTAATAGCTGCACGCCGCCCTTGGGCAGCTGTTTACTCATAAAATGTTTTTGAAGTTTTTTTGCTGGTTTAAACACTGATCAAACAAGCAGGTAGCAAGCTGTAGCTCTGCTCCTCTACCGAAACCTGGTTGTTTTGTGGTCTGCTCTGCTGCTCTCCAGCTCCATCTGCCCGGTCCTTCCAGATAAGATGGGGTTTTTTCTCTCTAACTGGGGATGCTGGCTGTCGGGAGGACTCCTGCAGCCCAGGCTGGAAGTCGGGGCTGGTTTATTTTAAGAACATCTGCCTGGTGGGATGTACCTACACCCATCCTAGATGGAGGCAGGAAAACTGAACGGATGTTCTCCCAGTGTCCTTTCCACCCTCCTTAATGCAATTCTCCTATACTGCGATATGTCCATATATATTCTAGTTTGGTTCAGAAAGCTTTTCTGTGATCGTCCTCGGTGACTCGATGTGCAGCAGCAGTTTGAAACGCCCTTGTCGACATTTCTGTGTGTTTTAATTGACTCGGGAGATGTAGGACACAGAGTAAATGGCAGGTTTTAAATAATTAAGGTGCTGCTAATCCTCAAGAAATGTCAGAAAGTCCCTAAGAGATGCTGCGTGAGATCCTCTTTCTTGTGAATTGGCTAATTAAAGGGATCCTTTTCATTGAAAATAAATAACCGTGTGAGGCTGTCAGCTACACCGCGCTTGCCCTGGGGAAAGGAGGGCTGTTGGGAGATTAACACCTCTCACTGAAACGCGGTCTTTTGATCTGATGGGTAAAAAGAAATATTTAGATATAAATCCTGAGGCTATTTTGCAGTAATGTGAATGATGAGCAGTGGAGTTTGCAGTTGAAAGCGAAGGCCGTGCGACTCGAGATGGACACGAGAAGGTCCCAGAAGCTGCTGGCGACCTGCAGGTGAGTGCAGAGCAAGGAAGGGGGATTGCAGCCAGCTCTGCCGGAGGCGGTTTGGGGACCCTCTGTAAAATAGGTAATGGCATGTAAAATAAGTTTGTTAGTGCTGGTTAGATGCCCGCAGGCTGTCAGGGTGGAGCCCCCAGGTTTGTATGGCATAGGTAAAACGTCTGGGCTTGGTGGGATGTAAATCTCCTTTACCTGTGCCTCATCCATCACCATGCCTGCTTCCTTCTACATTCTTCAGAAGCTGCCTCTGTTTATTGATAATGCCAAAAAACATTGTTGGGTTTTGAAAATTATGTTCTGGCAATCACAGCTGTAACATGAGTTGAGATAGTGGGGTGGGAGCTAACAAGTGGAAAATTTTAAACATGCAGAATTATGGCTCTAAGGCATTTTACTAAATAAAAAACAAGCGGTTGGAGAAAAATACATTCCCTTTGAGATTAATTTTTCATTGACAGAAACAAAAGGCATTGCTAACAGAAATTTGATGACTGTTCTGCCTTGGAGTTTACAGAAGCGAATAGATGCCAGGGAGAAGCAGATTGCATCTTTCCCTCAAGGTATCTTGGGGGAAATCTAGATTGTGCCAGACGAGCCGATCAGGTAAACACGCTTCTCTGAAGACTGGAATATGGTAAAGTAAAAAGCATCTGGAGCCTTGCACATCCGCAGCGAGTCCCTAACGCCCGACTCTTCCCTCCCCTGGTGCATTCAGGACCGATGGCTTTGGGTTCTCAGGAGCCCGTTGCAGCTCTCGCCGGGAGCTCGCACAAGAAGCTGGTCTCCAGCTCCATCGGTCCAACTCCCCCGTCAGACCGTTCCTTGGGATATTGCTGAATCCACTCATCTGACAAATGGGTGGTTATTTTAGGGTGCGCTGGCATCAGCGACATCCCTTTTCTAAAGAAAAAAATGAAAAGGTTATTTTTGTACCAGTTCCCCCTATTTTGGTGGAAGATGCTCTCACGTCACGGTGCTATAACTGGAACCTGGATCCGCTCCATCTGCTCAATTGACATTTTGTTTGCAGTTAAAATTGCCTTTAAACTCTCTCGGTCCCGCTGTGTGCCCGTGGGAAGAAATACACTGCAGGAGGGTGGACCCGCTGTAGCAGGGCCTGGTTAAAGAGAAGGGCAGAAAACACGAGGGACCCCATCGTGCCATGTGTGCTTCTGCGTCTCCTGTTGTAACGCAAAAGAAATGGCAAATTTGGGCAATATCTTTTGGGCAAATCTAACGTTTGCAATACACGAGACACACTGGGCACGGGGGGCAGCACGGCTGTTCCTCCTGGGGCGAAGGCAAACTTGGCTTTGGCCCCTGAACCAAAATCTGCCTTATTCAACCCACTCCTCAGCGCGATGCCCAGACACAGGCTTGGGGAGGGAGCGGCACCCAGCTCCCCCAGCCTCCCCATAAGGTCCCTGGGGCTCTGCATCCTTCCTTGCTGCCTGATGCCCGGCTCCTGCCAGAGAACAGTGAATAGATGAACCTGAGGAAGAAAGGAGATATATTTCTTTTTCTTCCTGCTTCTCTCACGCAGGGTTTAAAATCCTTCTGGCAGAAATTCACAGCAGGGTTTGCTATATCTTCATAACGGGAGATGTGAAGATGCTAGAGCCTGTTTAACTCTTCTCTCCCCTAAGCAAAATTTATCACTTAGCCACTTGAAACAAGAAATTAGCAGCAACATTTGATGCACTGACACAGCACTAAAATGGACCTCCTGAGACGCCTCCGACAAGCTGTACCCTGCCCTTTCAGGGAAAGCATCGTCTTCTGTCACAGGGTGTATTTCCCTGCAAGAAAGGGAAACTGCCGGCACAGGAGCTCCGGCGCGGAGGGAATACGAATGCAGCAATCTCCTGGCCGCCCCTGGGCTCTGCATGTGAATGCGCTGCCAACAGCTCCAGCTGTATGTGCACGGCGTAGGTGGGAGGCACGTCCCACTCCCTTCCCCGCTTCCTTGTATAAGCCGAGATGCCATAAATTGGGCGGTTTGTGCCTTCGCGGTGCTGAGGGTGAGTAGCACTAACAGGACACAGTTTAATGAGAGTCCGCAGAAACTAGTAACCGGGCAGGAATTAGGAAATGGTACATTCAAGACCTTAAAAAATAGGGCAATGCTGCAGGCACTGGCTTTAATATTTTATATAGCAGTAATAAATTATTGCTTAGAAGTTGGAAACCAGCAGAAGGCAGCAGAAGGATTAAACTTGAGCTAGATCTCCGGTAAGTTGATTCATTTTATTTCCTAATGGTACGCTTTAATACTTTGCTTATTAGTTTGTATTAATATGAAGTTTCTTATCTGAGAAAGATAAACAGGGGAACGTTCTATTAAAAGTGACTCGGTGATTTATGATGTTTAACCTTTGTTTCTATTCTGCCATGTAAGAAGTAGTTTTAAATGTATCTTTCTTATGTTAAAAATGTTATTCTAGGAGATAGAGTGAACGTTTGTGGGGCCAAGGGGTGTGCTGGGTGGGCTGTGCAGGGTGTTTGTTGGGCTCTAGGCGGTCTGCTGTTTGTGTGCCTGCCCGTGTCACTCACTCACCCAAGCCAGCATCTATTATTCCATAGTCGCTTCCAAAAACCCCGTGCCAGGGATGTGAACCGCTTTGTGTGCACACGTGTTGCTGATTCGGGCGACGGAGTCAGCGGGGGACCCGGTGCAGGGATCCCTGGGGCTGCGACCCGGCCGGGGGGTAGCTCGATAGGGAGACGTGACCCGAAACCTCGAGGATGAGCCGTGGGGGCTGCTGTCAGCCCTCCCTGTACGCCTGCTGCAGCTTCGTGCGCCCTTCTGCCGCTCTCAGTATTGTTCTGTGCAGTTTGTGACTTACAGTCAGCAACTAGCAAACAAAAAGTATATACTCATGTTTTCAAACTTCAGGTGATGTTCACAAGTCCCTTCCAACCTAAATTATCCTGTAACTCTGTGCTGTGTAGGAGAGAAGCAGTAAGGTAAATCACATTATCAGACTCCTCCAGAAGCATCAGGATAAAAATGAGCATATCTCACGTACGCAATCGTTTTAGAATAGTGTCTTTCTCCTAAACTAGTGAATGTGATTCTGAATCACAATTTCGTCATGAATTTCAGAATTTATTTTCTCTGTCACCGCCCTCTGCAAAGCACAGTGGAGCAGCGCTGGTGCCAAGGGTGTCCACATCCCCCATGGCATCTTAACCTCATCCCTCCTCTTCTTGGGGTGCTCTTACTAAACCTGCAGGAGCGGCATTTATTTAAGTCTGTCTTTTTCTGCCAAATATAATTGAATTGGAAGGGGAATTGGGGAACTAGCATCACTTTTTTTCATTTAATCTCAAAAAATAAAGAGAATTGGACTGTCCAGGTGGGCAATGGTTCCTCGGGCTTGTCGGGAAGGCAGCATGCAGACCTCACTGCTTTTAACCCAAGCCTGGAAAGTTTGTGTTTCCCCTCAAAAGAACTAAGTTTTTCTATAAAGAAGCAGAAAGCAAACCTCGGCTTCACACCTCCGAGCAGAGGTAGTGAGTCGGTCACCTACAATTACATACACAACTGTATTTCCAGCCCCAGGGGAGCACAGTGAATTTTACTTGGGAAACCATTCATTTAGAGGTAAAACTGCTCTATTAATGATAAAAAGGGATAAGGCTTATTAATTTGGAGTTACTAAAGTAATTTGAGGAGCACAACTTCGTTTATTTGGAATTCAGGCCAACAAATTCCATGTAAATGTATCACCTGATTGCAAAAACGCCAGCGCTGGGTCGGTGCTGGAGCACGCTTCCACTACGGGGTTTTTTTTTTCCAATAGCAAAAGTGTAAGAAGCAGATTTTACACCACAAGCCCTGTGTTCCCGGTGTTTCCCATTTCCCACATGGCTCTGTTGATGGAGTGCTGGGTGAGGCGGTGTCTCTGCTGGCCTGGGGCTGGATGCTGCACAAGTGGAGTTTGTCCTGTCCGCGATGTGAATACGTGCGCCCTCCCTCTCCCTTTTCATGTATTTATTTAATGGACAGGCACTGAGACACACGCTGCTCCTGGCTCCCCGTGCAGGCGTGACCCCGGTTATCGGTGCTGGCTTTGTGCCCCAGCAGCGGGGTCTGACCCTGCTCTGCCCCCTCACCTGCACGTGCATCGGGGTACCCGTGCGGTGCCCGGCGTGGGGAGGAGCCAGGAGGGACCCCTGCAGCCCAAAATTAAACTTGATCTTTACCAAGGGCTCTGTAGTACTCCTGAGTCCCAGCGTGTCCCCCAAAATGAGGAGAAACACCTGGTTTCCTCAGGAGCTTTAAAAAAAACCCAAAATCTATCTATCTATCTCTATCTCCATTTTCATGAGTGGAACCGAATGACCCCATCGGGTGTCAAGCAGCCGCAGTGGGAAGGGGGACCCGCGGTAGGTCCCCAGTCTGTGCCACCCCTTCAGCATCTCCTACCAGGTGCCAGCCCGGAGCTGAAAGCACAGTGGGGCAGCGGGATGCCACCGCCTGCCCAGCTCGGTCTCCGCTGGAATAACTGATGGTGTGTCGTTTCCTTTTTTCTGCCTCCCACGGGTGATGCCACCCAGGGCGAGCCGGGCTGCAGCCGGGAGGGCTCCGAGGGTGCCCAGCAGCTTTCCGAGAGCCTCGATAATATTTTGCAGCTGAGCACCGACTGAGCTGGCCAGGATGCACACATCTCTCCAGGGATAACACGGCAGCATCCCTCGAAGCGCGGGCTAAAACCCCCGTGTATTCCTGCTCTGCGGCAGTTTGGGGTCACCCTTGGCAGGGAGGGTGTAATTGTGTCCCTTCCCCTTGTCCCCATGCTGCAGCCCTCAGCGAGGATGAGGAGGCAGAGGGGTGGCAGAGGGGGCGAAGCTGGCCTGCCCCTACCTGTTTGCCGTGTTGCTGAGGTTAATTGTACAGCTTAGTTCTTTTTGCAACCGTTTGTCTACTCGCTGAAAGGAACAGTGATATCTTGGGTAGAAACAGCCAGTTTCAGCTTTTGGGATTTAAAATCCTCTCAAAGATTTTAAAAGAAACAAAGACCTATTGAGATATTAATTTTGCAAATTATTACAGGGGTTTTTTTTAATTAGTAGTGTGTTAATTTAATTACAATTAAGAAATGGGGAGAGCCAGTCTGAAACTTTTCTCAGGCTATCTTTACTAAATTTACCATTACAGTGTCTCCAGTTTCAGCTTTTGGGATTTAAAATCCTCTCAAAGATTTTAAAAGAAACAAAGACCTATTGAGATATTAATTTTGCAAATTATTACAGGGGTTTTTTTTAATTAGTAGTGTGTTAATTTAATTACAATTAAGAAATGGGGAGAGCCAGTCTGAAACTTTTCTCAGGCTATCTTTACTAAATTTACCATTACAGTGTCTTTTACTATACCACAGAACCCCTGGGATTCATCATTTTTAATGCACCTGATTTATTGCCGTAAGAGAGCAAAGTCAACCATTGCAGCACCCTCTCCTCCACCCTGCTTTCATTAATCACCCTCCTACCAGGGCTAGCCTTAGAGAGCTGTGATTCCTCCACTGATTTAATCTCTTCTTTTTTTTTTTTGCATACAAAATATTTGAGTGATTTGATTCTTCAGAGAATCTGAGTGTCTACAAGCCGCACAGATTTCAGTGAAACTCTAGCATTTGTATCAGTAATTCATGAACTGGATTTTTTAAAGCCTGCTGGAACTATTAGCAAGTCTTTTCGCCACCAAATTTCAAGTCTTGCAGAAACACACCCACCTGCAGTTGGGATTTTATTTTTTTTTACATACTTCCTCTGTTTAGACAGACACTTGTTCCATCAAATATTGGGGCATGAATTTTACTCACGTATGCTGTCAGGTATAACTTTCTTTGTAAAAAGCGTTGATGATACAAATTACCTACGTTCTCAGTTTTATTGGTTGTTATTGCTCGGTTTGAATTCATCCTCCATGGCTCAGGTGAGGGCATAAACACCCCTTTCTCAACACTATTCCCCATTTGCAGTGGGAGTTTTTTGGATCGGATGGCGTTTCAAGGCGTGAATCATTTCAAGGAACATCTAAATAGGATGTTCCTAACAGGACATCAAAACGATGTGACCATATAACACAGCTGGGAGGGGCTAAGTGATCCTGTATGTGTGTTTAAGCATGTCAGGCCAAAGGGACTGCATGTCTGCTTGAACTTAGGTGTAAATTTAAGTATTTGCTGAGCGGCATCTAAATAGAACCATAGAATCTTTTAGGTTGGAAAAGACCTTTAAGATCATCGAGTCCAACTGTTAACCC
>NW_008794883.1:2218766-2236649 GCF_000699145.1 Aptenodytes forsteri | reverse complement strand
CCCAGTTCCCTCAGCCGCTCCTCATCAGACTTGTTCTCCAGACCCCTCACCAGCCTCGTTGCCCTTCTCTGGACACGCTCCAGCACCTCGACGTCCTTCTTGTAGTGAGGGGCCCAAAACTGAACACAGTATTCGAGGTGCGGCCTCACCAGTGCCGAGTACAGGGGCACGATCACTTCCCTACTCCTGCTGGCCACACTATTTCTGATACAGGCCAGGATGCTGTTGGCCCTTTTGGCCGCCTGGGCACACTGCCGGCTCATGTTCAGCTGCTGAGAATACTGGAAGCCCATGCAGCCCCGTGGCCAGCCTCGGTCCTTGCTTCTGCCCGTACAATTCAAATGCAGCTTTAGAGCAACACTGAGCTCGGGTGTGGAGTGGACGGGCACAGCAAGTGGGGACAGCCCGGCATGCAAGCTCTGCAAAGGCAAGCAACTGGCCCCGCTGCTCCAAAAGATGCCGTAGCCAGCATCTCTAAAAATGCCTGAGTTAATATTTATATAGCTCTGATTTACAAGGCTGACTTGCATTGGTGTCGATGTTAGCAGGAAACGACGCTGCCAAGAGCATGGTCTCCTCTGGAAACACTGCTCTTTGGTTTGTGATTTGCGGGAAGCCTGCCCATGTTGAGTGTGAAACTCAGCCTTGCTGCTGCTGCTGCTGCTACAGGCGATCCAGCTCTGAGCTCTGACCCTGGGTTCCTGAGCAGTCTTTGCTTGAGGTGGTCAAAGGATGCATCTCGCTACCTTGGCTTACAAAGGTGTTTCCAACAGCATATTTCGTGCTATAGTTTAACTAAATCATGATGCAAATGCAAATCAGATTAGCAAGGATCCAATCTGTAAGGGTTCAGATTAAAAATAACACACCATCACGACAAAATATACAAAAAGGGATTTAAGCAAGTTCTGGGAAACGCAACACTGGTTCCCCAAATATTTAGTGAAAGCCAAGGTGTGGGTTGGGATTTTCTTTTTTGCTCCTGCATTTGAGAAGCAGCAGGTCTGACCGCTCGTAGCTGCTGCCCCACGCCTCTGCACCAGCAACACGTCCACCAGCCACCATCTCGGGAGCAGCCATCCCCTTGGGCTGCCGGGAGTAGTCATCTTCAGTCTGTGTGCGTCGTTAAGTTGGAAATATCTGGGTATCTATCATTTCAGTGTAAACCGTGTTCAGCCTTTGCGGCAGGAATGAAGTTAACCTGCACGTAAACACAGCCACAGCCGCCTCCTCTGCAAAAGCAGGCTGGCAATTAGTTGCTAAGGCAACATTTTTCCCAAAGCTGGGATCTTCTGTGCAGCTTTTTAGTGCAGTTCCATCATCACGGATATTTTACAAACCAGGCTTGACCTGTGAAGAGCTCAGCTTTGCTTACTGACCTCCTGCGGCCCCTCGCCCCAAGGTGCAAGGGAGGAGGGACCGTGTGTCACCGGGGCAGATGTCTGTAAGGGGGGCCAGAGGGACCCCCCCACTCCCAGGGGGTGGTGGAGGTCGAGGGGAGACCCCAGACTCCCTCTCAGTGCTGTCTCCCTTGGGTCGGGTGCCTATGGAAGAAGTGAGCGGCCATTCACAAGCCCGTTAGCAACAGCCGCTGGAATCAAAGACCCTAAATAGAGTTGTCTCATCTGGGTAAATTTATGGGTAATGGTCACATCTGTAAAATTATTGTCTGAAATAATATAGGCAGACATATATTGTATGTCAGAAAGCTAAATGGTAGATAAATACTCATTTATCTAACGCTATCGCTCCTATTGGGCTTTGTTTCCAAATGTCTGTTTAATAAGTTGCTTCCCAGCACTTTCCAGACAGAAACTCGGGGAAAGTAATAAAGGGATCTGGTCGGGGCCATCTATTCTGCTCTGCAGGCACCGAGTTTGCACTGGAGTAGGAAGGAGAAATTACTTACACTGTAAACAGACATTTATCATTCTAGATAACGCATGCTCATTTAGTTTGTAGATAAATCCTAAAGTTTTCTGTTTGTCAGACTATTGCATACAGCTCTTCGTTTGCATGATGAACTGCTCTTCGTTCTCTCTGCTCCAGTAAAATGCTCTTCCATTTGAAACTGGGCTGCAAATCCATGATTTCTGTAACTATCTTATAACAGTCAAACGCTTTATGGCTATCTCTGCATCTGCTTTGTGCAAACACCTAATTTGTGCACACAAGTGTGCCAGCATTGCGTGAGCTCTTTGTTGCAGCAGTAAATGCAAAATACAGAGATGCAAGTCTTCTCTCTCGAAGGCAAAGAGCAGCGGGAGCTGCCTTTCTCCGCGTGCCTGGCCTCCACGGCCCGAGGTGGAGCAGCGAGGAGACATCCTTGTCTGAAACCTGCTGCAGACTTCATTAGTGCTGTCCTGGCTTGATAGCTTTTCTGCTCTTCTGTACGATGGGGGAGCAGGAACTCATACGGTTGCCATCAGGCTGACTCAGAGGATGCAGATCACTTGCCAGCTCCTAGATAGTAGATGCTAAAATGATCAATACTTTAAAAAAAGATACTAATCCTTTCTTTGTGGCAATTACATCAAGACAGATGGTGTACCATGAAAAGGAAAAGGGATGCTGTTTATACTTGAAATCACTGTTGAAATAAAGAGCATAGCTCGTTCTTCCCTCTGAGCCTGCCTCCCTTCACCGTGCGGATGGACTGGCCGAGGCGCCTTTCTCGCCATCCCCGCACCACGTTTCCTTCCATGGAGACTCGTCCTGATTAATGAATTTCATGATCCCCCGTGCTGCTGAGCGCCCAGGGCTCACTCCCCTACCTTGCCCAGGGTGCTGAGCACCCCCAGCCTGGCTTTGCCTTCAGCTAAAAATCCTACTTCAAAGTTACAGAGAAATAGTCGGTGCAGGATCTGGTTCCTGAATTACACATCTTTGGCCATACATTTGGTTTAGAGGGTTTCTCCCGGTGTCTCAACGCTGCCAGAAGTAAATGATTCTTCCAAATCAGCCTTCATTCAGGAAGAGAGGGAAAATTGATCAGTACGTGATCACTGGGGGCTTCCCATGCCAGCTCTTCTCATCTAAATTCAGGAATTACTTCACATCCTCCAGTTTTGAGGATGGAGATATTATCTAGGAATAACTATTGGAAGTGAAAAGTGTCAAGATCTGCCTGAAGGTGCCCATGTCTTGGGTACTGTTCTGTCACGGTTTTTAACAGGATTTTCAGTTATTTGTTATTTTTAGTTCTTTGTTTTGTTGCCGACACCCCAGGGTCTAAATCAATCCGGATAACTTTCCTAAGAACTGGATTGCTGGTGAAGACTTCACATTCAAGCTGTCCAGTGTGTATTCTTCAAAATATCCTATTTTGGCTAAAACTACTTTTGAATTTCACATATATTGAAGAAAAAATTCCAGCCAAAGAGATCCTCAAACACTCCAGCTCAGCGCCGCGAAGCCTGAGCTGCTGGCCTTGCTCTGCACCGTCCCCGCGGCCCTGCTCCACACACGGATCGGCTCCAGCAACCCGCGAGTGAAAAACGGGCATCATCAAGGGGGCTCATTTAGCAGAAAATAAAGATGCCAAGGTAAAAATTCATCAGACTCCAAAGAACTCGAACAAAAGCCATTAAGTGCCTGGCACACAAGCACTGGGAGCATGCGCAATAAATAACAGGCACTGGTATTGCTCTGAGCACATTCCTGAGCATAAATTGGGTCTGGTTATTACTTAAAATCAACGGGAGGGTTGCTGAGGCTGGAAAGTGGAAATTGGTGGGTTTGAGTTGTTTAGCGAGGTGCGAGCAGGGGGAAGCAAAGGCAGGAGGGAGCTTTCTCTGCAGGTGGCACTGCCGCTGCCATGCAAGCTCTCCCGTGCTCCCGCGGCTCGAGCAGCTCTCGTTCATCTCGGGAGGCAAACCCATCCATCCGACAAGAAGACGAGTGCTTTGCCCGATGCCCACCACCCAGTACAGCCCTCGCACGGGCGGCTGAGCAGGCATGAGGCCGGAGCACGGCTCCCAGCCAGAGCAGCCACAGAGGAGTACAAACACTGCACGCCTGATGCCATCGTCAGTGCCTCGGTATCCCCAGAGATAGTGAATATTTACAAAACCTTGCACAGGCTGTTTGTGTCGTTGCATTCAGGTTGGTGCAAGAGCTTTTGCATTTGTGAGTCTGAGAAACGAGCAGTGAGAGCGAAGAGCATTGCATGGGGTTAACTTGGGAAACGTAGCTAAACGAGGGGTGTCAAACTTAATTGCGGAGCTTCTTTCAATTATTGAGGTTGCTTTGTAATCTCCTGGTGCTACCTCACATGCTTCCCCCAATGAACTGCCTGAGGAAACAGGTATAATTCATGAAATCAATATTTCTTGCCTGATGCTCCCCTGGGGACTCGTTATTTCACAGGGCAGGTATAAGCTCTGCCAGCAGCCAGGCACCCAGATGCGTTGGCCAGGGCCGACCCGTGGGACCAGGGGAGCAGGCAACTGGGGGCCCAGATTTAGTGGGGAGGAGCAGGAGAGCCCAGTGCTGCCCGGGAGCCGAGGGGAGCCGGCGGGCATGCACGGAGCTGCACCCCCCGGGCACCCCGCTTTGCCAGGGTGCACTCAGGCCTCCTGCGCAGATGGATGCTCCCACTTTAAAGAAGACTTGGACTCTTTGCAACATCTTCATACACCGATTTCCCCTCAGCTTTAACCAGAATTTCTTCAGATATATTTTGAATCAAGTAACTATGTTATAGATGATGTTTGTTACAGTAAATCATAGAATCATTGAGGTTGGAAAAGACCTCTAAGATCATCGAGCCCAACTGTCGACCCAACACCCCCATGCCCACTAAACCATGTCCCTAAGCGCCTCATCTACACGTCTTTTAAATACCTCCAGGGATGGGGACTCCACCACTTCCCTGGGCAGCCTGTTCCAATGTTTAACCACTAAAGATTGACTATTGCTGCTAGGGCAAGTCCCACGATATCTGAAAAAACAATTTATTGCAAATCGGTGGAGTGGCTGTTGAAAAGTGGTCCTGTAATGGAGCTCCCTGGAGAGCAGCCATGCTAACGCAGGTGCTGTAGCCGGTGACGTCTGGCATTTGCACTCACTCCTTTTGCACTGCAGCATCCTCGGGGCACAGCCTCACCACCATGTAGGCAGCATCCAAAATTGCCCTGTCCAGGCGCAGCCCTTCCCGGGGATGGCCCGCGCATATATGGCAGGCCCGATTCCTCCCACTCCCATTCCAACCCTCCCTGCCCCGAGGTATTGCACACATGCAGGCATTTGGCCAGCCCAGGGGCTCCTGTACCGTCACGGTGGTCCTGAGTCCCCAGCTGGAGCCCTCTACCTCCACCTTCCGATACCGCGATTGGAGAGGAGCCCTCGAGTCGTGTAGGATGATAATAACACTTCATCGGATAGACATTGGTGACATACTTTTGACAAATTGCTGTTGTCTCTTCTCTTCAAGGGCAGCATCACCAGCCCTGCCATTGCCGGCTTGCCTTGAGAATGCTTGCTGCAGCTCAGCCTTTTAGTGCTGCTCAGCACTTCTCTGCAAGGCTTTGTTGCTTCTTTGTTAGGTCTCAAATGGATAGATTACACTGGAAATATCCAATAATTCTACAGAAACTGCGAAGTGTAGCTTACAGGGTTATACTGCTAATACAATAGCTGAAACACATATCTGGATTTTCATGGGAACAAGGAGGAGCAGATCGCAAGGAAAACGCCAGTAAGACAGAGGCAGCACGAAACCAGTTCTGTTTCATTACAGTTAAATCACTTATTCTCACATGTGTAAAATTTAAAAATAACCCAGACGGTTCATCAGAGGCTGCAGACTATGCTGCCTGCTTAACACCGCAACAAACAGCCTTCATCTCTTGCCTCTGTAAGCAGATGACTAGTGATAGGTGTAGGTGGTGGAACTGGAAAACTTGGTTTGAAACAATCACTTTTCTTCTAGACAATGCTATTATGCATGTTCCCTATTATACAGCTTTTAATTTAATGAGCTTCCACATTCTTTTAGATACAAATGCTAATCCCTGTTTGCATCCCCAACGTGCTCTTTGCAGTGTGCTCCAGATAGCATGTCACCATGTAGCTAAAAGAACTTGGTGCCATTAGAGCAATTATTAATTTCTTAATTTAGTGTGTGCCCTAAAATGTGTCAAACATAATAACCCCTGCTTATACAAGAAGGTTTTGATATTAACGATGTATTTCTGTATTATTATAATGTGTAGATTATTATCTAGGCTAATCTGTGGGTAAGAAACCCAAGTCGCATCCCGGCATCCCACGGTGCCTGGCACTTGCAGGTGCAGATTAGCCCCCTGAGACAGTCATTGAATTTGCAGAACTATTCTCTCTCCAGAATTTATCTACTATTTTAATGTTATCAGTGAACCATTCCATGACTCTAAGTATCTTTCTCTTTTCAGCTATGACATCAGAATTTTTCCTACTTTATTTACTAAAAGGATTACATTATACAATAAGGTAGTATTGCACAACTGTGTGACCAACATGAGTAATTCTTGAGAATAACTTGGCGTTTTTTAATAACTCGTTTTAGCTTGCTAAAGGAACTGCACAGAGCGGTTTGGTTTCAGTCTGCTTTGAAGCTCAGGTGACAAAGACGAGATGAGATATATCGTTCCCTTGACTGGGTGAATCCAATCTGTTCAGCTCAATGTTTCCTTGGGGGAACAGATTGCTTCATTGCTTTCTGCTTCCTTCCACTAGACTGGTTTTTCTCAGTTATCCTTCATGGTCCCTTAGAAATAATCCATGGACTCCCAGGAGGTCAGCAATTACAAACCGGTGCTGAGCTGCACTGAAGATGTGGGATGCACAGGTATCTAATGACCTGGAGGCTTAGGATTTGCCTCAGCTCACAAGACATCAAAAGACAGACTTCAACAAGGATGCAAAGGTCTTAATCAGTGATGTGGACTTTTTCCCATTCCCATTTTGTGGGGAGTCGCCTGGACTGGGCTGAGACGCCTACAATAGTCCTTTCTGGCATCTCCACTTTGCAACAGACGTCAAAAAATTGAAACAGGTCCAGCTCAGCAGAGGAAAGGTCTGTGATAAGGAAACCCGCCCTCAGCTTCTCCAGGGGAGGGGTGAGATGACTTCCACCTAGTTCTACATTTTTCTCCTTTGACGGTCTGCGGCTCCCGACATCTCGGTCTGCCTTACGGCAGTGAACTGGTTCAGTGAAACCAAACGACCGAGCAAGCTTCACCAGGTCTCTTCCTCAGCTTTGCCTGAAGGTTTAGGAGAGCATTTAGTGCAACAAAATAATTCAGCTGACCACCAAAAATCGCTTACACCGACCAAGGTGAGAAGCTGTCAGAGCCGTCAATGCCCGTGCCATGGCTGCACGGGGAAGGCCCTGGGCTGCTGTGACAGCCACCCTGGTTGTACCTACAGGGTGATGCCAGCGGTGCTGTGTACAGCCGGGGACAAGTGCCTGTGTCCCCGTGCAGTGACACGGCCAGGCACCCCCAGGGATGCTTCCTGCCCTGGCCAACCCCGAACCCACCTAATTGCTGCCTGTTTTGATTCATAGATCATGTTTTCTAACTGGGGTGCTGACCACCCCTGCAGTGAGTTCACCTCTTCTCATAATATTCTGGCTTTTCTTAACTATTTGTCATGGACCTTTTCTGTAGTCTATGGGAAAACAAGGTTCTGACTTGCCAGCCGACTGCCGGCATGCTCCTGTGCCCTGTGTCTTGGAAGTGGGAAATACAGGTTTAAAAATACTTCTAGCAGCAGGCAGTATGGAAATTAGATTTCCCAAATCCCCTGTGAATGCCCAGAGAAATTCCACAGGAGTTCCTCACCAGTTGTCTTTAAAAAAAGGGAACAAACCCCGAACCCCAAGAGATCAGCTTGACTGAGCTGCCAGGAGCAGTAGGTTCAGGGCTGTTAATCACAACGGGAAAGTGCCTCTTGATAAGCCTCACTGAGGCACCTGATTACCTCCGTGGGACTTGCAATGTGTCCCAGTCCTCGGTGTTTCCCTGCTGCCTGTGTCTGGAGAGTTCGGTGCTGCTTCTTTGCGACGTTTTTTTGCAGCGTGCTGGGTTTAGAGGTCCGGGTGGAAGGAATAGGGAGCGTGACCCCCTGCTGCTGTGTGACCTACAACCCCGCTCCCAGCAAGGGCCGCTGTACAGGAGAAGAGCTTTTAAAGTCCTCACCTCTCCCCCAAACACACAATGGGGAGCCACAGGCATCTTGCTGCTCTGCCCCACGGGGCTACTTCGGTAGGAAGAAGTGGCCGTGCTCGTGCCACAATTCAGTTGCTTAGTCCATCATATGTGAATAATTTCAACACTGGAATTATTTTTCTAAGACTTCTAGATAAATGCCTTATTAGGGGAAATGGGACAGAACGGGGGTTTTTTCAGCATGCTATCATGCTCTGCTGTTGCTCGTGCACCGTCACCACCGGTCCAGCGCGCCCTCAGGCTCTTCCATGGCCAGCCCCGGTGTACATGGGGGTTACGAGTGGCTGAGGGTGCAAAGCTAAACCTGAAAGCTGAATACTGACTTCGCTGCAGCCGAACCCAAAGGTGTCAGAGCTTCCTCTGCAGTGACAGCAGGGAAGGGGGCAGCGACTGCCGCGTGCCTGTGTGACATAAACTGCCCTGTATCAGCGAGGTAGGTAAAGCAGTCCCGGTCCTGTCCTGGGAGGAGGGAGCATGCATGGGCGAGGAGCGGGATCAAGCCTGGGACACGTAACCCTGGCTCGATGCTGCTCTGCTCATCTGTCCACGGGGCTATGGCTTTCCCCAGCATCCGCGTGATCTGCAGGCTATGGCTGCAATGAGCAGATGTAACTCACGACACGACTGTGGCACTGGTTTAGAACAGAAATAACTATCCTCCTTGTTCCAGTGTAAGGCTAACGAGCATGGTACACGATTACATGGCAAACGAGTTTTAATCCACTCTTTTGTAATCGCACACCATGGTAAGTGCTATCTTTCAGTTCCTAATGATGTCTCCTCCTGCCACTCACACAGTACAGCTCACAGGCAACGTGGGGAGGACATTCTACAAGAATAGCTGTCTCCATCCCACTGGGATGAAAACGTCTCGGTCAAAGTAAGGAAGAAATATCCTTCCTTCTAAAACGGCTTTTAAAAATCTTCACAGCCAGGTCCTGGAGTTATTCGGGGACATTAGCACTTGCTGGAAAGGAGGATGGCAAAAATGTGCATTAAACATCCATTCTAGCTAAAAGACCAACAGAGGACAGGTGGGTGTATGTGATGTTTTCAGACACACTTCATCCTCTACTGGTAATGTACAGCGGGGAGGCAGGACAAAACGGGATCTCAGGGGCCATCAGCTCCCACCCCTGCCGCTGCAGGGACGCCGCTCACCAAGTCCCACTGAATGCAACGGCACAGGTCCCCCATTCCGGTGGGCACTCTTGACCTCACCTTCCCTTTTGTGTGTGAATTGGACAGAAAAAGGTTTTTTTTAAAGCTGATATTCTCTGTTCAATGTGGTCTCCAACTTGTTTGATCAGTTACTTATTCAGTGAAATTTATTTTGTTCTGTGGCCTGCCAATTACAAATTCTGCTCTGAATATTCAGTATACAACAATTTAGCCCAGCGCACATGCTACAGCTTCTGTTCCTCAAAATTATTTGTCTTTGGGTAAGTTATACAAATTCATGTACTTTAAATTCCTCAAAGGCAATTAATTTTGAGTGGCAACTTGTCATAATTCAACACAGAATTCAAAATTCACAACTAGTCAGTATTTTGAGTGTTTGAGCTTTAAATTTCTTTTCCATGAACATTTATGTGGCTCCTTAATAACTGCAAATAGTGAAGCAAAATAAAGAAAAAAAGCGCGCTGAAATTTCAATTTAAAAATCATTATTGAAGACTATTTTCTTGTTCATAGTCATCTCAAGACACTACCTTTCACTTTAAGAAAAACTATCTGCATAATTCTCTTCTCGTAAGGTATAGCTCTGAGAATTAGATCCTCAAATCCAAAAAGAGAAACAAAAAGAAACTTTTACTGGTAAAAATTGATGTGTGCAAAAGGGTGAAGACACCAGCGACAAGAAGAAAATTGTGCACCTATAGCTACGAGTTCTTGCAGAAAGGAGGCTTAAGCTGCGCCGAGCGAGCCTTTCGCTGCTCATCGAGATCATGAAATCTTCACGGATTGTTTCCATGGAAGATGAAAGATATTAACTTTCTAAAGAGAACAGGATCGCCCTGTGTAAAGCCTTGCATGCTGTTTGTGCTCCAGGCACTGGCAGTGAAAACACCGATACATGAGACCTGCAAATAAAAAACAAAAAGAAGAGGAAGACAGAGAAATAGGAAATAACTAATAAAAGGCTTGGACAGATTCTGAAATATTTTAAAGCAGGTTTCAACTGACAGTCGCAGAGTATTGCAAGGTTTATATTCCCCAGTTGCTACCCAAGAGCAGACAGCATCGGAGGCTCGGTGCCCCCCTGCTCTTGCTGCTCTGCTCCCAGGGAATGAACCCCTGCGAGCGCCCTCGGGACAGCATCACACCAGCAGAAAACCAGCAATATTTTCAGAACGGGGGGGATGTTTGGTTTCCCTACAAAATCGAGGCCAACTGGTCTGTGCTGTGCTCCTGATATGAGCAAACCATTCCAGCTGCAACAGCGGAGGGACCTCGGGTAGCCAGGAAAACGCAGAATGAGAAACACAACCATCGCAGAGCCTGGAGAATGATGTGAAAAAGCCCGATTTCCTCCCATTCATGTCCTTTGCATAACAGTGCATGTGGTTAGAGGGGAATAACTAAATAACCTAGGGAGAATCTTGAGCAGGCTGTGATGATTACACCTAGAGCATGGTCAGGGTGGCGATCGACCATGTGCAGGGCCCACCGGCAGCCCCAGCACGGCATGCACGGCACGTCTGCCACACTCGACAGAGCACTGAGCAGCTATTCAAGCTCATTTGGATGCCCAGGCCAGCGGCCCCCCTGGACTGCAGCATCTCCACACACGAGTGGCTCTGCAGAAGCCACCTGGGACCCAACTGGGTCAATGCCGAGCAGGAGCTAACAAGGCTTGATGAGTCTGATTGGAATTTGCGCCGCTGATTGCCTCTGCGGTGAATCTTTATTTTGTGTCATACGCTTCCATTTAAATGTGAAGAACCACTTCTCATCAAAGGTGTGGAGCACTTAGGCCACATTTGCTCCTTCTGGGCCAAATCACCTGTTCCTTCTCCAAACTAGGTATGAAGTGCTTGTGAAACACCTACAGCATGCGTGTACCCACATATTTCTGTGGGCCCTCTTGCTCCGATGTGGGGGAGCGATTCAGTTCCCCGAGCTCAGGCTGCAGCTGTGGTTTAGACCCCATCAGGTTTTGCATCTCGCCCCCACGTGCTGCTTCAGCAGACAGGTCACCCCCGCCGTCCCCGCCAGCCCGAGGACATTCCCCAGGCAGTGCCGCCCTGCCCGCCGGGAGACATCGCGCAGCCCTTGGCTCCAGCTTCCCGCTTGGCTCAAGCTTTAATTTTATTCTTCCCAGGCAGAGTTTCTAAAGAGAAAGGCGCAGGGTGGGGAGCGAGAGGTGCCTGTGAGGAGCGACCGGGTGCCCAGCGGTGCTGGCTCTGCGCTGCCAGGGGCTCCCCGCACCCCCCAGCCAGCAGCCACGCACCTCCAACCACATGCTGCCTCTGCAGGGTTTAATTAGCCAGAGCGCATCCAGAAGCTTTTCTCAGTGGGTCGTAATTTTATGGAAATCTTGTTAGATTAATTTTTAGCAGGGATAAAAGACTCCTCATTCTCAGCACTCCACACTATTTTCCAGCGCCCGGCAAATCAGGCTCGCTCAGCGCATTAAGGAGCACTCTGTTTCCAGGTTTTACAGATTAATTTCATTCAGAGCTTTTTAGCACTCGCTATGCTGCATGTAATAAGAAAAGAGCCACTTTTGGTGCAAAGAAAGTTTTTTTATGTGATTCCTAGCTAAAATGTCTTCCATTTGATATTCTGGATGGGGGATGTATGAGCATATGGAAATACTTCAAGGGGCTGATGGCTTGCACAAAGCTACATCGGTGGGTTTGTTGGTGGTGACAGTTGGCTCAGATAGATTGTATAGGATCTGGTGCCACATCCCTAAATTACCCCCGTCCTCTGCCTCTGTGACTGACTCACGAAGTCGCCCTCATTGAATCACTCTTGTGGACTTGTAAGGTGGGCAGAAGAGATCTCTACAGCCACCTTGTCTGGTAGTTCAGAGCATAGACCTGATCTACCTGATCATCGGTACCTCTTCATCCAGGCAAATACGTTTTGTTTGAACTAGAGCAAACAATTTTGAGCTATTGGTTCAGAAAATGGGGGCTTTCGCCTATATATCTGCCATTCCACTGGCTCACTTTTTAATTATCCCATTCTTATTAGTGCCTATCTTTGCATAGGATTACCAGAGGCTTCCTTTTCTCCCTTATTCCAGCAGAGATTTTGCAATGATATTTGCACTGCTTCCTTCTGCTGCAGAAGTGCACAACATCATCATCCGAGTTACTGGGGTAAACCCTCCTCTTCCCCCTTGTCTCTCCTCTAGCCCCGCAGGTTGGTCTCTGCCTCACCCACCAGGATGGCAGAGCAGCAGGGACCCGAGCCCGTGTCTGCACAGCGAGGCTGTGCCTTCCCCGTCATCCCAGAAAACCCACCCTGCAAACAAGCAGCTTCCTTTCCCGTGTTGCTAATTAACTCATGAATCAATAGAAAATCCTGCAGTTAAGATGCCGACTGGTGCCTCGGGAGACCACAACTACCACTGCGGGAGAGGGGGAATTGCACGAAGCTGGGTGTTTTCCTTCAGCCTGTTTTTCTGAGTTTATAAAAGTGATTCCACATACTTTCAAAGCAAATTCGCAGCCAGCTCTGTTGAAACGCAGGAGTAGCTTGTTCAAAAGAGATGCAGTTTAGGCCTGCATGAAATATTTTTCTGTTGTGTTTTGTTCTGGTTTTGCAATGTTTCTGTAGATAACATGAAAATGTCCAGAGGAAACTTAGGGAAAAGGAACCCACGCAGACAGCGTGTGATAAGCTGTTATAAATCGGCTCAAATGAAGTTAAGATAATGAGACAGGTCTGTTCAAATTAGAGCATTTTTTCCTATCACAACAGCCCCAGGTACTGAAAAGGAACATTATTACATTTCCAACTGGCCAGCACTTACTAATTGCTGCTTCTGCAGCAAGTGAGAGTCACAGGAGACCAAGTCAAAATCAAGGAACTGGTGAAGTTCAACGCAGGCTTTATTCTACAGCTTTCTTCACCTTGAATAAATAAATGCAGATGCACACAGTTATTTAGGTGCTGATACTCAGTGTTTGCAACATCAAAGTGATCCTGGTTTGTTTATGAATGGTGGGGCACATCAACTATTTAAAACATTGTAACACATGGAATTAGGAAAAACGGGTGCATTTTGAAGTTAAATAGCAGATCTGATTTTAAAGAGTGATGCAAATTACTTGCAATTGCAGATTGAATTTTTGACTAGGCAGAAACGATCAAGGTCATTACCTGCTGGCCCTGGCAATGTTCTTTTTTCAGGAAAACAACATTTTCTGGGTCTGAAAAAAATCTGGAGCAACCTTCTAGATGAGAAACGTATTTTAATCCAGAAACTTAGTTGCAATAAATAACTAAATAATCAGGGCTTTTCTTTTTAACATCATTTTGGGCAGAAGAGGATATTGGTTTCCAACCAACCTCGTTCATTCCTCTTATTCTTAACTAATTAGCTCCTGGCTATCGAATCATGGTGCAGAAAATACGAGCGTATCCTTCTGAATTATTATTGTTTAGGAAACATATGATGGATTAAATACCCAATTGGCATAAACTGATGGAGTTTTGCTGAGCTCAGTGGAGTTACGCTGACAAGCACCAAGCGGTGAGCTCTGTCTCTATGTACGAGTGCAGATATAACTAGACCAGACTAGACTGGAGCAGAATAGAATAGAATATTTCAGTTAGAAGGGACCTACAACAATCATCTAGTCCAACATCCAGACGAACCAGAGGAAGGGGTGTCGGGAGCTCCTGGGGACCTGAACCATTCGTGGACGCCCAGCACAACTGGGAGAGGATGTGGGTGGCAGAGGAGTGGAGGAGGAAGGGGAGAAAGCAGGACAGACGTATAGACTTACTCATTAAATAAATCTGCAGTATGTGCCTTATCTAATTACCTTGTTGGCCTTATGTAATTAAGGCAACTGTTTGTTCCAGATTCACCTTGGTCATATATCTAGTTTCTACGTTCTAATCGAAATAAGCCTTTTACAAATGGCTTATACCACTGCTTGCGAGTTTAGTCTGGGTGGGGTTTTTTTTCATAGAGAACCAAGAAACAGGCTTGATACTATTTAAAACATACAGAAAGTAAGTTTCTCCTCAAAGAATCTTGGCAATTCAGGCAGTACCTTGGTCGAGGACAGGATGAGAAAGGATATGAAATATGCTAGCAACACTGTGTCATTACTCAGCTCAGACATACCCCTCTCTGATTACTTTCATTAAATATCACTAATTGCTTCTGACAACCCTTTGGAGGGCCACTGGGCAGTCCTACGTGTGTTAAGGCTCCCGGCAACAGGTCACAGATTGGGCATGTCGCACACCCCAG
Organism: Aptenodytes forsteri; assembly: GCF_000699145.1. Lineage (NCBI taxonomy): Eukaryota > Metazoa > Chordata > Aves > Sphenisciformes > Spheniscidae > Aptenodytes > Aptenodytes forsteri. The sequence goes on along the minus strand of NW_008794883.1, from coordinate 2,221,991 downwards.
CGACAGAAATCCTACCTGCTGCGTGTGACTTGTTAGGCCACCGTAAGAGAGCAGCGTGCCCCAGTCCTCACAGACCCACGCTGAGTGGGTTAAGCAAGACTAAAGCAGATTGAGTGCATTTGCATGAGAAGTTCGTAGCAGTTTAATGAGGTTGAATATACATTAATTTAGCTTGCATTAGTGAGATGAAAAATGACGCTATTAATACCTTGTGAAAAAACACAACTGAGCCACCAGAACTGGTTTACGACAGCTTGCTTAAAGGCATACACCAGTTTTGCTAAACATAGTTAAAATGATTTTTTTTTTCTCCCAAGTAGAGCAGGCCTTGAAAAATTTGAATAAGAAATAACTTTCTGGGATAATTAAAGGAAAAACAGGGGGGAGAGAGAGTTGGCCGCAACTTCTTCCTGATTGCTGGAGAAGAGTGAAGCTATGCCGAGCTGGGCAGCGGCTGCCAGCTGGTATTTGCTCCCGGCTGTGGGCACAGGGAGAACAGGTGAGATAACACACTCGCTTTCACTGTGGCGCAATATCGCAGCTAATGCAAATATGCCCGTCACAGGGAACATAAATACCACATCCTGCTACTACTTCCAAAGCAGATCCAGCCCTCTTTTAAACAAGAGTGTATCAGGAAATACCACCCTTTCATTATTAATTTTGTATGATTTGTCTCTAATAACTCTGTAAAGTACTTGTTTAGTCACTGCTGCTTCACATGAAATTTCTCTATCTGGAAAGAACAAGATCCATGCACGTTTCCTGTTCTTGTGAATAATGCTGAATTTTAATTGTTAGAGGAATAAGCAGGAAACTGAGGTTACCGAGTAAGACATTCGCCTTTAATTTAAGGGACCCAAAAGAAACACAACTACCATAGTTTTAGTCAACATTTAGCAGCCTAGAGGAGACGATAAAGAGAAAACTTATCTAGAAACTGCAAGGGCTTTGGAGAAATGCTTCTGTCTGAAACCGTCTGTCATAGCAAAACATTTCCAGTTATATAAAAAGAGCTGGCAACCAGCAGAGTTACTAATTGCCTGTGTGGCCAAACTGAATCACTGCTGATTGCTAGCCAATTTGTAGGATACTGCGTGGGTGTGAAGCTCTGAGCTGTGAGGCCTCAAAGAAATGTTTGCCAACAGCTTGATCTCCTCTGCCTACGAGCACTGGGCATTTACCAGCGGGGAAAGGGGCAAACAGACCAACGATAACCCAGTTAGGAACGGCGCAGCAGCAGCTAACGCTGGCAACCGGTCTGACTGATCTTAAACAGAATGACTGCTGTTCCCAGCTGAGCTGCATGGAAAGTATTTTTCAAAAAGGATGTGTGCGCCATCGGTAAGAAGGTTTATTAGTAAGCTGCGCAGCCCAAAGAACAAAACTGTTCAGAAAAACTCTTTTTCTCGTGGTAGTGACAGCACTGTTTTGAAACATTGCCAGTAACAAACCCCAGGGAAGGGCAGAAACCATTTAAACAGACCTCTAAGTGACTGTAAGTGCTAGAAAGCGGGACTGGGCGCAGGATCTGCAGCTGGATCGTCCTCCCGGGATCATGAAACGCTGCCTGCAGCTATCCCAGTTTTGCAGGTATCTCTGGACACACGGAAATCAAAATAGAAAATAATCATGGCAGAGGGCTCCTATGTGTTCAGGTAGGGTACGAAGCTCAAACTCCCATTCTTTGTTCCTCACCCAACGATGTGTTCTATCAACCTGCTTTATCAGTGTGATACTTCAGCATAAACTCCCATTCTTTGTTCCTCACCCAACGATGTGTTCTGTCTATCAACCTGCTTTATCAGTGTGATCCTTCAGCATTCCACACATCTCACCAATGACCTCACGCACACAAAAATGACATATAAAAGAGGAATTACAAGTTATAACTTCACAGTACACTCTGCTGAAACTATGACAAGTCCAAGGATGTGAGTGAAATTATCAGAACTCCCTCTGAACACGCAGCTCTGTCACCCAAGGGCTTTGCAATGTGCTATAACCTTGCCAAAATAAGTACACAGGGTAACACCAGCCCTTATTTTTCTGTGCTGTTCTCACTCAGCTCTCTCCCCCTCCTGCCTATTGCGTTCTTATTTTTAAAGCAGGTATTTTGGGGCCAAACTATGCTAGTACTATGTGTCAGTTATCGGCAGTGTAGTGCAAATGTTGTTATCGTTTTCCACATGAATACCAATGCGCAGTACTAGAGAGAGAATGCATCTCTCCCAGCCCCGTGAGGCTTCTGAAGGGCTCTGCAAGGGAGACATCAAATTCATTTCAAGTTAGGGTAAAGAGTTAACCTCATGTAGTGACAAGCCTGTAGCAGAAATGATTATAACCGCGCTGTTGGGCTGTATGAGCTCACTGAAGGTACTCCAGTCCTAGGACTGTTGCATGGAAGCACTTCAGAAAGAGCCGCACTTCAGCTACAAAATACTGAGGTTTTTTTCAGTAGCACAGAGCGAGTGGGTTAGCAGTGACTGGATTAGCACTGGATGAACTCTTGCAGCTGCACCGCTCGATCCTCACAGCGTTGGGATACTGGAATAGCAGCAGGGTTTGAAACACAACCCGACTGGCCAACTGCCTCGGATTGAGTTTTGGGAACTAGGAGATGTATTAAAGGGAAAATTTGAGTTAACTTGAGCTAGCAAGGCTGTGGAAAGAAGCCCTCTAAACTTCTTCCCCTAAGGATTCAGGGGGGTGATACGTAATGGGTCACAGCTGCTCTTTGCTCTGGATCAGGCCCACAGCATGGCGTTGTGCTCAGCCAGGGCTGCTCCCCTGCAGAACTGCTGGTAAAACCTGAACGCGCATCAAACCGATGGCAGGGTGCAAGTTGGGACTGGCCGGGCTGCGGGACTCGGCTCGCAAGCTCCTGCCTTCCTCCTCCTCCTCCTTCCAGGAAGGCAGGGCTGGGCCCCGCTCGAAGGCCGAGGAAAGCCGATGGCTGGGTCCCGCTTGGGGCAGGGACTCTCCCTCAGAGCAAAGACGCTGCTCAGGCCCCTGGTTTCCTCAGGGAGAAAGCTGGAAACCCTCCACTGGCGACGAGCCGGTTCGCCTGAGGGAAAATCGGGGAAGCGGGGGGTCTGCCGCGAGACCCCTTCTTCCCCGCCTCTGAGGGCTTTGGCCTGACCCGCTCCCAGCTGGCTGGGCACCGTCCCCCGGGCTTTCCTGCCCGTCGCTTGCCTTCCCAGGGGGAAGGGTGATCTCCTTCTC
>NW_008794883.1:2218359-2218567 GCF_000699145.1 Aptenodytes forsteri | reverse complement strand
GCCGCCGCGGGCCGCGGGCTGGAGCGGGGCGGCAGGCGGGAATCCCGCCCCCGACATGCGGCGCGACTGTTGTCTCCTCATGACAGCGGGGGGGAGACGACGACACGTGCAGAGCGGGTCCGGTGCGTCGCTATTTCTGGCGTATCCTGCATTTTGAGCTGGCAGATTTGTGAATGTGAAAGACCTGGCTCGTAGAAAGGGAAGGCCA
>NW_008794883.1:2174307-2218298 GCF_000699145.1 Aptenodytes forsteri | reverse complement strand
GCCGCCCCTGGCCGCGGGCTGGAGCGGGGCGGCAGGCGGGAATCCCGCCCCCGACATGCGGCCGCTATCGCGACTGTTGTCTCCTCATGACAGCGGGGGGGAGACGACGACACGTGCAGAGAGGGTCCGGGGTGTGTGGATTTCTGGCGTATCCTGCATTTTGAGCTGGCAGATTTGTGAATGTGAAAGACCTGGCTCGTAGAAAGGGAAGGGCAGCATAAAGCATCTAGTGAATGATGCATGTAAATGAACGATGCACATAAAGCATAAAGTGAATTCGTAACAAGGCGCTCTTATTCTGGAATGTCCCAATATAGTTACCCTGAAATAGTTCTTCCGTGAACAGACACGTTTTTATGGCGCTGTGTCTGCTGTCACTCCTTAATTCGGGTGGAGGAGTGAGATGAGAATATGATATGAAGTATATAAAAAGATCAGCTGAATGCACTTTTTCATTTAAAAAAAAAAAAAGCCGGTTCAGAAATACCGTGAACAGTATCGTTATGGTTAATACTTTTTTATACCTATTAGATCAGATTATTGTGGAGAAGCTTCTTTCACGCAGTTTTATGCACTTTGCAGGGGTCATGGAAACAGATTTGGTCCTTAAGTTTGTAGCCAAGCACAGCTTCTGCAGAGTTTTAACTGAAGCGTCTTTGCGAGTGGCTGTGGCAGGAGGAGAAAGGCAGGTACACAGAGCAGCAGAGGAATAGTTTGCCTCTTCTGAACTCTATTGTAAAAGTTCTTTTAAAGTAGCTCTATGCCATGGGCTGTAGGCAGAAAAAAAAATTGCCAAAGGTAGAATGAATTGCATACTTGCAGGCATATGGGGGGAAAAAAGGCCCGAGTCCTGGCGTTATCCTAATTCACACCAGTGAGAGAGAGTGTGACTCCTCTTTCAGTTCTTTAATCAGACTTTGACTCAAAGGAGAAACAGTTTTCCCATGCTGAAAAACTCTTCTCAACAAATCTGGTGGGTTTTGGCTGTGTGTGAAGTTCTCAAGATGGGGTGTTACAAGTAAATGCGCAAGAAGGCACTGTTGGCAGTTTTGCACACAGCGTTGTTGGAAAGCTCTGTTAAAACATGGTGCTAGGGAAGTTTGAACAGCTGCAGAGAAGAGCGACAGCTCTCGTGGTGCGGTGCTTAGTTTTGCCTTCAAGGAAACAGCAATATATTGCAGCCTGCTAAAATGTGCGAACTGGGGAGTAGCAACACACTCCCTTAGAGCATGCCTAGAAACTGCTAAGGCTGACATACCACAACCTGGTCATTACTGAAATACATGCTGTCAGTGTTTAAAGCTGGCATAATAACGTCTCGAAAAATATACTGCCCTTGAGAGCATGTCACAATACACAGTTGTATGCTGCTTACCTGTATATCTGCAAGCCCTGCCTGCTGAAAGTCCCAATTTGCATTTATGAGAACTGGATAGCTTTTTCCTGGGAGAAGCTGTTCTTTTCTCACTGTTCATGCATTGCAGCCTCAATTTTCCAAGCTGATTTTCCTGTTAGCATGTGGCAGGTATTTGGTCTCAGAACTGCTGCATAGGCGACTATAAGTATACGTTGTGCTGGTTCCCATGAAAGCTTTGGTTTTGCTCCTTCTTTCATTGAGAAACAAAATAGCTGAGAGTAATTCAGCAAAGTCTATGTTTTGCATTTTGTGTCTTGAAATGTGACATGGGGAAGCAACGTTGTTAGTAGCATAATGCAGCAGGTCTGGGTTTGCTTTGGGTGGCATTAGGAAAAAGTTTGAGCCTGGCAATCGGTCCTTCCCCCCTGCCACCCCCAGGTGAGGTTGTTGGCCTGGGTGGAGGTACCTGTGTCTGACAGCCGCGATAAAGCGTGACCCTGTGCCTGCAGCCAAGTACTCCCTGCTGTGATATTCCCTGCACTCCGTTCTAGTTAATGCAGCATTATGAAATGGCCAGACAGCATGGAAATAGGCAGTTTCTGTGATCTAAACCACAGCAGGTTTATCAGGCAATGGATAATTCTCTGGAATGGCTGATAGAGAGTGGACCATGTAATCTTGAAATTCCGTATCGGGAAAGGAGCTTTAAGATTTATGTTTCCTTTTGAGTCTTGAAGAACTGGCTAATTCCCATAGGTTAGAATGATAAAACTCATTGCTAATCTTGCTTGTCGCAGCTCCTAATTCACCCCTGATTCTTGCCCTCAAAACCTTTCATTTGCTTGTCTGCCCCTAAACTCCTGTGTCTGCTCCCGACGCCATCGGTGTGGGACAGGCAGGGCTGGCATTAACCGGGGTGGGGCGGGTATGGCTGTTTCTTGAGAGATAGGAGAAGAACCAGCTAATGTGAGAACTTCAGAGGTGGTGTTTCTGGTGTCTGCCTGTCATGTCCTCATGTGAGCAGAAGGCCACTGGCGCAGAGGGAGGAGAAGCACACTCTGGGAAGCTCGCTGGCAGCAGCACGGTCTCAGGCACGAGCGATATCCCAGGGGGAGCATCACAGGGAGTCAAGAAGACAGGTGTGAGAAGGAAGACCTTTCTCCTCTCCGGTAGCCTCAGCTGGAAGAGAGAAATGACTGTTCTCTCTGCAGCTTTAAGGGGTTAAGACTTCTGGGGTAACCAATTTGTGCCTGAGCAGTACAATAGATTTTAATTCCTAAAACCTTTCATGGAATAATTTTATTGCTTCAGTGTTCACATAAGATTGTCTGACGTAGAAAGAAGAAATGATTTACTGTTTCAAAAGCAGTGATTTAAATGTATAATAGCCATTAGCTTGTTAGAACTAATGACTTTCTATATTGAGGAACCTTCTTTACAATTTGCAGTCCTTAAAGAGCCACGATAAATGGGATCAGATTATTTGACAAGCCAAACCGTTTTGATCACTGTTGTACGTTTTTATTTAAACAGAATGGTACAGGGAGTGGAAATCTGACTTACTGTAGGGAGGGAGGTGTAGCTGCTATTGTGGCTAATGATTATTGCAGAGATTGTTTAAAGGGACACTCCAAGTCTTAGAGCTTTCCAAGCCTGTTCTAAGCAATATGGAAGAAAAGGCATTAATTTCAGTTATGCCAAAAAATCTTCTTTACCTGTCTGACAGCAAAAGGGAAACTGCTTTGAGGATTGCAGAAGGGCTTTTGATGAAGTACAATCAAATGTATTTACCTGTATAGCATTCCCTAGGATCAGGTGTGATCTGAGTGCAAATGGCAGGGCCAGTCTCTGGGCCTTTAGGATTTGGGAGAACCATGTAAAGCTGCACTTCAGCCACGGAAAAGCCTCCGTGTTTCTAGGTGAGCCCCTGCACAGGCCTGGGATACAGCCAAGTGAGTTTGCCACCCTAATGGAGGTTTAGTATTGAAGGAACTGAAAACCTAGCCCAAAGATTTTGGGAAAAGCAGTGAGGTATAGAAATACGGACCTGTGAAGGGTGCAGCCAGCCAATAGCTTAAACTACTTTAATAGCAGCTTTGCTTTTTATTCACTGAAACGATACACTCCTTTGTCAGGTGTGACTGAGATCTCCCCAGCTGCAGTTTAAGCCCAGCAGAAGCATCAGAGAGCAGGTCCCTTCCCCGTGGTGGCTGTCCTCCGGCTCCGGAAGAGGCCGGTGGCGACTGGGAGCATTGCATTTCTAAGTTGGGTCGGCAGTGTCTGTAGCAGGTATCCGCAACAGGGCAGTCTCAAACAGGCGATTCCTTTTGGACAGCATTGTGCACTCAGTTTAGTTCCTGCTGGCTTCGGGCAGGCAGGGAAGTACAGGCCACATGCACAGTGATGCAAATGAATGAAGTCGAAGGAAGCTGCTTTTTTTAGGAAGAGGATTGCTGTCAGAAGGACCATTAGCTTTACAGGAACGGTGGCTGCAGTGTTTAAGAGCTGTAGCAGATGCAGTAGCCAGCAGTAGGCACAGAAAAGGGGCTTGTGGTAAAGCTGATGACAAGATCTGCTCTTCACTTGCAGTGCATGCGTCCCTGGGTAGTCCCTGGGTGTCTAGCCGTAGGAGCAGGGGAAGCCAAACCTGTGGAAGTGGGAGCACCATGTGCTGGCAGTGGAGTGGAAGCCAAACCTGTGGAAGTGGGAGCACCGTGTGCTGGCAGTGGAGCGGGAGCTCGGGTGCCTGCTCTCAGAGCTCTCCGTGTGGCTGTAACCTCCGGAGCTTCCAGGTCCTTTGTAGGCGAGAGCACAAAGGTATTGGCTGCCACAGTGTATGTCAGGTAGAAAATTTCTGTGTGATAAGTCTTGGTAGACTTTAAACTTTTGTTTGGGTTTTTTCCCCTAAATTTCATTTCAAAGTGGATCCTTTGTTTTTTCCTCCATTACTGTGGAGAGGAGGACCTCAGCTCTGCTCACTGCTTTCTGTCCCATTCCCAAGCTGATTTGTCTGGGTTTCCATCTTTTTTTTTTTTTTCCCCCTTTACTGTACATACAGGCCACTACCTGTAGGCAGCACAAAACAGAAATTCCCCTAGTCTTAATCTTGATTCAGACTTTCCATTAGATACTTCACTATGAAGATGCTCCGAAAGACAGGTTTGGGTTGATTCGGGGATCAGTTAGAGGGCTAACGATGGCCCCTGGCTGATCGTGGTCAGCCCCGTGTTCCCCAGTGCTTCCGAAAATATTTTTGGAAGGAGATTAGAAAGGATCCACGGTAACAAAATTGAGCTGTATTGGCCGGCCTTTGGGCTGACTAACTGTAAACCAGCATAACTGGTGAGCGGAGCGATGCTGTTTCATACCGTCGGGGAACAGCCCCAGCTATTGGGACAGGCTTTCTAAGCCGTGGAGTTGACTTTCCTCCCCCCACCCCCTTGCTCTTTACTTTGTTGATAACTCTTCATTGCACATATTGATTAATGTATGCAGGAAGGAGGGTAGTGTTATAAAAAACACAAGTAGCTGGCAAACGTTCAGGTCTTTTAGATGTAATCATCCAGTTTGGAGTCTTCATCAGCATATCAGGGTTCCTAAATTTAAATAGAGATCTGGAGAAAAACAGTGTAACGGTCACGTGCTTGGTGGCAAAAGCTGGGCTTTGTCAAAGGAGCTTTACAAAAGATTTATGATGAGTTTTGGATTCAAAACATGAATTTGATAAGGTCAGGGAGAGATGAAATATGGATAATGATACCACGCTTCTACAGTTAAAAGGGAAGTCTAACCCACTTCGTGTCTTTCAGATAACTGTATTAGCTCATAAATTTTCATAGAATTTATTTCTTTTCCCTGACAGACAGAGAAGTAACATAATGAATGGTAGCTTTCGCTTGCCTTCAAAAGAGCAGGAGAGACTTGGAGGGTTTGAACAGCAAGTCAGCAGGGAGCTACTCAGCGTCTCTCCTGGAATCTGCGGCGTGTTGGGCTGTGTCGGTAGGGTGGGAACTGACCCTGCACTTGTGACAGCAGTCCCGATACCCCCCTTCTCTCCCATTTAACCAGGGGTACTTCCCTGTGCACGTCCAATCCTTGTACAACTTTTGGACTCCCTCAAAGGTAGTTACTTGATTTATGTGTGTTTTATGAGATTTTTTTCCAATGAGCCACTGAAACTTCCTCATACTGGCTTTCTTCCTTCTTAAATACATTCCTGTAAATGCTATTAATGACTGTGCTTGTTTTCCTTTTTGAAGTGTGAATGAAAGGTTAGGGTATTTGCTGTCTGGGTTATTTTACAGTGGCAGGATTCTGCTGCCTTTTGCAAAATCCATTTCTGGCTTGTGTATTTTGCAGGTATTTGTAAATTATCATGGTTTTCTGGTCAGTAGCACAGTTACATTTGTGTAATCAGTCAAGTGTGATAGACTGGATTATGTGCTAGATACAGACCTACTGTGGCACAGTCAACCCAGAACGAATTCCTATACCTACCAAGCAGGTTTTTGAAATGGTGAAATAGAGGAAAATGTGTATGGTCGCTTGTGTTATAACTCACCTCGTACTATGTGTTTGGCCTAGAGGAAAAAAGCACCGGGGAAGTGTCGTGATAACAGCTTCTGGTAACAGTTGGGCGCGGTCCTTGTCTTTGCCTTTTTTTCTTTTTGGTATTGCATGTATTTTTCATATTGATTAGTACTGAAAATGACTGAATTAGTTACTCTTCTCCCTTGCCCACACAAATGCAAATATGTATTTGCTGTGTGTGTACGTAGCGAGAGAGTTTTTAGGCAGTGACACCACATTGGCTGGAAGGGAAGGGCTTCAGTGCTGCTCTTCCCTCTTTAAGTACGACTTGGGGTAGCGTGAGAAAAGGGTGCCAAAAGGTGTGGGTATGCGAATAGAAAACATGGATGGACGTGGGTAGCTGAGAGCGTGCTGCTTGGTTTATTCTAAATTATACCTGTGGGATGTGCGGCAATGTGAACGGGTTCTAGCTTAGGAAATGTCTGGTGTTTACCCATCTATTTAGAAAGCGGTATTTGGAGATTTTACTGGTTTTGCTTGGGTGAATGCTCACTGTGGGCTTGTCATGAGTTGAAGGGGAATTGAAAGTGGAAGTCCTGATGGCTCCTTCACAGGGCACATGTAGCAGTGAGGAGTGTGGTAACGAACTCACCTTCTTACCTGTGGAGTTATGTTCAGCCCGTACTCAAATGGGTGAAAGCTGGAAGTCCGTATAGTTAAAGAGGAACTTCTAAAATGCAGTATGTTCTGTATATATTTCTTTCTCTATTAAAAAGGGTATCCTGGCTTACTAAAAGAGAGTAGTATGTGGCTGTGGCTTGCCAAGAGTCTTTTACATACTGAAGCCTGAAGCTGTCTGCGCTCAAATGCTGCGAGGCATCCGTGCCAGAAAGCGTCCATCTGGTCCTCCGGGGGTTTCCACTGTAAGGAAGAAAATGAGGAAAGATCATTTCTTTCGCACTAATGCTGCATTTGTTACGTATTGTTGCTCACAGCTCCTATATGGAAATTATTGTGTATGCCTGATTTTGAGCAGAGAAGCCAGCTTTAATTTCATCTCAGCATAGCTCCAGTGAGTTGTTTGATTTTTGAGGGGAAAAAATGTTTGGCTCATTGTGGGCCATTTACTTGGCAGCTGTGAGGCTCTGCTTTTTTGGCAGATGATTGCAGACAAATTATAGCGTGGTGCTGGGATGACTGGATGGAGTTTTACCTTATCTTTCCTACATCTTGTCTCTTTCTCCCACTCGGGAAGGACTTGTGAGGCTACTTTCTGGTAATGCACTCTTAAATTTAATTCTCTGTCTGTTCCACTTTGTGTTGCAGACGTTCCTGTATGTTCTCTCTGGTAGGGAAGAGGTTTCTAACATGGCTGTGTTAATGAGCTTGATGGTAATAATCTGGTCGGTGTGGGGTTCTCTCTTGGATGCTCTGTCAGCGAGAGACGTTGTCCCACAGCAAGAGAGTAACATGTTGTGGGGTTTTGAGGGTGAGAGGGCACTAGAGTTTAGTTCTTCACTGTACTGGTTGTGGCTGGGATAGAGTTAATACCACTCAAAATCTTGAGGATGAAAGAAAAGGAAGGTTTTTGGTGTTCCTGCAGAAGACCAGGGGAAGCTTTCTGTTCGTGTTGCAGAGCTTTGCGTTTCTGTTCAAAGGATGTAGCTAAAGAACTTCAAAGACCAGACGCATCCAGGTCGATCTTGGGATGTCTTTCTGCTACAGCCTGTATGATTTCTTTAGGAGGACAGACGAAGCTAGAAATAACAAAACTCTCTTTACATAGTGACTCTGATTTCCAACAGGGACCTGCTGCTGTCAGTGTTTTTCATCTCCTAGCAGTGACTCTAACAGGAAACCTAGCAGGCAGCCTGTCCTCCCACAGATCAGCTTTGCCTAGCTCTCCGCTCTTTTCTTCGTTGGAAGTCTCTGTGCAGCTCTTTATTTATCAGAAAGTTAATGGTATGTCTGTGGAGTGCTTGGGGATGAGAAGGGGTCTTCTTGGTGATACTGTGCTAAACTTGGTCAATGCCCGCCTGTCTCTCAGGCCCTTTGCAAGGTATTTCTAAACCATGTGTTGGTGTTGGGGTTATCTCTCTGCATACCACGTGTCGGTGGTAAGTGCCCTTGTCACCTGCATCCAATTGCTGACCCTGAAGAGATCCAGGAGCAGGATCTCCGGGGTGAAAGGATGGTGCCACAGTCGTTCTGGGGGATCCTGCAGGTCATCTTCATGCGGTCCAGTACCTTTGCCTGTGCTTAGGCACGTCATCCTGTGACCCGGGGCATGATGGCTCGTGCCATGCACCAAAGAAAGTTGAATAGGGTTGGTTTGTGGTTTTTTGATGCTATTGGGTCTATTAGGCTGTTATTGGGTCTATTAGGCTGTTGCTGAGCTCTTGGAACGGCATTGCGTTTTATTTATCAAATTTGTATCAGCTGATGACACTTCTAGGTGCCAGAGGCTGTCAAAAGAAGGGGAAGTGGTGAAGGTTTAATGGTGCTGGAGAGGTCGAACTCCGGCCTCACTGCAGCAGAATCAAAGAGGAGCAGCAAGTCTCCCAACGCCAGCCGCGGTGGGGGGCGTAGAGCTTGCTCATGAAGCTTTCCCCTGGTCAGCTCAGGGTTTGCTGATTTGAGTAAGTGACGGTTACTATGTATGTGTGTTGTGCCTGTGATACAGTCATCCGTGAGTTGGCCCTCAGGACAGAGATGATTTTTGTGTTATTGTTCTTACTTTTAAAAAAAAAAAAGCTTGGATGAATAGTGGTGGTGCTGATTTATTTTGCTGCAGAGGGAACGAATCTCTTGCTGACCAGCTGCTGGTACAATATGTGCACTGTGATTTTATATCCTGCACTTTCTAGAGCTAATGCTATTTATACAACATTTTTGTTTGTTCGACTTTTAACTAGTAGTGTGTCAAGGGAAATAAAATCTTATTTTCTGGAACTGACTTTTCTCTCATTGCGCACGTAACTTTTCCTTGATGATATTCCCATTAACTACTTAAGTAATTGTTGAACTCCTTTCAACAACTCTCTCCGTTAATGAGAAAATGTGTTATCAGAAAATCTAGTAGATAGTCTATTTGATTAGGAAAGTCTTTTAAAATTTCAAAATCTGCAAAGTTTGAAATGTAGAAGTTTTAAAATTTTTCAATCTTTTTCAATTCTGAGAGGCTAAAAGTATAACTAACAGGCCATGTTTTTAGGTTAGGTTCATCAGAGTTTTAGATTACTTAATTTTTTTCCTACTCTGCATGTAAACATCTTGAGATGAAAGAGAGTTTCTGAATTAAAACCATTCTTCTGCAGACTTTTTTCCCAGCCAAAAGTATTTTTTTTTCAAAAGCAATTTAGATTTCAGTTAATTGCCTTTCTCCCAGTTTTTAAGGAACGCACTACAAATGGAAGAAGAAAACTGGACTTACAACTTTTCTCCTCCATATCCCTTTCCATGCACTGGGGTGGGTCTTCTGGAGCAGAGTTCAGCATTACTTCAGAGAGAGCTGCTGACTTGTGCCAAGGCTGCTCCTTCAGGTGGAGGGGTTATTGATGGATGTGCAAAGGGCTGGAGCCCTCCTGCTTCCACAGTCCCACCTTTGGAGGTGCTGTGTTTGGGAGGCTGCTCTGGGCATGCCAAGCCGGGTGCGGTGGGATGTGCTGCTGTGCGTTTCTTCTGTGCCTTGGGTACAGAGCCGCAGAGCAAAGGCACCGTGCCCGAGGAGTAGATTTTCTTCTCCCTGTAGGCTATAACTGAATGTCTTTAGGTTTGGCTGGTTTATGTGAAGCCGTATCTCTCTATCGAGAAAATGCTCTCTGGAGTATCTGCTGACAAGTGCCAGATTTTAAATGATCTCTCACACTGTAGTTAGAGAACATTAAATAGGGATGGAACAAAATAATCAATCAAGAAACAAGATGCTGCTTCTGGTCTAGATGGGAATCTTGTCTGCCAAGAAAGCAGAAGAGTGTTTTTTTTTAAATCGGGCTCAGTCTAGATGCACAGCCTGGAAGAACAGCATCAAAACGTCCCATTTATCATCCTCTGGCTGTTGGCCACGTTGGCAGAGAGGGTTGGGAGAGACGGTCAGGAGGCCTGTTTGGGTTTTTGTAAAGCTTAATTGGTAACATGGTATTAGAGAGACAGCACGGGCTTCAGAATTGGAGGGTGAGATTGCATTAGTTGAGTGGAAAGTTGGTTTTGGTCTGTGTGGGCGCTTGCAGGTTGACTGAGCCCTGCGGGACGGACGGCGGGGGGGACCTTGCTGGTTCTGACTGCAGCGGACGGCGGGGGGGACCTTGCTGGTTCTGGCTGCTCTGACTGCACGTGGTCTGTGGTGGAGACACAGTCACGGCAAAATGACTCACTGTCGCTGCTATTACAACTTCAAGTCCATTTAAATACTCTCAGAATGGTGAGGACTCGAAAGTTAAGGTTCCAGGCACAGGGGTGTTTTTTGAATGTCGTCATGGAAAATAGTGAATTGAGTTGCTTTGTTTTAGCAATGTAAGACTTTTGCGTTACAGCCCAGGGGTGTTTCTTTTCAGTAGCTCAATATATTGAGCCATTTAAAATTAGAGTTGAGTAAAGTATACTGTACTTTCATTAAAATGCCTTGTTAATAACCTCTTAATAGAAAATTCTGAAGTGTTTTTCAGATTTTTACTAGGAGAAATTCTCTTGAAATAAAGTCTCTTTTCTGTAAGAACCCCAAACCTCCTCCACTGAAGAACCTTGCTTTGTTTCCGATATGGTATATGATTTTTATACTTCAGTTGTATGTACTGTTTAAGTTAACATTTGTCATGAAACAAAATGAAACATTTAGGGTTTTCAAATCCAGTTAATTATAGACATGTTTAAAAGCAAGCTTAGAAGTTTATCTAATAGTAATTATTGGTAATCAGTTGTAATTTTAACGCTTTCATTCTAGTGAAATTAAAATCTTAATGCTCAAATTTCCTGTGGAACAAGAACTTAGTTTGTTGCACTGCAGTATTTTGGGAGTGGTAAGACAGTAACGGCAGTGTGAGGGCAGTGGATCGGTCTGGCCTGTGAAACTCTGCCTGCACCCAGGTTTTTGTGAAGCGTGCTCCTCCCATCTCCATCACGTAGCTGGTCAAGGAGAGGAAAACTGTTTGGTAGCTTCAGGTTAAAATCTGAAGGAATAAAAACCCTTTGTCCAACCAATTGCTATTCTACTTTCCTACGCGGTACAGAAAATGAGGAGAGGGGAGTCAGAGTCGCCTTGCCAAAAGACACCCAGGCTGCCTCCCTGCCCTGGTTGCAGGGGTGACTGCCTTGGCTAGCGCCGGGCTGGGAGAGGCTGCGACGCCTGTGCAGCCCCCGGTGCAAACGGGCAGGAATTTCTGGAAAAGCAGCCAGTGCTGGGAATAGGAGCGCCAACTGCCTTCTCGTGACAGATTTACAAAAATAGGTTTTTAATCATCCTAGTCTGATGTATATTTTGCTCAGCGTTTAGAGGCCTGGTGAATTCTGAATATTCTGCTTTGCACACTTGCTTAGCAAGGAGATGCTGAACTTCAGCTCCCAGAGAACGTGGATATTTCAGACTAGTGTCTAATACCAAGTTAATACTTTGTATTACCGGTCAAGCATTTGGGGGAGAATCGTCTCCCAAGATACCTTTCTTTTTTTCTGATTTGTTGAATGAAATGCCTGTAGAATAGTTATTGCATTGGTCAGAAATACTTTGATAATCCTCAAACTTCTGGGGAGAAATTACTCTTGCTCAGTGGAGCCTTGTGGTAAACTTGGGATATTCTGGAAAGGATTAAAGGCCTTGAATTAATTTGTGTGAAGTTGCTGTGTTGGTGCTCTGGCCTTCCCCTGCCCAGCGCAGACCAAAGGCAGTGCAAGGCAGCGCTGTCAGATCAGGGGCCTTTTTCTCTTGATTCATTAAACTTTTATCATCAGAAGATGAATTCCTCAAAAGCTTGTCCTGCCTCTCTGGGTGGCTCTATCTGTCAAAGATATAAATCTCGTACAATGAAACTGCTCAGTACGCAGCCAGCTTTTTTATCCTTAAAGCTGTTGAAATGCAGGATGATCAAAACGGGCTTAGTTCACTATTTTAGTCAAAGCAGGTCAGTACTTGCTAATTTAAATGCTCAGAAAGGTAGGTTTTATTCTGATGGAAATTAAGGTCTTGTACTGAAACAAGCAGTAGTTTTTATGACTGGGATATGGCCCAGGGTCTCCTGCTCTGATACCACAGTAATTAGTCTCAGCATAGAGATCCAAATGGAACGGCTGTTCATCCGTGCTAAGGGTTAACAAGATGTTGGAAAAAAGAGGTGGCTTAAATGACGTTGAGAACAAGGTAAGAGAGGATGTAAACTAGGTGGTGTTTCATATGATTCCAGTTTTCTCATCATCAGGGCATTTCGTACATGTGAATAAATACTTTGTAGGTCTATTTCTTACATAGGTCCCCTTTCCTTCTCCTATAGAGCTTCATAGTAAATACTAACAAAGAAAACACAGTAGTGGGAGCTTTAGGTTTAGGCTAATACAACGCTCCCCTTGAACTTGAAATAATAAAAAACCTGCTGGGCAAGCAATCCGGTTGGAGAAAGGGTGCTCCTCCTCTGGGTGAAGGCTTGGCCAGGCTGGGAAGTAATTTTTTGAAGGTGCTCTGCTCAAGCTGGGTGTCCGTGGCATGGTTCTTGCAGGAGGTTGTGCTGGCAGATGGTGTGCCCTGCTTCAGATGGAGGATGAACATTTCTGTTGGTGGGAGCCCAAGTGACCCTGAACACAGGCGCTCGGTTGCACTGGCCAACCGGGAAAAGACCAAAGTAGAAGAAAATGCTGAAAAGCTGTCCCTCCTTTGTATCTGGCTTTCCCTCCCAAATATGTTGTGTCACTTGACTCAGAAGACTGGGAAAAGCCAGGAACTGTTGTGTGTGGGGCCATGAAAACCCCATTTCTACGGCATGCACTTTGCTCCGGGAGCTGCTGCCTGGGCTGTGAGGCAGCCTGGGTAAATAGGATAAATATTTTCCTCTTTCTGCAAATTTGTGTTGCTTTCTGACGTGTATATTTGTTTTACAAGTGCTTAATGAGGTAGGCTTTGCTGCTCTTGTTCACTGCTATGTACAGAAAAGAGCCTACAACTGCTGTCGAGGCGTGTAAGCTGTCTGTGGCTTTCTCTGGACGTCGGCCACTCTCAGGTGGCTCCCTGGGCTGTGGGAGATGCCCCCGCTTGCCGTCACAGCAGTAGCTTAACCGAGGCACGGAGCTGAACCCAGGCAGTGGGCTTGTCATCTGCTTTTATTTCTTCTTCACTGCAGTTAGTATCTGCAGCGTTTGATGAGGGGGTGGTTTTGGTTGTGTGCTTTACAGAACAAGGCAGCTGTGGGTTCATCTGGTCATACTAGAGAGTAAACTGCATTTGAGCTCTCTCCTTTTATTAACAGTGGCCCTGGGATAACTGCTTACTCTGCATTTTTAATTAGTTCTCTTAGGGGGGGGAAATATTTCTTTCCAGATAAAAATACATAGCCCTGATAATGTCATGTAATGCTGGTTAGAGCTTGAGCCCTGAGAATGGTCCTTGCCACGTCTGAGTTTCCTTTTCATGCCTGCTTCTGCCCTACCCTTTTTCTTCAAACTCATAATAAAATACTTTGAGCAGAAGGGTTTAGCCCTAGGTTTCATACCTATGTTCATTATAGGCCTTATTGTTATCCTCAGAACAAAAATAATTTCTTTGTCCCAAACTCTATCATTCTAAGCTTCAATTTTATTTATTTAGAAAATTGAAAGTGTAAGTTGTATTATCTCCTGGCACCTGAAGTGAAATTGCGAGTTTCACTGCTGCTTTGCATTGGCGTTTTTCAAAATACACAAACATAACTTTCAGCCCTGAGCACAGGCAGTAGCATTTCCGTGAACAAAAACAGAAATGAGGCAAAAACAAACAGAGAGGGGGTTTTGTTATCATTAAATCAATTTTTTTCTCCTCTTTACGTAGGTTCCTAAAAATTAGCACTATGACTGATGGAGACTATGATTATCTGATCAAACTCCTGGCCCTTGGAGACTCTGGGGTTGGAAAAACAACGTTCCTGTACAGATACACCGATAACAAATTTAATCCAAAATTCATCACGACAGTAGGGATAGATTTTCGGGAAAAACGAGTGGTAAGTTGTCTCATACGAATGATACCACCTTCTTTTTTCTTTATTCATTTCTGCTGAGAACAAATTTTCTGTAATGTGTACTGCCTCTCTTCCTGTGGGGTACAGATGTGTTGATAATGCTTTTCCTGGTCTAGTTTTTGGCTTAAGCAAGTCACAGTTAGGAACTAGACAAAGGGGAAAGGTGCCATTATCCTTATCCCGGTGTTGGATTGTAAAGTTGTTTATTGCACATTGGTTTACAAGAGCAGGTTTCCATAGTGCTAGTGAATGGGGTGTGTTTTATGACTAGAAATAACTCTGGCCCCCAAACTCATAATTTAAATAGAAAAGATGGAAACTTACCGAAGCACAGAAGTTTCAGCTTGCTTCCAGATCACGCAGTAAACTAGTGAAGGCACAAGAAGCGGTTCCACCAGGTGGACCACGCTGCTCCTCTGAGTCGCTGCCAGCAGCAAGGCTGGAGGCTGAGCATACCGAGCCTGTGACCAGGAGTCCTCGTAGGTTAGGATCAATGTGCTTCTTAATGCCAGGTGCGTGAGCCTGCTCTGCCATGCTTTTTTGTTTCTTGATGTTAAATAGAAGATGAGAGTTTTCTGTACTGTCATTCAGGTACTTTTTGTGGATGTGAGAGCACGCTCACCTTGTTTTAATTTAATGTGACTAATGTATCTGCTCATAGATCCTGACAACTGATGCAGGCTAAATATAGGGGACAAATTCAGCTTTCTAATAGGAATCCCTCTAGCTTGCTTGAACAGTAAAACCATAATAAATACAAGATATTAGACCCTGGGCAATTATTTTAGTCATTTCCTTAATAGAAAGAAATGTAAATACTTGCCCAGTTGAAAGATGGAGACCTCTTTAAATTTGATTCTTTTTAACTTACTGTTTTAAGCTCCTATTATTTCACTAGAATATGAAAAGGTGGGCATCACTCCCCCATTCACCTTCATCTTCCCTGGCAACTTTTTCATGACTGCCAGTATTTGTGTCTGCTGTGCCGAGTTCAGTTTTGCCATGGTGACAGGGGCGCGCAGGCTCCGCCTGGAAGATGGGGGTTCAGGGGTCCCCTGAATAAAAGAACCGTGGATCTGGATTCTGTCTTGAATTTCTCATAATCAGCACTACAGCAAGTTCAGGCCGGTTAAACATGATGCTCGGGTCGGAGTGGAGCCTGGCTCCTTGTCTGCACTGTGGGATTGCACTGATGTAATAAGAGTAAAATATTAAAAACAGTTTTATTGCAAGGAAATGTCTGAACATGCAAATTGCCGGAATACTCTTTCCCTGGCTGGTCAGACACTCATTAACGTGTTTTGAACATGGGTGCTGGATTCTTTCCAGAAGGTTGAACTTTTCTGCTAAAGGCTGCAGACAGATTTCTTCCGTAATTTTCCATTACCGTACATTTTGGGGTAAGATAGTTTATAAGTGTGGGATAAACTACATCTTCCATGAAATTACCAGCTTTGAAATGCCTTGAAGGTCTAATGAATAATAAATCTAATATTTAGATTTAATCTAATAAATTGTCTTCTAAGAAAGAGATCCAAAAGGTTAAATATGTTTTTCTGTTGTGTAAAAGTCATATTAAAAAATGACCCTGTGAGATTCCTTGTTTATCACGCTAAATATTACAGGAACATGCTCCAGCAAACCAGTTTAATTCCCAAATGTGGTGCGGTTGATCTGTTGATTCTCTTCTGGTTTTCAGATCAGGGACCTGCCACAAAGGAAAGAAAGGCATGCTGCAGTCAGAAGCTACCTGTTGAAATGACAACAGTTTACATAAGTCCACAGAACCACAGAATAGTCTAGGCTGGAATGGACCTCCAGAGGTCATCTAGTCCAGCCCCCAATTAATATTATTAACTTGGTTGTGCAAGAGAACTAATGGCTGTATTTTACAGTCCAGGGAGGGCAGGTGAGGAAGTGTTCCGCTTCCCCGGGTAAGGTCAGTGCAGCCCCTGGATACAGACGTGTCCATAAAGTCCATATTCTCTTGATCTAAATGCAAGGGCAATATTTGCCTGCTTTTAAAATTGCTGAGAGTCTGCTAAACTACCTCAGATAACAGAAACAGCTCATACTTATTTTATCCCTCTGTCTTTTACTGCAACAGCTAATTTACACGCTGTTTCTGCTTAATAAAGAATTGAGCCCCAGCGAAAGGTCACAGTGATTTCTTTAAGCACTATGAGTTTGCAGTTGCAGTTAGTAAGGAAGTCATTAATGTCCAACAGAAGTTAATGAAGAAAAAATAGCTTTTTATAATAGTGGTTAATCCTGTCAGTCAGCTGTAAATTTTGTGAGAACAGCAATGAAACAGAACACAGACAGCTTGCTCAGCACAGTGCTATGCCAAGTTTTAAAGAATTGGTATCTAATTTGAAGTGCTAAATATGACCAAATTATCTTTAAAGTGCAGCTTTCATAGACGTTTCATGTGGCTCCTGGGTTTTTAAATATTATCATAAGTGGCCCTCTGAAGTGGCTTTTAGAGGTAAGAGTCAGCTTTTACTGAAGGACTGAACTTTTACTCCTTACTTATCGCTTGCACAAAATACAAGTCTGTGACCCATGCGATGGATTTCAGTGTGAGCTGTATGGCTGTACTGATTGGACTCTCTCGTTAGGTATACAACAGCAGAGGACCAAATGGATCTCCAGGAAAAGCCTTCAAGGTGCATCTCCAGCTTTGGGACACAGCCGGACAGGAAAGGTAACAGAGTTCAGCTCATTGGAAAGCAGTTCTGAGTTTTTCACATTTCTGGTAAACCATTAGTCCATTCAGGTGAAAAATATCAGAAATCCTCATATTTTAGGACAAGAAAAATATCTTCCAGAAATAAAGTTTTTCTGACACTGCTTTGATGTAGTGATCAGAGAGAGGATCTCGGGACTGGAAGAACTGAAGGTGGTCTGCTCCCTGCCTTAGCAGCACGCTGCCTCGTTTCTGGCACACGTGGGTTATTTGTTCGTTGGTTAGCTTTTTTTGGTTTGTTTTGTACTGTTATTTTGGCTTCATAATATGTTCCTAATCTCCTATGGAAGACATTGTATAACCTACCTAAGTGTCTTGTTCTTGTATTTCACATTTTTTCTGTTAGGCTGGATGGCAAGGCATGTTCTGATGAAGGCGCGCAGCATACAGGACTGCATTGGCACGCATGTAGCCATCAGACTGAGGGAAGTGGTTATTCCCCTTTATGCAACACTTCTGAGGTCACATCTGGAGTACTGTTTCCATTCTTGGGACCCCCGGTGTGGGATACTTTGTACTGATAAACTGAAGTCCCATGGAGTGCCATTAGAACAGGTCAGGAGGCAGAGGCATATGATGATCCGGTGAGGGCTGAGAGGGCTAAGCTTGTTCAGCCTGAAGATGGGAAGACTAAAGGGAGGCTAATTGCTGTCTTCGTCTACCCAGTGGGGAGAAGACAGAGCCAGACTCTCCTCAGGCTCACAGCTAAAGGGCAAGAGGTGGCGGTCACAAGCAGCAGCAAGGATATTCCAGCTAGGTAGAAGGACACAAGTGTTGACCATGGGAGTGGTTAAGCCCTGGAGCAGGTCGCTCTCAGAGGCTGTGCAGTCTGTGTTTTCTTGCAGGTGTTCACAACTCAGGTGGACAAGGTCCTGAGCAGCCTGATGCCTTCCTTAAGTCCTCTCCAGTTTGCGTGACTTGGGCTTGCTCAGGCTTTTCTATGATGAGCAAGCTTTCTGTTCTGTACTGCCCCAGGCTGGTTCCAGCCTCTCTCACCACCAGCATGCAAGTGGGATGGAGAGTTCTAGTTCAAGTCTTACCAATGCCAAGTACTATGGAAGAATTGCTTCTTAACTTACTTTTATGGTTTTGGTTGTATTTGCCTTCTTTGCAGCAGCATACAGTGGTTGACATGTATTAAGTTCATGACTGACCAGAATCCTCCTTTGCAGAAGGATTCTTTTATCTAACCAGTTGTTCCCCATCTTCTGTGTGCACACTTATTTGTTCATTCCAAAGACGTTCTTGACTTGTCACTATTAAACTTGATCCCATTATTTTCTTAAAGGGAGAATTGTGCATACTGCTTTCTTAAGCTTCCCCTGGCTAGTTACATACACTGGTTTTTGCTATGATGAAGTGTGTAAGGTTGCCCTCAGTGTGACTACTGATGTCATCTGCCAACAAGGGAAGAAAATGCAACTCTCACCTATTTGCTGTGTAATAGCGACTGAAGAGCAGCAGACCGAAGCGTTTGCCCAGCGGGGAGGAAGGAAAGTCGTGATGAGGCAGGTTTCAGGTTTTCTGAGTGAGCAGTGCAAATACCATGTGGGAGGGGTTGCTGCTGGAAGAAAAGCAGAAGCAAGCTGAAATTTTGTGTCTGCATCTCTTTCCCTTACTCTCCAACACTGTGTATACACCTCTGCAAGAGATTAAATATTTTGAGGCTACTTGCCCCTCCCCCCCCAAAGAAACCCTAAAAGTAGCGTCAGGTATCATGACATGTTTCTGTGGAGAGCTTTTGTTTTAATTTTCATGGATGTCTGTCGTAAAATACCAGTTACTCTTTCTGGTACTGCTGGTTTGTGCGAGATTATATAGTGCTGTTTTGTGATGTGCTAGATCCCTGTGATATAGAAAACACCAGAGTGCCATTGCACAGTTTTCCAGCACTATTTCTTCACATTTCTGATTTGAACAGGCTTGTGGCCTTTTGGTGACAAACAGAGCTGCATTTCATGGTTTGTAGTTTCATCCAGCTCCGTAGCTTTGCAGGAAGCCCGTGAACCATGTCCCTTGTGAACGCACACTTAGGCAGGTCTGCTTACGGAGTGCATGTGTTGTCTAGAGCTCTGCAAGGAAAGGTTACCTTTTCCTTTTAGCTGAGCTTCACAGCAGATAGTCACATCGAACAATCAAAAGCATGTAAACAGCCACCTACTCTTCCTTTGTTTGCTTTAATATTGACTATATTGAGTAGTGCACGTCCATCGACTAAGTGTGTGTAATCTCGGCTGGTGAATCCATTTCTATCACTGATCTGTGATACACTAAATGCTTTGGTATCTTTTTTTTTTTTTTAGGCAACCTGTCTCGCTCTTGGTTAAATCAGGCAGAATTTGAACTAATAGATTAGTCACTGACAATGTTTATATTCTCACATATAAGCTTCCTCTGGTAAATTACTAACACACTGATTAATAAATGTTGACTGGTGTGATGGATCATAGCTAAAATGAAAGTCAAGGATTATTTTATTTTGTTTTTACTTCCAAGGGAACGTATGTCCACTAAATCTTGCAGACTCTTCAGATTTCAAGATATATTTAAATAGAATTTTTGCACAAGCAATTCAGAAAAGCTTTACTCTATCTCTTTTGCCTTTACTCAGTTCAGGCTTGCCAGAAAAGTGCTTACCTTAGAGATCACTTTGTATTAATAGAGCTATGTTGTCTTTTTTTCTTCCACCTTCAGATTTCGAAGTCTCACCACAGCGTTTTTCAGAGATGCTATGGGCTTTTTACTAATGTTTGATCTCACCAGTCAACAGAGCTTCTTAAATGTCAGAAATTGGATGAGTAAGTAGAACTGTAGAGCTCGCGTTTATCGGTTGACTTGAAGCTTTCTTGTGTATTTTAGGCTTCTAGGCTTCATGCACGTCATTGAGCATTTTCCAGCTCACAAACAAAGAAAGTAGTTATGTCTAGTGCAGCCGTAAGTGGGGTACTTGCAGCCTGTAATTTGGGGTGAAAGCTTCATCAAATTGGAAAGATACATGCTCTTCTCTTTTTTGCACGACAGACTCTTTTGGGCATATTCTTCATAATCTTGTTTGGATTTGGTACAACTTGAATAAATCTGTTGCCTCTTGAAAATTCATGGCATTCGACACTTCCTTGGCCATACCCCATATTTTAGATGATATACAGGAGCTTGGAAACTGTACTTTGGATATTGCTGTTACCTTTATGGTGTGTTTTCTATTTGTGTGATTCCTTCCTATCTGCTTTGAGGTTTAAATTAAAATTAAGATTGGGCTTTGAGGATTTGGTTTGAAAGCCCATAGTGTTTGCTATCATTAGTTTTCCTTCAGACAACGGCTAGACCGAAAGTGAAACAAAGGTTAAATTCTTAAAGTTTGTTTTTAATTGAGGATATTTAGAGTGCTGGAAGGACAGAGGCCAGTACATTTCCAGCTGGCAGTTTTCCAGCAAACAAGCTGAAGGTGGGGATAACGTGAGAATCCAGATAGCTTTGTGAAAACAGCTCCATCTTCTTCAGAGATTCCTTCCTCCCACTAAACAATCCCCATCATCACAGTCTTCCGCTGCTTACCAAGCTGAGTCTCTAATATTCTTCTGTGTATACTGCGCCTTTTCAAGTCAGTCCCCTCAGGATTGAGGCAAGTGTAAGTAAATGGCTTTGTACAATTACTTACGAGGGGCGAGGCTGTGGACAGTACTTTCGCCTGGATCTTCAAATGGATAAAACTGCATTCAAACCACTGAGTATATCCAAGAGAAAAACGTGCTTGAGGATTTTGTCCTATACTTCTGAAGAGCTGCATTTGCAGATGACGTGGGATGTTGTTTGTACTTCCACAATGTCCTTATGAGTCTTGTAGAATAAAAGTTCTGGCCGGTGGAGGTTCTCCTCCACTAAAGCACTGTGTTTAGTGCACCTCATTGCAGCTAAGTCTTTTTGTATGTTGGTAAAATAAATACTGGAAATAATTTTCTAGTACCATTTCTACTTCCTATTTTGAAAAATTCCCCTTAGCAAGTAAATGTACGACAAGGAAATGTGTTTGGCATAAAGTGGTTGGCTGGTTAGTCTAGGATATTTTGAGGTGGGGAGCCAGAAAGGTATTTTGAATTATTTTGTCAACGATCTTGGTCTCTAAGGCGCTTCGAACATTCTCTTAACTCCTGTTTATTTTTGCTTCTAGGTCAGCTGCAAGCCAATGCATATTGTGAGAATCCAGATATAGTCTTAATTGGTAATAAAGCTGATTTATCAGACCAAAGGGAGGTAAACGAAAGGCAAGCAAAAGACCTGGCAGACAAATATGGGTAAGCAAATTATGACAGAAGCTAAATTTAGTCTATAACTGTTGTAGGTGCAGCTGATGACTGGCTAGAGATACTTGCAAGTATACTTACAAACCCTAAGATTTGTAGGCATTGCAGTATCACATACACCTATAGTGATATCCAACTTGCCATGCTTTCAGATCGACCTGTTTGAATAGGAAATAGATAGAATGAAACACACTGTTCTAGTAGTTTGGCCAAAATATTACAACATAAGAAATAAGGCTGGAATGAAACATTCTTACTAGAAAACTACATTCTTGGGATGTTGGCTTGTCCTGAGAGTTCAGGACAGACTATACCAAAGGCAGATGAACACTCAGTGTCATGAACTAAAGAACTAACAATTTCTATAATTTGCTTTTCTAGTTAGTTTGGAAGCGGAGACACCTGTGGATTTTGGTCAGGTTCTAGGTGTGCAGTGGCACTGAATTTATTTGTTTTTCCCTGATGGATAATAAAACGGTTAATGGCCTTTTTCTTGTTCTAGTGAGCCTTCTACATTACTTTGCACTAAAAACACCTGCAGAGTGTCCTGTAACTGGATAAATTGGCTGATAGTTAATATAATTAGTAAATAGTGCTGTGGATAAAAAGAATGTGTATTTTTTTTCCTTAGTGGCCCTTACTGTACAATGAGGGATGTTCAGAGAGAATTGGGCCAGCAGCAGAAGATGGCCTGAGAGACTGTGAGGAGTAGTAAACAAATTAGACTTAAAAATAATAAAAGAATATTAAAGAGTTGTGTGGAGCCAGGTAAGGAGGACAGTGACACTGAGGAGATGGTAGCTCATGCCCGATTTCATACGATGGAAGTGCTGGAGCGATTGATAATCTTCTCTTCTGAAAAAGACGATTTGGAAGGCAATATTCTGGATTCAAAGGGGATTTCAGAATGGAAACAGCCAAGTTAAGTTGCGCTTATAAGTAGACAGGAAGGGAGGGAGACAGTACTTACAGGGACTGCTAAATAGCAATAGTTGTAACTATCTGCCTAAAAAAAAGGTTTCTGGTATGTTCTGTGGTCTCTGAAATGTTCTGTAATGCAGACTTAGGTTTCTCTTTAAAGTAGACTTTCTGGTTACCCGAAAGACTTTTTCAGCCAAGGTTTGTGCTGATGTTATCGCAATTTGAAGTCAAAATGCCAGGATACATTTTGTAAATTAATGTGGCATTTTTGTGCTCATGTCATCATGCCACCATGTGCTAGGAGCAGGAGTTTGGGTTCTGCCCAGCAAGGAAGTAGAGTCCCGACAAACCAGAAGTCTGTCCCATTCATTTCATTGCCACTAAACCCACCATTGATAGCTGCACTGAGGGTGTTACAGAGAGTTGAGTCTCGGTTGTCTTTAAAAGTCTCTCCAGCAAACCTTTTCCTTTCCACCGTAGCATACCGTACTTCGAAACAAGTGCTGCTACCGGACAGAACGTGGAGAAGGCTGTGGACACGCTTCTGGACTTGATAATGAAGCGTATGGAGCAGTGCGTGGACAAGACACAGGTCTCTGACACAGCCAACGGAGGAAGCTCGGGAAAGCTAGATTCAGCAAAACCAGAGGAGAAAAAGTGTGCCTGCTAAACGTCACCTCTAAACTGTGAGAACCAATGAAAATAGTTCATCAGAATATGGCTGACCTACCACCAAATTCAAACCGGCTTTCTTGAGCCGTGCACAGAAGCAAAGTTACATTGTTTTATTGGGGTTGTGCATTTTTCTCCAAAGAACTGGTTTAAAACTAAAAGCTGTGTTTCAGTGAGGCTCTTGTTCCTGATACGGTGCCATCTTAATGGAAAACTCTCCCACCTCTTCTTCCCCACTCCTTTTCCCCCAGCCCTCATCTTTATTTTTCATGTGATCAGGATACTGAATAGAGGAAAGTAGCTTTATTTTTTTAAAAAAGGAGGGAAAGAACCTATTGTCTGCATACACTGGATATTGAAATTAAAATGGAGGTGGGTGGTTTTCTAGGTCTGTGCCATTTTTCCACAGAATCCTGTTTCATTATAATTCTTAATCTGCATCAGGGACCGTGTGTTTTCTAAGGCAGAGATACAAAAGATTTTATGTGGCCTATTAAGAAAAACTTTTATCACTTGCACAGAGTAAGCAATGCTGTGAATCCGTCCTGACTGAATCACTGAGACGGTGGCTGGGGGGGTGGGTTGCGTGTGTGTGTTTTGGGTTTGGGGGTAGGAAGTAGGGCATTTAATTTTTAAAAAAAATAAAAAATTATCAGGGAATTGCGCAGCATTGCTTGTGTTGCCAATAATCCAAGCAGGGATTGGAGCGTTATGGGAAAAAGTATGGAGAGGGATTCTGACGCTGCAGGGACAGTTTATAAAGAAGAGAGTATAACGTATGGGAACAGAGATAAACTATATTTTATGAAACAACTTCTTACCATTAGCAAAAAATATTCTTCCCTCCTCAACTGAAGGAAACTATCTATTTTCTTCTCTTTCTCTGGGTGACTGTATATCGCAGGTAGGACATAGGGAAGAACTTGTGGCTGTTTGCACTGCCTAGAAGGGAACTGTAAACTCTGCTGTGCTGAGAGAGCCTCTAAGTTACCGCTACAGCTTTGTCGGGTCCTCCGTACACTTAGGTTTTCAACAGAGGACAGCTTTCTCATACTCTTAAATTCTCTGCAAGAGGGCAAAGTGGAAAAAATGCGATGTGGGGACTTGGAATCATGTGAGTCCAGAATATGTGACTGACGGATAGAAGTGTGTTGCAGAAGTTTGCAGGTATCTCAGCACAGAGGGTAGAAGTTGCTCTGTTGGTGTGCTGCAGCGGAAGGGTGCAATGCAAAAGATTTCTTCTACAGGTGAAAGCAAGTTCTAGTGAAATAGCAAGCTGCTTATCACAAACAAAGACAAATACAGGAAAAAAAATTAAAGAAAAATACTATATTTATAAGTATAGATCATTTTCTAAACCAAGTCACAGCATATTTATTAGTCTACCCTGTCCTGTTTTGTAGAATAACAGTTCTGTTTTTATACAGGTGGTAGTTAAAGGTCTATTTGTGTTTATTGCGCTTTAAGCTACTTTCAAATCACTTGGGAGGGTACAGATTGGGGGGTAAAAACGGATCTCTTTACAAGTCAAGCTTAATTGGTTGGGTTGGCAGGATTGCAGACTTTCATTTATTTAAATATTTTCAGCTTTGATTGATTCAAAATTGCAAACTTTATGAATAGCAAGCTCATAAAGTGTTTCAGTGCTTCCCAGAAATGGAGAATTTACCAGATTCACTGCTGAAAAAATAACAGGTTTTTCTACCCAGCTCCTAAAATGATGTTTACTTGATGATTTGGCATGTTAACAGGGCAGATGGTACACCCGTAGGAGCAGACCCACTGGGTGAGTAACCAAATAGCTGCGATTACCATGCCAGAAATCTAACTTACAGGCTGTAAAGATTATATAGGTGATAGACTATACCTTAAGGCTATATATAGTGTATACTATACAAACAGGTATAATGCAGGTCCTTTTATAGGCTATAAACAGTCCTAACACCTCAAGAGGTGGAAAAGCTGTTGTGGTAGTCAACAGGTGATTTCTCAGGCAGAAGATGTAAGTAGACTGACAGCAAGCAGGCTGATACTCAGATAGGTTCCTCAGTTACCTGAGATACGTAGACTGGAAGTTCAGGGTTTTCTTTGAAGTGAAGTTGTATTGCTTTTTAATATGTAGCATAAAACATAAACCTGATTACAAAAAAAATAGTAATATGTCTTGAATTCCTGAAAATGATGATCTGAGGAGCTCCCTGTCTCACTTTCAAAGAAATCTGTCATTTTGTGGCATCAGATTTTTGTCTGTTGAACAGGAGTGAAAGAAGTTGCAAAGAACAGTAAATTACCAACAGTCAACCACAGCGTGTTTCCCAGAGCAGCTGAAGTATAGCTTGTCTAAAAGCTGTTACAAAACTGAAAGTGACTTCAGTAGCAGACAGATGATTTGTACAAAGGTGTGTAAAATCCCAAACCTGGCGCTGTTTCAAAGCACCTTGATGAAGCTCAGTTGCTTCTATTTATCTCTCCACCTGCTGAAACTAGCACTCTTAAAATAATAATAATTAAAAAAAAAGAAAAAAAATACAGCAGTGATACCCAGAACAGTTTGGTCTGGAGGAAGGTTTCTCCTAACCTTGCCAGTGAGCTTCAGTGACTGTGAATTGTCAGAGCTGGCGGTCCGTTACCAGGGAGCTCTGTTCCGTAAGGATACAGTCTCGGAAACTCTCTAGCGCAGATGGAGCGAGCGCATGGCCAGCCCTCGCAGCCCAGTGTTGCTCGAGGGGTCTGCTTAGGAATGAAAGGGAAATGACTGTAGTAAAAATTCCTGCTTGGTTTTTGTATTTATATACTTGCTAATAGACGAAACTGATGATTATTCTGTGTTGTGGTTTTTAAAAAAAAAAAAAGAAATCTGTGAATGCATGTGAAACTATTATCCCAAAAGGATTTTGCCATCAAAACTTTGTTTGGAGGAAAGGAAGAGAAGTTTAGACGTGTTTTCTTTCCTGGTAGGTGGTATAGGAGCTCTCAGTTACCAAATTAAGAGGAACATGATAAGTGATTCTAAATGGCTACTAACAGCTTTGCTGTTTATCAGGTTAACTCTCTTTGCAAAAAACTAGATAATGAACTCTTACTAAAAATCGCCTTCTGTCCCCTCTCCATCATCATTTGACTCTTGCTCCATTTTTTTTTCTTCATAACTATTCCTCTTAGGTTTCACATGCCCACCAGCAGATTCACATTCGTATACGTCCAGTTGGCGACGTCCGTCTGTCTTCCTGCAGCATCACGGCTCTTGCGAACCCCCGCTGAGCAACTGCAGCCCTGCACGGATGAGTCAGGGCCACTCCTTGCTGCTGTGGTAGGAACTGAAAGCGATAGCAGTGTTAAGGTTCACAAGTTTTGTGTAATATCCAGGAAATAATGGTAACTGCAGCAAAGAAAGAACACTGCAAGGGGGCTACTCACAGTCTTACAGAGCCATGCCTGTATGGAAAGGAACTTTTCCATCCCACGTGCTGGAAGACCCTTTCCCACGTCTATCCGGTACTCACTTTCTGGTTGAAGTGCGTTCCTTCACCTCTGCTATAGCTCTGTAATGGATCCTCTTAGGTAATTTTTCCAACTGCAGCATGGTGAGCTGGATGCACAGTGAGCCCCTGCTAGCTGCTTGTGACCTGCTGGAAAGAGCTGGCCGGGGCGGTGCGGCACAGCCGAGTCACTTTTTTTCAGCCGAGTCACCCGTACGGTGGGTAGTGCCATCCTGCGTACAGGCTGCAGGCTGCTGTGACGCCAGTGAGGCGCAGCATCTTGGCACAGCACTTTACTAGTTCGAGCTCTTCTGACTGCACTGTGAACTCCTGAATGTATCCCTCGCTGGAGCCACGTATCCTACCGTTTTCATCCTTTTCTCACTCCTGTTGCTCAAAGTGTTTCACTTTGACATGTTCAGTCCTATAAATTCTTCCAGGACACCAGCCTGGGAAATGAGTTTGCTTTCACTTAACGCCTCTGGTAGGATATGGCCTCATCCCATCCCACTAGAACTCGAATCGAGATTCTGCTGTTGCAAAATTTGATTATACATATTTGAATTGGAAGTTAAGCATTTGCTTTTTTTGAGCACAAATACAGCTTGTTTGCAAGCCTGCTAGATATCCCGCATCGGGGCTGGAGAGGGAGAGAAGATCCTATGATACTTTATCCAGGGTGATACTAAAAATTAAATGTTAGTTGCAAGTATTCCAACCCTCTTGAATTTCAGTCCAGGCACTGGTTTCTCAAGGTCTCTTTTTGTGTCCTTTTAAAATTATCTTAGTTTTCCAGTATCTCTCCAGTAAAGTGCTCTTCCTGCCGACTTTATTGTGCAGCGTGTGCGGTAATTTCTGAACTGCATAGTGCTGTGCACTGAAAAAGGTGACGGTAATGCCAGTCCTTCAGAGATGCGACTTGCGGGATCTTACACTGAGAATAATTTTGGTCTCCTTTTCTCTCTGTGTAGTTCTGCTTTCCTTGTCTCCGGCAGCTGTCTCAGGCTGTGATATTTACCAAGACAGTTCAAGTTACCC
Source organism: Aptenodytes forsteri (assembly GCF_000699145.1). Taxonomy (NCBI): domain Eukaryota; kingdom Metazoa; phylum Chordata; class Aves; order Sphenisciformes; family Spheniscidae; genus Aptenodytes; species Aptenodytes forsteri. The sequence continues at coordinate 2,191,059 of NW_008794883.1, read as the reverse complement.
GACTTCTTGAATCTGTTCCCTTAATCCTCTCGGCGTGTCCCAGTTAACTCACATATACAGCGTAAGGGCGTTATACTTCTCGCCTCATCCTTAGAGCTCACCATAGTCCATTCTTCTTCCTGATCTACAGTTATTTTTGTCCTCCCAGTTTTAAGCATGAATGTAAAAATGTGGCATCAAAAAATGTTAATACAGTATGCTAGAGTAGTGCTGGAGTGCTGACCTATGGCTATGGGCACCACAGTGACCCCCTGGTCGCAGCTCCTTCCGTTCGCCTGCAGCCTTTGGCTCGGTCTGTCTTGGTGAAGGAAATGTGTCCCTTACCTGTTGCTAAATATTTGCGTTGCCAAAGTCTGGTGTTGCTGCTCCGTTTATGAACTGCCACACTTAGTGAATTCAGACCCTGGGGGTAATACTCGGAGGCGTGAGGAGACTTACAGTCAGCAGGGAATGTCTTTAAGCCGGTGTTGCTGCTCTTACTCTGGCATTCATGCAGCCTCTGCTGACCTTGCCCTCACCTTCCCCAGCCCCTCGCCTTGGAGTAGTAGTGCCAAGACTTTTTTTAGGAACACAAGAAAGGAAATGTGCTGTTGTCAAATGGGACTTTTTTTTGATGCATACATTGAAAGTAACTTTTTGGCTGTAGAGATCACTCCAGTGGTGAATTTACACTGCCTGTGTTTATGTTATGCCACTGCGGTGCCTTGGCCAGCCCTGCTACCAGGTGGGCAAGGGGAGATGCTGGCCAGTGCCAGGGCAGGGTCCTGTGCTGCTTTGCATCCTCGGGAATAAAACAAGTTACCTCCGGAGACAGGTGGAGGGGTGGGAGTACCTAGGGCTGGCTGGAAATTGCAGGATAGAAGCGGTACAAGAGGCAACACGCTTTAGAGAAGAGAAATGCCCTTAAATGTTTACAGTGTTTACCAGAGAGCCCAGCTTGAGAATTGGGTCTGGAGTGTCTCTGTGAAGTAAGGAGCTCTTGTCGGGGCAAAACAACTAGAGCTAAAAGGGTGTAAAATGAAAAAAAAAACTGCACAGAAGTACCTACTCCATGAACATACAGATTTACTTATTATTTTATTTTAAATATTGTTCAGCCATGAAAAAATTATTCCATCAACTGAAAAAAGGCCAGGAGAGTATTAATGGCTATTCTTCAATGCAGAGTTTTTAGATGCTTAAGCAGACGCTCTCCAGAAGTCCTTACAGGGTCTGTTGCTGACATGTAGCAATGCCTGTTCAGAGCCGTGAGAGGATTAGAAGTGTCTGAGGGCCAGGAGATAGTGTGTGGCGCGTGGTGTATTTTAGGCTTCGCAATCATTTAAGCTTCTGCTTTCATTTTATGAAATATTTTTGTCTGTGATCAGCTTGTAATATGTGTGGTTTTTTTTTTCCTTGTTCTAGTGACTCACTTCCAAATAAAAGCATTTGGCAGGGGAGTGACTCTGCTCAGCCAGGGGCCCTGCTCCACCCTGGCAGGTACCGAACTGAAGTTACAGGGGAGGGCTGCCGCTCCGGGCTGCCCTTGCACAGCAGCACATCCTCTTTTCTCAGCCCCCGGCTGATGCGGTTTCCCCACTTCATCATCTCCTTTTCTAGCCAGGATGCTGTGGCAGAGCCGGCTTGGAGCCCTGGCCGAGTCCTGCTCCTGGCATCCAGCTCAGCACCCGCCTGCCCCTGGGGAGAGGTAGTGGCACTAAAGAAAACCAGTAGCAGGGGCTTGAGTAACTCGTCTTTTCTATAGCCTTTGCCTTCTGTGGCTTTTTACAGACATTTGCAAGAGGAAAGGTATTTGCTTCTCTAAAAAAAAAAGAAGAAAAAAAAAAGAGGGGGTTTGGGTGCCTGAAACGTGCTTTTTTTTAAAAAGAGGAGACATAAGGTAAGAACAGGCAATTTGCTGACTGTTTCATGGCTGAGACTGGCAGTAAGTATGATGTAGCAAAAGACATTTTGAGAGCAGCTGCCGTTTCTTTGCTGTCTTGGTAACTTTATAAAAACCGATTGCCTTAACTGTTTTCTGAAGGCTACATCTTATTTAACATTCTGAATGTGTAAAGGGTTGTCATACATACATTTACATTTTAGAGGATTGGATCATGTAAGAAACTCTCTTAAAAGTTGTGTAAGATGTGATTTTCATACCTGCTCCATAGTGACTCATTGGGACTGTTGCAAGGTAAGAGGTTTTATCTCCTACAACTATTTCAATCCAGGGATATGACTAAAGATTTCAGCCTAAACTTTAAAAAAAAAAAATCTGGAGCTGTTATTTTAAAACCTGTTCTTGGCACAATAACTGAAGAAAAGTAGCAAGCGTAAAAATAACCTCAAGTGACTGCTATTTTTATACAGGTGTGAACACTGTAGGAGTTTCAGACCACGCTCTGATCTTACTTACAAAGAAAAGGAGAAAAAATTTGTTGTAACTGATGTGAAGCTGTAAAAATGAATAGTTTTTTACCTGACTGCTAGGAGGCCTGGCTTGAGGCATCTTTAAAGAGAAAGCCAAATTTTCACAGCTTCTTTCCTGTCTTAATTCTTCTACTTTAAACATAAATTCCCTTCCCCCCAACTCCCAACACCCATATAGGATAAGTTTTGGGGTTTTTTTTCCCAGAGGATGCTGTTGACTTGGGACTGTTCTCTTTGATGCTGGGCAGATCTGTTTCTAATTTATTATTATTATTTCTGTCTAAACTAGTTAAAGGCAACAGAGGAAATGATTCTTTGCTATGTGCTTTTGTTCCATACGGTTACCTAGTTAAAACATAACTTTAGAAAGTAGGCCCTAAAGTTGTCCATCCTCATCGTGCAATAGGGCTTCATGGACAAACTGTATATTAGAAGAAGCCTGTTGTATCTTACTCAACTTACTTATGGAAGTTAAATGGTTCTTCTTTGGTTTTGTTAAGGTATCTTTCACCTTCCAGATAAACACTAAGCATCCTGTATCAATTACCTTTTAAGTGTTTCCTTCTGTTATGCTACTGTAAGCATGTTTTACATTTGTCTTCAACAGATCTGTGCTATGCCTAGTGCTATGAGTGTGACTGAAACTATCTTGAACACAAATAGTATTTTTTATTATAGATGCCCCTCGATTGGACCGTGGTGCTTGCTTACCGATGTTAATGTCACTCTGTTGTACCAAAGTACCCGTGGCTTCAAAACATACTGTCAGCTGATTCACTGGTGTCTGGGTTTGTGTAATACAGCTGAGGAATGTATCCTGTGACTCAGTTTCTGCACTGTTATTTTCAGAATAAAAGTACATTTTTAAATCTGGTGTCTCAGCTGGTTTTGGGGGAAGCGGAGGCTTCTCCCTAAGAGATGCAGCATTAGCAACCTGGCAGCTTAGGAAAACAAGTGGAGGACCAGGGAAAGGGAGGCAGGGCTTTTCAGGCTGGCCGAGGGTTGCTCGGGGTGCGTTTGCAAACCTCACCGTGGGTCAGCACCCAGCCTGCCCCACGGCAGCGCAGCATTGGCACCCTGACTTCAAGTTGAGCTCCGTTTCTCCCGAGAGAGAGGGCTGGGTAAGGACTGACCACTCGCTCCCTGCCCTCACTTGGCAGGGAAACAGTACAATTTACAAAGCTCACTCTCTTAAATGGTGACTAAGCAAGCATAACCCGGCAGGCTGTGTACTGCGCTGCCCGCTCCCGCAGTGCCTGCCGAAACACACAACTTGCCTCACCCCGGTGTTAAGCAGGTGCCAAGCTTTAATTTGCACCTTAACTGAGATAATCCCCGAGTGACGCCATGTATGAATAATGTATTTAAAGTTAGGGAAGAAAAGGAACAAACTGAAACTTAATACCTTTAAGCTTTATCTAAGGACCAACACTTCCCCCACCTCCCCCCCTCAAATGCTGCTCTGCCTGCACATCGGGGATTAGAAGACAGACCAGGGACACGGCCGTTCTCGGCTTCCCTCTGTCCCACAGTGCAGAGGTAAACGTGAGTGTGCAAAGCCGCTGTCACTCCCCTGGGGACACTGTTTAGCTCCCGAGGCGTGCCCCATCTCTCAAACGGGATTGCTGAGCACCGTAGCACCTCTCCCACTTTAGGGAGGAGAAAACACAGCCCTCACCCCTGCAGCAGCAGGGATTTTGGCCAGAGCAAAGGCTCAGGGAGGAACTTCACGCTCCCGCTGACACGGGCAGAAAACCTACCATTTGCCATGGAAAGTTTTCAGGAAAGCAAGAGCCAGGTTAACCCAGAAAGAGATCTGCTCGCTCCTTGCCCGAGGACACTGCAACATTACGGTGCTGCTACGCCTAAAATATGCTGTGCCCGCGGGGTCAAACGCTGGAGGAGACCTGGGCCCCCCTGAAAGGGCAGGGCCACCGCTCCACCTCCACCCTGTGCTCTAACAGCAGGCGGGAAAGCGGCGACTGTAACAACATACCAGGTAGCCAAAGGTTTATTTTATAATCTTACCTAAACGAGAATTGCGATTAAACTGAGTCTCTGCTGCAGTCTGTGTAGGTGGGAGCCCCTTCATGCAGGCAGGTGCCTGCTGCTGCCCGCACCAGGGCGGGTGCAGAGCTGGTCCAGCGATGCAGCGTCCCCCAGGTATGGCCAGGGCCGCCTTTGCCGTCTGGGCTGTGTGGGCATTCATGAGCTCACCGCCTCTCTTGTCAGCTCTCACCGTGCTTCCAGGTTTATTCTTTCAAGTGCAGCTCTGCAGCACTGCTTCTGCACCACGTGTCGTAGAGAGGCAGCACGTGCTGAAGGTGCTTTGCAGTAACAAGGAGGCCGTAGGAGTTACAGGTTGCAACACACAGGAAAAAGTCCTTCTGGCAAAGGTAGGAGACAAACATCCAGTCGTTCCTTTAGCTCTCTTGCTTCCTTAGCCTGGTGAGCATCAGGTAAGGGGATGCTCTAAAATCTCGTGGGGCGCTGCAGAGTGAAGCACAAGAAGGTAGAGACCACTCAGACACCCTCACCTGCCCAAGCCAGGCTTAAACCCACCACAACCATCTATTAAATAAGTCAGAGGTTTATAACTATGGCCCTGGATATGGAGAAGCTGACTTCAAAGGCCCGTTCAGCTAACTGAGAGCAGAAACTTGCATCCAGATCTGCTACAGCAAAGGGCTGTATCCCCCAGAAAAGGCTCCCATTTAGTCTTGAACAGATGTACAAGGTTCTGCAGATGCCCTTGGTTGATGTGCTGAGCGTGCCCCAGCTGAGCTGGACGGCTGCGTGGGAGTCAGTACTTGGGGTACCACCATCACACCATCAGCTACTATGTTTGAAGCGGAGCTTGTGTTTTTCCTCCCCTTTACAAGGAAGATAATCTCTGCAGGATGAAATTTGGTTGCTCCCAGCAAGGCCTGACTCAGCTCACTCAAAGCCCTGCAGGGACACCAGAGGTAGCCTGGGAGAAGGGTGGGCTCAGCCATTCCTGTGCCCCGTGGTACCTCCCGAGGTGCTTACTCTGTCCAGACAGCTTTTGAAACTTTAGTCTTGGACTGGCCAGACCAGAACTCCACTCTGTCTTTCAGTTCTTTATTCTGCAAGGAAAAAGTAAAACAAACCCCTCTCAGCGTAACGTAGCAGACGAGAGACAAGCTTGGATGCCAGCTAGGCCCTGCTGCTCCTCCCAAAAGATTTTTAGGGGGCTTGAGGGGATTCTTTGTGTTTGGGTTGGTTTTTTTTTTTTTAAATGAAGTGAAAGATGCAGTGCAAAGAAACACCCCCCCAAACAGTGTCATACTGACAGAAGCCCAGCAGTGTCAAGGACCTCCTGATCATAGAGAACTACTTTTGCTCTCTCCCTTCAATATATCTTTTTACTTTCCGACCTTACCTGCGCTTCCAGTGCAGTCAGCTTCTTTGTCAGGTTTTCTATTTTTTTATCTTGGCTTCTGAGTTCGTTGTTCAGTTCCTCTGCCTGAGAGTTAGGAAATAAAGTTTGTAAGAGATTTGAAACCTCAATTCATCAAGAACATCTCTGTGTCAAACAAAACCATGGAGTTAAACGTCTCACCGTACCAGGGGAATCGCAGACCATTCAACTCCCTAGTCTTTTACCATAGAAGAACTCAAACTAATTGATTAAACGATTTATAAAACAATTTCTCAACACACGGTGTCGCGTTTTCCTTAGGATAACAAGTCTACCTCTTGTTGGCACATGTACAGAAACCTGATTACGAAAGCTAATTAGTGCAGGGCCTTGCCTTAGCTGGATGGGAAAAGGCAAGCACGTGTTCTGCGAGGGGAGTACAGCGGGTGTTCATACATACAAAAGCAGTCGGTAAGTGAAACAGCTCATGTTTTATCGTGACACAAAAGCAGTCGGTAAGTGAAACAGCTCACGTTTTATCGTGACTTTAGGAAGCAGGCTGATTGGTTTGGATTTTGTTGTAGTCTTTTTAGGATGTCGGCCTGTTGGCTTTGCTCGTGGGAGCAGCTTCACTGACTTCATGTGACACCAGCTGCAGGGTGGGCGCCTCAGGCAGAGCATCCCTGGGTCAGCCAGGTCCCCCCCCCGAGAGCATGGCATGGAGCGGGGAGCCAAGTCACCCCCAGGAACGCTCTAGGAAAACTCGGGGGTCTGCCTGAAATCGCTGACTCCACCACAATAATCCCATTTTTACAGTGATGCCATTTCCATCTTAACATTGAAATGCGTATGGATGTCTGAATGGGGGGTGCACAAAACCAGGCACAGCGTGGCCAGCTAGCTGCTTGTCCCCAGAACACGTGCTTAAGACAAGAGCCCAGAGCCCAGCATCTCCCGTTTAGCTGCTTGTCCCCAGAACACGTGCTTAAGGCAAGAGCCCAGAGCCCAGCATCTCCCCTTTCTCTTCCCAACGGCTGAAGACCTGCCCGGTGGGACAGCCGCACCAGCCTGACCTCCTGTATCACGCCGCGCAGGCCGTGGTGCTGCGCCCGGATCACGCACTGCAGGTGGCAGATCTGCTCCTGCAGGGTGGAAATCTGCCTCTGGAGATCCAGGCACCTGCGGGCGAGAGCAGAAGCACCCCGGGTTCAATCCCCAGGGATCACTGACCCACCCAGCCGCTTTCCCACCCCGGGGTCAGCTCAAGAGCTTGTTGCTAGCAAGGATGTTCCTGAGGATACATGGCTGTAATTCATACAGAACTACATATATAAAGGGTTCTTTATTGAGCAGGACAAATAAAACCATAGTTGGAGATATATTTTGCCTGGTAGGACCACCCTTACTAGCTGTTGATAAGTAAATTCATAAATAATGAAGGCTTTTGCCTTACCTACTGCATGCACAATGTCACCAAAGCAGCATCGACTCCACGCAAGAATTGGGAAAGGGAAGTAATTAGTGCATGCAAGGCGGAAGGACAAGTACGAGGAATTCGAGTAGAATCAACATCTGTCTTGGCTTCTTCAAGCAATCACGGTAAATCAGGTTTTGAACCAGTTGCTTTTGTCTTGAATAATTTTACTACCAGAAGGAACTTGAGCAACTGATTGTCTGGTACTCTACATGAAATAATCCCCCAGACAGACAGACAGACACTTTATCGCATGCATTTAATCACCGTTTGCTGTCTTCATTCCTTGACATCATCTGTTGAAGCATCTTTTCAAACGACATTTTCTTCTCTATCAGAGTTTTCTTTTCCTAAGGAAACAATTCAAGTTATATAAAAACTATATGACATTTCCTGTCATTCAGTTAGCAAGAGAAGTTTGGCTGTACCTTCAACGGTTCCACTCAGTGTCTGAAAACAGACAGAATTCAGCAATAACCACCCACATCAACCTGCGCCAACATCAGCTGGAGATACAAACCAGTCCGACCTCTCTGAATCGAATCCGGAAGGGATGACAGTACCGATTTACCACAAGAAAAGTCCAAACTCTCTTAAAATAGCAGTTCTCTCCTTTACTTAATTAGCAAAATCCTTCGGTCTTGTGAGAGTCCGTGCTCAGCGGCCACGGGATTCTGCGTTACTGCTACGTCCACCTCTCAAAACCTTGTCCACAGAGGGAAAAATCTGAACAAAACTGATACCAAAACTCTTAGTATCAGAAGGATTACCTGCATGTGATGGGGGTGGGAATACACTCATTGACCCCATGTTTACAGTAATCCCAGGACAGGAAAAACTTAGTTTTAGAATGGCACTTCTCCGGGAGTAATTCCCACTGCTACTGAGTGCGTACATCAGAAAAACGATGCACGGTGCCGTTGCTTCTTCCAACACAACTACCACCACCAAAGAAAATTCACAATAAAGGAGAAGAAATTTTCGGCAAGTTTCTGCGCACGCCATCGCCGGATTGCTACAGCAGTCACTTGCCTGCCCAGGATTTCGGATACTTACAGTGGCACTTTCCTGAGTTAAGAAGGAGCGGTTTTTAGTGCTAGCATGGCTACGTTTTAATTTCAAATGCTAGAAGTACGCCGATGGGGGAAGGTGAAAGAGCAACTATTCAGGAGTAGAAATCATTAATAGCTACAAATTAAGACTTCTCCGTGATGCTCTACAGTTTTTAAGCATGTTCTGAAATAACTGAAAGAGGGACCTCAAATTGCACCTTTTATTTATAGTTACAGCTAAAGGTTCTCTATTTGGTGTAACATGGCAGAAGCCTTTTTAGTCCCAACTCTAACAGCTAACGTGCCCCAAACCCTGAAAGCGATTAACTACCCTTTCCAAGCGCCAGCACTCCCAGGGCAGGTTCCTCACCTGCGCTGATGCCCGGTGCTAGGACGGACGGACGCAAGGAGTGGGTGGACATACCTCCTCCATCCTTTGCACGCGCTTCTCCATCTCTGCGATGCGGGTACATTTTCCCCTGACGTCTTCAGCAAGGCGGCTGCCATTTTCTGAGCTTTGCTGGAGCTTCTCTTCTTGTTGTAGACTGAAGGCCTGGGACAAAGAAGGGCATTAATGCGGGCGTGCAGGGAGCTGGTGAACGCAGCAGACGGACAGAGATGGGGCTCAAGGAATTTTGAGCCAACTCTACCAACCCGATTCCAAGAATCAGGAATAAAACCAAAATAATTTTTCTTTTTAATTTTCCTATTTAACTACCCTCTGCACTAGCAGAAGGGACTCAGTAGCTCTTAGGTCAAAGTTTGCAGCACAGAGAGCCGGAGCCCACGTAAACATTTTGATAGCGAACAGGATGGTCATGCCCACACGTGGGAGAGATTTGTACCTGTATTTGCTTCTTCTCATTCTCATGACTTTTTTTCAGTTCTTCTGACCGAGTCTGGTAATTCTCATACAGTTTCTGGGAGGCAGATCTGAGAGCCTGTACACCCGCTTCTCTCGTGGCTTCCAGCTAGGAAGAGTAATTGTACAACACGTATATACAGTGCTTTAAAAATGTGATGTTATAATCGCATGCCAAAAAATAAGCCCTCTATACAAGATCAAATTTCAGCATTTACCCTTGTCAAAAAAAAAAGAAAGGAATCCTAAACACCTGCGGGCAATATCTGACAGGCCTTTTGGTTTCCAAATAAAGGCGGATGTAATTCAGTATTGAGCCATCCCCCCGTGACAAACAGAGGCTGATGGTTTAAAAGGAGAGATGCACTTCCAACTGCTTGTGAGTACATCTGCTGCCAACTACCAACAGAGCTGACTGGGCTGTCTCACTAGCCACAAGTGGGATGTGTCCCCAGAAGTGGATTTCGACATGACTTTTGTTGCCTGCTGGAATGCAAGAGTTTGCAGCAGGTGGGAAGCGAAGCAGAGTCTGCCCCTTCCCCGAAGGAAAGGCCGCGGCGCAGGATCGCTGAGCAGGCACCGTGCTGCAGCAGCCGGCACCCAACTCTGACTAACTGGGCTGCAAGGCACACATATTTGTCTGAAACCTTAAAAAAAAACAACCCCGAACGCACCTTGATCTTCAGCACTTGGTTTTCCCTGCTCACCAGCAGTAGCTGCTCTTCTGTTTCCTTCATCGTCCTTGCAACGGGACCGCAGCTCCAGCTCCAGCCGCTGTTCTGTGACCCCACTTTAGTGCCCAAGACTTCAGGAAGCTGCTAAAGGAAAGGCACATGGAAATTATTTTTAAAATAACAGAGAAACAGCTTGAGCAATCAATCTGACTCCAAAAGACCTGGCTCCTTAGAAACACCCCTCTCTGGCTCGCGCAGGGAGCGCGGGGCAGACGACAGGCAGCTCTCCGGAGAGCCGGGTCAGAGCTGCTCACGGGGCAGCAGCCAGCGCAGCTCCTTCACCTCCACGAATTAACTGGAATTAAAATGTTCTGCTTGTTCAGCTCTCCAGGGCTTTACACTGGAAAGCATTTGCACGTCGATTCCGATAAATAGCTCTCTTCCACTCTCTACAGTGTTATTCCACAGGTAAAAGATTAATTAGCTTTTAGAGCATTGCAGCATATGTTGCATTGTAGGTGAGGCTGCATAAATGCATGTGAGTAAACGTTGTCCAACACTTCCCATTACAAGAGCTACTTCTTACTCCCGCATATTTTAACTGTTTGGACACAACACTTCCAAACCTGTTTGCTTCCTAGGGGCTGCCTCTTTGCTCAAAACCACTTGCCTAAAGTGGTTTTAAGTTGCTTAAACCACTTTTTTCCCCTACAGGTGTTCACAAATGCGTGCTCAGTGCTTGCCTCCTGTCTCTCTTGAGAGCTGGTACGTGCAAGGAACACGACCTGCAATCGGTCAGATTTATGCCAGAACGCACCGGCATTTATACGGCCTTTCTTATGTTACGCCAAGTTCATTTGTTAAAAATAAACTACTACAAACAAAGGGCAGTCTGTACTTTTTAAAGGGTTTAAACCATAAATCACTTTCTTATCACCACAGAGGCTTTTCTTCAACCTCATTCCTCAACTGAACAGAGAAAGGAGTAAGCATTTTTTAAAAAGAACTTTTTGTGATCGATTATTTCTTAATTAGCCAAGTTTCAGCCCACTGATCCTTCCTCTCCCTCATTCCACAGTGCTCTCCTGGGCTCAGCTGGGATGCAGAAAAACTGCCTTTGCATATTATCATCACCATGCTCTGCTGCTTAGAGCAAAGAAATAAGATATCAGATCTACTAGGCTGAGTCTCACTGCTCACAAGATCTCTTGGGGGGGGGCGGCAGGGGGAGAAGCACGTCCTATCTATTCATGGTGGTGTCAGCATCAGGCAGCGCACCGCTTCCCAGGCCCTTCGTGACTTGGTGTCACCACCACAGAATATAATTTTTTTCTCGGTATTTGCTTCATGTAAACGATTTTGGATTATGAGATGCTTAAGAATTCATCACAAAATTTTTGAAGTTACAGCACTGTTGTACAACTTCATAAATTTCATTGTAAAGGGAATGAAGGAATCTTATTTAACTTAAATCAAAAGTTTGAGGTCTCCTCTTCTGTCATTGCACACATTAAAGGCATTCATTAAACTCCGTTCTTCCTGCATTTCCTCTGGCATTCAGGAAAGGAACAACTCAAGACTCTTTCACACGTCTCAGAACTACTGTACGCTGTGCTCTCCAAGGCGCTCTCGGTTTTGCTGACTGACACCTCCAGGATCCGTCTGTCCCACGGGTCATCCTCCGCCTCCCGAGGTGCTGGTCCTCCAGGTACCCCAGACCAATACTTCTGCTTCAGATAAGGCTGCTCGCTGCTCCAGAGCTTCCTCGTCTCTTCCAGGGACCATGCCCAGCCGTACAACTCAGCTCAGCACTGATGCTATAGAGCAAACAGCTTCAAATAAACACTTGCAGGTATATTAGTACGTACCACCAGCACGATGTTCAAACTGTCCAGCAGCTTGAACAGCAGCTTTAGATACATGTATTTTTTTTATGCATCATATCTCACATTATTGTTTTGAAAGTATAATTCACCCGTCCTGCAGTTTCTAACTGCTTAGTCACCGTCTTTGTATGCATAGCAAGCAAAGAAGCTCCAACCGCGTGTTCATTCATGCTCTCTTCCATCTTCCTGTCTTTTTCCACAGGACAGCAAATTTTTGATAAACCTCTGACGGACCCAGGACAATCATTAGCCCAATATCAATCTGCTTATCAGCCACACTATCAGACACCCTTTCACTTCAGCTGCAAAGCTGGGACTTCACGCTGTGGACATGCTTATCTCCGCCGCAGCTCACAGACGTTCCCTAGTGCTGTACTGCTGACCACGGTCAGGCTCCCGCGTCCTTCTCCTCGCATCTCCCAGCAAACAGCCCCAGCTCTGCCGCTGGAGAGCGGTGACTTCGGGTGGGGACACGCACTTAAGTGTCTCTTGCAACAGTCCCAAATGCGGGGTGGAAAAACCTCACCAGTTTTAAAGTGGTTTAACTCAACCTAAGACAGAGCATGCTATAATTAAGTCACTACTGGGGAGTAAATAGCATTTCTAGAATCGATGTGTAAATCAAAAGGTTTTCCAAGTGCGTATTGCCAGGCAGGTCAGAATTTTCTCTTTCAGTGGTTATTAGTTTCACTCACCGTGTTTCCTGCTGAAGCAAAGAAAGGAACAGAACAGCGACAACTGCAGAAATACCTTTTTCACATATTCAGCTTCCTCAGTGATTTGGGCACAAGAGGACCCATAAAGGACGTAGTTTCCCTCCGAGCCGTGGTCTTCTTGTGTTATTTGCTCAGTGAGTAGCAGGGTAGTCATCACTATACGTGCGTTTCTCTGTTCTGTACAAGCGAGAGAAGAGAGGGGCTTGTTTCATTACGCAAGGATGGAGAATAATTCCATTATTCCATCCCATTTGATTCCATTTCAGCTTTAGGGACATGCTGGAGCCAGGCAGGCATTGCAAGCTTAAAGCATCAAACATTAAGGACCACTTAAAAAAAAAAAAAATGCAGACACCTGATTTTTTTTTTTTTTTTTTAGCGGATAGGGAGAGAGATATATTCACACATTATTTTCCCTGAAGATTTCAATGACTTTTTACTAGCAGCCTACACCCCAATCCTGTATTATTTCAGAAACACGTGGCCAGAGATCCCAGGCAGAAAATAAGTGAGTAACTCACACATGCATGCAGTTTAACTAAGAACAAAACAAAACTCTTGCCATCCATCTGCGAAGTTTATAAGCCAAACCCAATTACACTGTGCACAGCAATCCCACTGCCTTCAGGGGATTCAGTCCACACTGGGCTCCACGTTCCCAACGACTACGCCAGAGCAGAACTGGTTTTAATCAGGTTCAGGAGGATTACCCCCGTCCTGCTTAGCTGCAAGGAGCAGCACAAAGCTTGAATGATATCATAACTCTCAGGAAAGAAGAAACTACCTGGGGGGAACAGATGGGAGACAAGAGAGAGGGCTCTTTCTCCCCATACCCTCTCTTTCTCCCCATATCACACGGAGAATAAAGTCTCGAGCACCTTCATTACGTTTGTGCTGTACAATGGTGACATCCAGTGTCAGCTGCATTGCTCTGAAGTGAGCGTCTGTATCTCAAGACACCCGTTTCCAGCCCTATCCCAGGTAGTCAGCGAGCTCCCAGCTGCACGTCAGACAAGCTCATTTCTAATGAGCACATTTGAAGGATCTGGAACCAATTAAGGTTAGCACAGAGCAACAATAAAGCCACTTACAGAGCACGGAGGGTGTGGACGGGCTCACAGTGGAAAAGGCAAAAAGTGGTTGTGCTTTACAAAGCTTACAGATAACTTACAACAATATCTCATTTAAAAATGCATTTATTTTAAAACACTTAAGTTCAAGGTCTTGGGGTTCCTGCAGTTTAGCTCAGTAACAGCAGTCCTGCCTGCACAGTACCAATGCTGCAGGCCAAACCCTTCTGTTGGTTGAGTCATCCCAACATGAAGTATTGCAGCACTACCAGGAAGATCACTCAGGCTAGCGCATTTCTTAACTAGCTCATTTTCTAATAAAATATAATTAGGCAACTTGACACATTTATTGCTGTGATGGCGGAGGAATGTCATTCCCACAGAGAGCCGCACGGAGCTGGTTTGCATAACTGCCCAGGTGGATCCGCAGCAGCTCGCCCACACCAGAGACATCTCCATATACCATTACCTTGTGTCCCAGGCAGCCAGCAACAGAAGGCTAAATTAGAAATTAACTATAAATAAGCGTAAAGAAATTTAACACATGAGCTTTAAGTGCCCCAGGGCTGCTACTTAGGACTCCAATTCTTGGGTGATTTACAAATTCAAAGTGCAATAAAATAAAAACTTTTATTGCTTTCCTTTTTACTCTTTTCCACCTTCTAAAAGTCAGGAGCATCAGCAGATGCCGCATCCCTGGCCATCACCGAGCTGGTCTGTTCTGGACACAGGAGAGGGGAGGAAAATCAGGTTGCGCAGGAGCGAGCTACCTTTCCTACCGTAGCTTCTACCTGAATAGCAAAGAGGAGCTGGATATCCAGACACAACCCTCGAGGGCTTTGACCTCAAGCAAAAAAAATCAATCACTCCAAATGTCATCCCCTGATTTCACAGTCCCACAGTTTACCCAGGCTGGACGATAAAGCAGAAATCCCAGGTGCCTACAGCCGCGGCACAGAAGAGGTTTTTCACGGGTAGAGGATGGTTCCCACCAACACTACAAGGGGTTAAACAAAGTTTGTTCTGTCTTGCTGGCTGCTGTTTTCCCTCCTGCCTGCAATCCAGCAGCTACTGAGTCACCCGACACAAAGGCAACCCAGGATCAACTCTCCCTTCAGCCTTTGCTAATTCAGGCTGAAACCTCCGTTCGCCCCCAGGGGCTAAGTCCTGGAATGGAAATGTTTTTCAGCTCTGAAGCAGTTGAGCCAGGAGAAGTGAGTGATAACAGGCACAAGCTCTCTAACTTGACCTGAGGGCCCTGGGCTGGGAGGCAGAAGTCCTCAGGAGGGTCCTCCTTCCCCAGCTGGGCAACCACCAGCAGCAGAGCAGCAGCCTGCAGGGCTGCACGGCCTGACCTCGACACCCCTCCCGGCACCTCTGTCCTCGTGGCAAGGGGAGGTGGCAGCAGAACCAGCACACCAAAGCTGCCCGCGCCACCCCAGAGCTCAGCACCCCCCACCGCCCTGCCTCCCCGGCTAGCCCGTAAGGGGATGCTCAGCGGGTGTCCCTAAAACACCCTACCGAAAGAGCAGCGATGGGGGAAGTACCACGACCGCCTGCAGCACGCAAACACTCCCGCCGTTTCGGAAGCAAGTGTGAAAAGAAGTGACTATTCATAGACTTTCCTTGCTAGAAGGCACAATTTCAGAGGCTTCACGTTTGCAGAAAAATCCCACTGCCACCCTTTATAAACAGTCACCTTTCGGTGACCCATCAAGCACGCGAGATTTTCTTTGCCAGGCCTGAGACTGTAAACACAGGTGTGACAAACAAGTTATATTTTTATGACTATAAAAGCATGTCTTTGTGCTTTGGCTTATGATGGGTTGCTTGCTCTAAAGCTCATGCAAGAGAGAATCCAGGACACACCAAGCAGGAAAGCACCACCCTCGCCTATATAAGGAACACACCAAATTCTTCAGAATAATGTTATTTTGAGTAACCTTCAATACAAAATAGCATTTATATTATTACACTCTTGGCCAGAAAGAGGTGCAGCTCCTTGGCCACCTTGGTGATAGGTTTTGCCCAGGCCAAAAAGAGCGACAGGCCAAAGGTGACGCAGAGAACGCGGATCCCCGGGTGCGTGGGCTGCACGTGCCGCAGGCGTCTGAGCCTGCTGAACGGCAAGGCAGGGGACCGGGCTGGCAGCTAAGGTTTTGCCTTTTGCCCAGGCCAAAAAGAGCGACAGGCCAAAGGTGACGCAGAGAACGCCGGGTGCGTGCGGCAGGCGTCTGAGCCGAACGGCAAGGAGCCTGCTGAACGGCAAGGCAGGGGACCGCGAGGCTTGTCACAGCCAGGGCGGGCTGGCAGCTAAGGGGGACACTTGAGAATTTAAAGGGACCAAAGGCAGCTCACCTGCAATCACGACAGCCAGGTATTTACCATAAACCTCTTCTCAGGCTGGGTAGTGGGACTAGCTATGGAACGAAGGCAGGGCTGGACTGGAGTCATTCAAATTGAAATTAATCCATTTAATTGCAATTACGGGGAATAGTCAGATAAAGTAATTCCACGTCAGTCTCCAGCTGAGCATTGTAACTCAAACGCAAGGTTTCTGCATATTTTTTTTCCTATGCACGCTCCAGGAACAGCCAGGTAAATAAATACCACGCTTCTTCCACAGCTGAACAGGAGTTTATACAACATTCATTCACCTTTTAGTGTTTGGTGCCTGGGCACATCCACAGAAAGGAGTTATTGTTACTGTTGTTCTCACAAGTGTTTGAGAAACAGTTTTTATGAATACACGAATGTACATGTAAACACGACCGTCTCTCCTCAGGCAAATGTACCTTTTTTATATTCTCCCACCGCACAGAAGCGCTTCTGCAGACAACAGAGGGAGAGGGAGAAGATCAGATAACCGGTGACTAACAGCACAACACACAATTAAGCGCAAGAAGTCAGCGGGGACACTTTGCAAACAACCCACAGACTTTTGGCCATGAGACATTCGTTCATCCAAACGGCATTAGCTATGAAGAATAATTCGGTTTGGGCTCTACGCAGACTCACTAACAAAGGCAGGGATACAGGAAAGAAAAAAATGGGTTATGCTTTATTAAAAGCAAGTGGTGGTAGGCGCGAAAGGGACCGCCGGGGGACTGGGACTCGCCCGGGCTTGGTTTCTTGGGGTGTGCTAATTTGGGGGAAATGCTGAGAAAGCCCCTACGGTCACGCTGAGCTGAGACCCAGCAGCTCGCTCCCGAAGCTGGGGACGG
>NW_008794883.1:2162233-2173730 GCF_000699145.1 Aptenodytes forsteri | reverse complement strand
GGGCCATTTCGGCGGGAAAGGACCTTTTAAGGTCTTTGAGCCCAACCGCAGACCTCAGGCTGCCGAGTCCACCGCTAAACCGTGTCCCCAGGCGCGAGCGCGCGCACGTCGCTGCGGGTGGATGCAGCGAGCGGTGCCTGGAAGGGGCTCTTCCCTCTTGGATGTGCCATCAAACTTCTCTTTTCCTACACGGGCAACAACGGACGGGGAAAAAGGAGGTGTCCCATCCAGCCGGGGTGATTAATAATACCTCTTAGTACTAACGAGGCAGAAGAAAACTGGAAGGAAGCGAGAAAATATGATAAATACAGATAAAAGCGAGGCACAGGAAAGCAGGTATCTTGAAGGAAAGAGGAACATCTGGAAGAAGAGGGCTTTAAAGAAAGGTTTTGGTGGAAATACGGCTGAGAAAGCCACAAACATACCGGGAAACAGGCTAAAGGGGGAGAAGATAAAATGGAGAATGGGAAGATAAAAGTGTGTAATAAACCCTTTTACAAACAGGAAAGTCTTGATCAGCAAGTTCAGTCTTCCAAGATCTGTATCACTCCCTATCACATAACACCCATAAATATATCAAGTTGCACTCAGTTTTCTTTTTCCAGCAACGTTTTGAATCTGAGGGTGCTTTTGCCCAGGGCAGGCAGGGGAGGCCCAGGTGCTGCACACCCGTACGTGCCCTGCCGTACGTGCCCTGCCGTACGTGCCCGCGGGGCCAGGGGACCCGAACCCTCCTGCTGTGCACACACCGCACCTCCACAGGGCAAAGGCCCGTTTCTGAGCGAGGTCGCCGCGATGCTTCCAGGTGCCCTGTGGGAGCCCTCTGTCTTAACAACAGGTTTCTGTTGGAGTCTAAGAGGATTTTCTGATTAAGTAGAAGCGGGGGGAAAAAAATTGCTGCTTTTTTCCTTCTGCCTGGGACGTGCCACCCCTTTCTCGCCTCCCCACAGAAGCAAAGAGCCTCGAGGGCAAAGTTGGGCCCTGTTCCCAGCCCTGGCTGCGGAACAAACACAAGAACGGCAGCGCCCGGCTCCAAGGTCGGCTCCGACGGAGCGAAGGGCGAGTGCTGCCAGCCACCGGACAGGTCCCCGCCTTACCTACCCACTCCTGCCCTGTGTTACTACTGACTCCTGGGCTGTTTCTTCCCTAGCAATGGAAGCTCTTAAATCTCTAAAATGGGGGGCCCAAGAGGTGGCTTTTCGTGTTTTCAGACCAATTTAAATAGCTAACCGTTGATGGTTAATCTCTAGCACATTCCTGGGACTAACAACCTTCTCAGCAGGCTCCAGCCGTTCTCTGCAGCCCAGGAAGGCTGAAGCCAGGGTGGTGATTTCATTTGCATTTGTTGCTTAAGGAAGGTGAGGCAAAACGCAGCTTGATATATCTTCACAGCCACGTATAGAATTGCTTGCAAACTCCGCTGCATTTTGCCACGGGAAATCTCTGAGGGCTTAAGGTCTCGTGCCTTGCAGCGTGATTGTGACAGCGGAGCATTGACATAGGGTGATGTGGGGCTACCTCTTTTGATGGGGAAGACCGTGGGAGGTGATTTATGAGATACTGAATGAGCCGACCCCCCGGGTGTCTGCGTAGGGCCACGTCAGCGCTACCAGCACAGCAGAGGCATACTGCAGCGCTGCCGAGATCCACCACACAACAATGGGCTCCGTGCGACTTGTCCTAAACCTCCGCATCAGCCCCTTGCTTCAGCACAGCAGTATTTGGCCAGGCGGTGTGTATTCCTGCCCCACACAAGAGACAGGCCGAGTCTCTCAAATTAGTGGTCGCTAGACAGTTTGGGCCCAGGGACTAACCGGAGTCCTTGACGCGTGTAACACCCACGTGGCACTGGAGGCTAATGAACCCTGGTAATTTAGGTTAGTGATTCAGTCTTGCCCTGGGATCATCGTTCCTCCTGGCCGCAGCATCCTGTTTTGATCCAGCTGTTGCAGTGCGTGCAGGTTTTCATGGGATAGGCAGCGAGCTCAGCATATGAATGGAAGGTCTTTCAGCTCCAAGAGCTTGTTCAATTAGGCAACGATTTCGTGTTATTATTCAAACATCTAATTTTTACCTACATAAAACCACAGTTATATCCACAAAGTCATGAGAAAGAGAATGGAAGAGTTAATATGTTGCTATAGGTTTTCCCTCAAAACTTCAGTTACGTGTTTTGATGAATAAAGCATTAAGCTTATTTGCAAATTTGGGGGTCTGGCCCAAAGCCTGTTGAATACAATGGAAGGAAACTTTGTATGTGTCTGTGAAAGAGGCTCTACTGAAAATATAACCAGTAATTCAGCCGCATCACTTTTTCCTCCGGCTGCATGATGGCTCTCATGGGTGTGACTGCAGAGACCTGCGAACTTCAGCAGTCGCATCCCAGGTCTCAATTAGCGTGACGCCGCCCCTCAGCTCCGGTGTAGCTAGGGGTTTCCTTAGTGTGAAGGCTGCTGATCAATAAGGCACGACACATCCCTCTTTGGGAACCAGCTTGCCCTGACTCACGTTTCTTCTGGCCACGGCACGCAGCCGGCTCTTCCGCGTGGCGCTCTGCCACGCGTCCTCCCAACGGCACGCAGCCGGCTCTTCCGCGTGGCGCTCCGCCACGCGTCCTCCCAACACGGCGCTGCCCGGCTCTGCCCGCTGCTGTTACCCGCACGTCTCACTCTCTGCTCCTCAAGGAGCTTATCTGAAGCTAGCTTCCATGGAAAAAATTAAGGAAGATTTAAAATGAAGATTTATAAATTGTAATAGAGATTCAAAGTTCCTTCAAGCAAAGCTCCCCATGCATAAACAGCCTTTTATTGATGGCTTTTAAAATGCTTTCCATACATAACCCCAGTAAGAAAGTATTTAAACAAAGATTTAACGTTAGAGTTTTTAGATAAGAACCTCAGCTTGCATTTTGGCTCTGACAAGCCCATCAGCTCAGTAAAAACCGTGAGTCATTCACCTGCTGCCTGGCGTTGAGTCACCCTGTGCTCGAACAGAACCCGGGAGACGAGAGAGATGCCAAATACCCCGTGTCTCCCAGGGTGCCACACGCGTGGGTTTTCACCAGTGACATTTTCCCTGGACTGATCCCAAGCAATGGCTTACAGGCATTTTCCTACAATTAAAATCCTTCTGCAGCTGACGTCTGTGTCCATCTCTTAAGGGTCTTTGTTGCAACCACTGAAATCACCCAGAAACTGGAGGAATGTGTTAGAGGAGGTCCCAACTCTCAAGTCACACACATGTTAGCAAAGCTGCCTCAACAGCCTTTACATGTCTGCAAACACGAAGGGGTTTGTGGCTACGCGTTTGCACCAGAGAAAGTAACCTCGATTGTTCAAGCTAATGTTCAAACTAAATAGTAATAATCCTTCAACAAGGAGCAAAAGACAGCTCTTTTGCCTCAAGTGTTTAACAGTCACCAGGGAAGCCTGGTAATTAATTTATTGCTTTAATTAGACAGTGTGTTAACTGTTCCTGTCAATGTCTTTTTAAGATAAGAGTTTTGTTGCATGAGTAGTTTGGGCAAGAATAAAGAGTATTTCTTATCTTACCTAGGCTGAAAACACAACATTAGTGGGAAAATGAAGCCCTCACTCTTCCTGCAGTTTATCAAGGTGTTTTAAAAGCATCTAACCAAGACTAGGAAATGCCTTGCTTACTCCTGACTAAATAGGTCCTCTCACAATATTTGTTATTTGAAAATGAAATAAATATTGTGTCTGGTCTAACCAACCACTAATTTGAATTCATTAAACAGAAACTAAAGCTTGAAATTCGTTCCTTCCATTTCATATGTACAGAAGAGCTTGTGAACCGAAGAGCTTGTCATTTTTTTCCCCCAAATAAATCATTTGTTCTAACAAAATGCTCTCCCTATAAAACTCGCTTCACTGGGATTAAAATTAGGGGTGGTTCTTGGCAGGATTTGTATGCTCTGTCGGTACTAAATAATCCTACCAAACTTTACTTGCCTTTCTCAGTAGTCCCATATAATTATCCCGTTGCATATTGAAATTGTCTCTATCACTCCACTGGGCAAGTGTGTACCCGGGAGCTGATGTTTAAGACACGACTGATATTATTTATGGAAGGACCTTCCCTTTGCAGTTGCCTTTCCCGGGATACCCAGCAGTGTAAGGGACAGGGCTCCCGGGGGCGCGGGGGGAGCGAGGCACTGGCGGGGGGTGGCCGTGCCCGGTGTGTCTCGCCCACGTGCGGTCCCAGAGCAGAAAGAGGGGTGTCTGGAAGGCAGCCTGTGTTCTCCCGGTCTGTCTGGATAGCGGGTAGCAGATGGGACATTTTGCTTGGGATAAACACCCTGTCCTCCTTTTGTCTCTTCATTCCTCTGTCTCCTACAAATCGTTTTAAGGTCCAGTCTTCAATTTCCACTAAGGACTTTGCTAAATTGGAAGAAAACCCTCAAATTTCCCCAAGACCACCAGCGGATCATTCGGTGGCAATGTGTTGTACCGTGGCACGTTGCCTTACTCCTTAACGGGCTCCTTGGGCCGGCACAGGGCTGGCTAACGAGGTCGTACAAACCAATAATGGAGTTACACAGCGCACGGAGACCACCCTAGAACGGGGTCTCTGGTTAGGAAGATAGACTGTATTTACACAAAGAAATTCAAAGGAGTCAGGAAAAACCTGACCTGGACCACTATGGTTATGTTTACGCCTGGGTACTAGAAAGCATTAGTGCTAATTTTCTGCACTTAGTGACGAGGAAAGTAAGGTCTGGAAATTGTGAATCACCGATTTCCACCCTGATCTGCTGTGCAGCTGTGTGGCACAGGAAAGCACAGATTTTTTTTAATCTTCGTACGTGATTGCTTTCAGAAAATAACTGTTTTCATGGTCTGATGCTGAAGAAGAAGATCCAAGACACACATTTTGTTGCCGATGTGAACGCTCCGAATGATAAATGATTCAGTGATATTCTCTTACCTACTAACAAATCAAACTGTCTTCTTCCATTCTGGGTTTTAAAGTTACGGTTTTCTCTTCCTCCAGAGCTTTTTCCCCTCATGAATATGGTGGAATACAGAAATTTATAAATATTCTAGGATTTGCATTGCATGGTGTTATCCTCAGCTGCAGGGAATACAGGAAATACTTGAACCTGCCTTTCACGGCCCTGGGTCGCATAATCTGTGTGTGACCCGTAGGCAGAAAGTTCAGCCCAGAAGAGCAGCAGAGGAGCAACCACTGCGGCACCAGACCCGATCGCTTTGCTGCCTGGAAGAGCCCACAGCCTTGACTTTGGCGCACCGAGTTATCCTGGAGAAAATGAGTTGCAACGCGCGTGGCTTTGACCCCGATACAAGACAAGACTTAGGGGACGCTGCCTGTAGATGGGCGATGTGCGTTTATATCCCTTCAAGCGGAAAGGGGGATTTACCCCGGGCGGGCACACCATGCACGGGCACACCAAGTCAAGGGCTGGCACCGTCCTGCTGGAGGTGCTTCCAGCTGGCCCTCGCCCAGCAGATACGCCCAAGGAGCTCTTGTGGGTGAGAGAAACAGGGCAGGGCCTACTCCCGAATTGCTAACGTAGCTGGCACACGAGAGAGAGGTCTGGCGGGTCAGCAGCAGCCACGTGCTCAGCAGCAAATACTGATGATTGGCCTGGAGATCTATCAGGAGAAATGTCTGGGCTTACCCAAAATCTCCCTGGTGTTGAGGATATGCATTCATACTTGGTTTCTTAAAGCAGGACTTAGATGAGACACCTAATTCTTTTCGTAGCTTTAGCCTTGAGGCATTTTCCTGCCTCTCAGCACAGGAAAAATCCCATTTATTTGAGCATTAGTCAGGTGCTTGAAAAGTGTGCCCCGGAGAGCGTCAGTGAGGGGGGCAGCAGGCGCTGTGCTCAGGAGCCAGCGTGTGTAAGGGTGGAGGAATGCTGCGGCGTAGACCTGGCAGATTCAGGTTTGGAAAGATGAAGTCATCGTTACAACCACAGAGCAACTCGCTTCAGCGAGGAGGAGTTATCAACATCGTTTTACAGAGTTATCTCAGAGATCTGCAGTCTTACAGCACCGTCCTGTATCGTGTTATTTCCCTGGGACCAGGGAGATAGGAGAGCTACGTGAATCCCTGTTGCACTTTTTGATCCTATCACCCATCATGTTCTCTCACCGGTTTTCAAGCAATTGTGTCATTAAGTATTAAACTGAAAACACAGTAAAAACAACACGACTGCGACACAGATTTGGACCCTTACTAACCTTCCTTGTGGGTTACAGGTACTCCGTAGTCCATACTCTGGGAATGACTGTAGTTAAACTCCATTACCGATGTTATTTTCTGAGTGGTAGTTTGTATATCAGCATCTCTTCGCTACTTGGAACTCATTTGCCTTCATACCTTGGCATTATGTTCAGAGTCCTCGTGCCAGGAAACACGGTGCCAGTAAATGTCAGATGGAAAATGAGAAAACTGCTCAACAAACTCGCAAAAACGCAGTTAAAAAGCTGTTTAAAAATATAATTTCAGTGTGTTTTTATAGTACTTGCATTTATTTTGATAGCATTGCCGTATAGGGTGGAAATGAGATGTATATGAACCACACGTCATTTTTACCATCTAGACACAAGGGTGAGAATAAACTTAAAAAACTGAAAATCTCTCCGTGCAAAGCCTTTCGTTCCCAGCAAAGGGTTAAAAGTCACTGGTGGGGGGCACTTTGCCGCTGGCATCAGTGGGGCTGGGTCTCGGCCGGGGATTTACTGCCGTGAGCATCGGCCCAGGGCCTGGGGCGTCATTCGGCTGGGCTGACCCTGCCGTGTGATGAGAGCACCGTTGTTTTCGGGAGGCTCAGTGTACGTGCACATGCGCAGCGAGACGGGATTTTAATGAACCCATGATGATTTTAGTGATCAGGCTGGCGTGTGATACACGAGTCTGCACTTGTCTCGGTGTCTTACCAGAGAGCAGAAATTCTTGAATTTTAAAATAAAATAGCCCTCACAAATTTAATTCTGCAAAGTCCATTTGGTCTGAATTTCTATCCAAAGGTGTCTCTTCTCGCCGCACAATAAATACGTATGAATAATGAATTCTCCAAACCCAATCACTCAGTGCCGCCTTGCTTGAGTGGGTTCAGTGAATCGATCACTTGTGTTTGGAGGTAGTCATTAAATTCCCTTCTGTTCAGCTGCTTCCCACAGGACTGGTCTGCGATCCATGTCAATCTCCTTCTCCCCATCCTACAGCTGCTGCTCTGGGTCTTCATTTTGATAAACAATCTGTTAACTGAAAATGGAGGCCCAAGTTACTGTAGCTAAATTATAATTATTCTACTCATCAGAAAGTGAGGCTTAGAAAGAAACATATTGAAAAATGACAGACAGTGATAAATTTGGGGTTTCTGTTCTAACAGTTTTGAAAATGTGCCACTTCCATTTAATTCCGCATTCGAGAAATGATAGCACTGCTTACGGCTCTTTACACGGTACCAGATTTTATCTCCTAGGCATGGCGCAGAAGCGACATGATAAAATCATCTTGGCCTCTCACTGGAAAAAAGCGCCAATGTCTCAGCAGCGAAGCCCCAGCAGTATTTAATGACTCAACCCGTGCTCGGTCCAAGGACCACATCCTGACTTCCCGCCCGAGAGGACATGTCATCACGCAGGGCGGCTGCTCAGCTCACCCCGAGCCGGGCACGGACGTTTTGCCGGCTGAATCACCCCTCTTCTGCAAACTGAATTTCACCTCGAAAAGCCTAAGGACCCAAGATGTGCTGTCATTCACTTTAAAACTGCTTCCCGCTAGCCTTTCTTCTGATTTTGGAGAGCAGACTCTCTGCTCTTGTAGCCCTCGGGCTTTCTCTTCCAGGTACAATCACTGAGGGAGATGGCATCAGGTACTTGCAAGCTCTGGCTTTTCATGGTTTATGTTCTTCTTTAATACAGTAGATGAGGAGATGACAAGGTGAAAGACTTGGAACCAAAGATGTTGCTCACCTGGGGTTTTTGTTGGTTTTCCTTGAATTGCTCCTTAATCGGGAATATAAGGATCGGATGGCTGTGAATTGGAGGAGATAAGGTTATCGATCCATGCACACATGACATGAGAATTTGACAAGCAGCGGTAGTCAATCACCGTTCTCCTCTCGCAAAGGCAGAGCTGCTGTCTTTCATCTGAAAGAAGCTGTAAATAGGTTATAAATGGCCGTGCTTCCACAGGCATTTTTAGAGCTCTCAGCTGGATTACTCTTGAGGTGGTTTACCACCCAGCCACTCGCTCACCCTCCCCCCACCCCGGTGGGATGGGGGAGAGAATCGGAAGAGCAAAAGTAAGAAAACTCGTGGCTTGAGATAAGAACAGTTTAATGCTTGAAATAATGTGATAATAATAATAGTTATAATGATAATAATAATAATGATAATAAATTGTAATGGAAAGTAGAAAAACAAGAGAGAGAAAAAAAAAACGCCCCAAAAAAACAGGGAAAGAAAAAAATATGATGCAACCGCTCACCACCTGCCGACCGATGCCCAGCCAGTCCCCGAGCAGCGGTCACTGCCCCCCAGCCAACTCCCCCCAGCTTATATACGGAGCATGACGTCCCATGGTATGGAATGTCCCTTTGGCCAGTTTGGGTCAGCTGCCCTGGCTGTGCCCCCTCCCCGCTTCTTGCCGGGAGGGCATGAGAAGCTGAAAAGTCCTTGACTAGTGTAAGCACTGCTCAGCAACAGCTAAAACATCGGTGTGTTATCACGTTATTCTTGTCCTAAATCCAAAACACAGCACTGTACCAGCTACTAGGAGGAAAATTAACTCTATCCCAGCCGAAATTGGGACAGGTGTCTGAGGCAAATGCACGTTCTCAGGACATACGTTGTCAGGGAGCCGCACCGATTGCTCACTTCCCAGCCTCGCTGCAGAGACACGTGGGAGAAGGATGGATGGGCTCCGCAATTAGTGAGGAGTTTCCCTGCGGGAGGTGACACAATTCTCACTCGAGCACAGGTCTGGAGGAGATGACAGGGTGATGCCTGCCATTCCCCATGCACACGTGGAGATCTTCATCTCCTGCTTGTAGTCCCCTTGTTAAAGGCTGAAGGTGCGAAGGGAGAGATGTGACCTGAGGTCCCGGCTGCGCCTGGCGGGCAGGTGAGCCGTGCTGGGTGCTCGCTGGGCTGCCCGACTCATCCCATAGCCCACACTGCGCTGTTTGTGAAACCAGATCAGGAAACAAATAAGAACCCTAAATAATGACTGGCAGAACTAAAGGATACTGACTTCAAGGGACTTTTGACCAAACCCTTAGGGGTTTTGTTGCTGTGATGTTTGTTTATAGAATTATTTAAGCCTTGACTATTTAACCTGGGAGGCTACATGGCAGTATTGCATTTGTCATCCTATTTAACACATTTAATTAACTTTAAATTCATCATTCTGGACTTCTATATGTGATAGTGTTTTGTATCGTTTAACTGAATTTGATCCTGGTTTTTGCTTTGCTGGGACATTTTTGCTTTGCCAGGAAGTTTTTGCTTGGTAAAAGTTCTTTTAAGCCTCTTCGACTTCATGGGGAGGAAGCTCTGAGGCTTTGAAGCTGCCCCATCCATCACCCATCTGCCCAGGGAACTGCAAAGGGCAAACGCTGCTCCTGACATACCGGTACGGCTAAGATTAGAGCGGGGGGGCGGATGGCTGGTAACCACGCTGCGAAGGCCCAAGCACACTGCGTGAGCGACCCACGTGCATGCCAGTCCTGTCCCAGCTTCCCGGCAGCCTGACTCCGGCGATGCCAGGAGAGGTGCGGTGTCCTCAGCAGGCACCACCCTGGTTCCCAGGCTTGCACCAGCACCGGCGCGTGTGCAACCTGGCGGCGAGCGCCACGAGGAGCTGCAAGCACGCCTGGCATAGCCAGCAAATGACTGTGCACAGCCACTTCAACTCCTGGGTCCAAACTGGGTGTGCACAAGCCCTGTCGCAGGTCGAAGGAGGGAGGCCGAGTAGTGCGGCTCGGCGTGGTGAGCAGGGAAGGACAGGGGCAGCCCAGCTTACCGGGCTTAGGCTGCCGAGGAATCACATCCCACGTGTAAACTGCTTGGGCACAGCTGCCACGCACAGGGCAAGGGTAAACAGGGAGCTGCTGGGAACAGTCCTTCCTCCCATGGCCCGTGGAGCACATCCTACCGCTCGGCCCATGCACCACCCGCTGCCCCTTCTCCTAAAGGCTGCTCTCTCTGCATGTCCCGTGCCCCTTATGATAAAAAAAAACAGGCGAGGGGCCAGTTCACTGTGTTATTTCAGGGAGAGGATAACCTCCTTGAAAGCCTCCTACCCTACAAAAAGACATTGATCCAGTTATTTGCCCTAAACTCTCTTCCGCACCCCTGCGTGGAGGAAATTCAGTGTTTAAAAACCAGGCTCCTCTGGCTTCTGTATCTGATATATCCACTTCAACACAGGCTGTTTCACCTGACCTGAATGGCACATGAAGCAACAGCAGATAAAAGCGCTAATGCAGAAGTTTAGTGGTAAATAATTGTCAATCTACAGAGATTCAACCAAGAAATGCAGCGCTTGCCCCCTCCCCAGCACCTTCACCTTCACTCTACATTATTGGCTGGGCTCCAAAAGTCTCTCTGTTCCCTGAGATAATTTACATGGAAAGGGAAACTTCTTTCTCGAGCTGCAAACTTCTTCAGTAAATATGTAAAAAAATTGGCCAGAAATCAGAAAAACCTGCAAAAAGGACAGAGAGAGGAAAATATTGTTGTCCCCTAAGCCTGCTGTAACTGCCTGGAGAGAATCCTGTAGCAGTTCTGGGGAAGCTGCTCCGAGCTGAGCGTTGCCGGTGACCCGCACGCTGCACCCCGAGCTCTCTGCCCCGGCCCCTAACCCAGAGCTGGCTCGTCCCCGGCAGCCCCCTGCGCAGACGTGTGATCGTCCCTGCCCATCCGTGCAGGCGTGCTGCCACACATCTGTTTTGAAAGGGACCGTTTAACTTGCTACTCTCTTGCCTTTAATTCCAGATGCTTCCAGTGGAGGATTCGGGAGGTCCCTGCTAGCGCTATGTGCACGGTTCCTGCAAATGGGATTGTTCCAAATGCAGATACGTGGCTTCTCCTGGCAGAGGAGATGCACGCAGAGGGCACTGCGGGCTCTGCCAGTGATGCCGTCACCATCACCATCACCCTCATGTACGCTTGGAGCATGGGCCCGTAACCCAAAACACTGCCCGGCTCTCTCGTAGAGCAAGACAGCTATAACTGCGCACACGGGCTCGGCAGGCAGCACAGCCACATCCCAAGCACTCCCCATGGCAGTACTGCCCCATCACCCTGCAGCCTGCTCTTGTACAGCTGCTGCAACGCAGCTCCCAGGCCGGAGCAAGGATCTAAAAGTTGTAATAACGACGGCAAATCAGGGAAAAAAGATTCCCGGAGGCACTTAAACGTTGCAGGAGCAATGCAGAAAGTGCCCGCGCCTTGGACCCTCGCCCTAGGCGGTGGTCGCGGGGCGGCTGTGGTCC
>NW_008794883.1:2140068-2161745 GCF_000699145.1 Aptenodytes forsteri | reverse complement strand
TTACCTTAAACTGCCAGATTAAACATCTCATTCATCTTCCCCTCCCAATGGCCTTTTTCTGTGAATACTCATTTTAAAGGTTCTTTTGTTTCTTAAATTTAACCAGAGATTAATTAATTATTCCTTTAAATTTTTCCATTTGTCAAAAGGGGCACAAAACCCCAAAAGATTGAGGGAGCTTTTCAAAATTGAAAAAAACCACCCATACCTGAAAAAGACAAAGCTGACCTGTATGTTCCGGTATCAGATGTTCTGAAAATCAAAGCGTTTTGGTTTACAGATTTTCAACAAAGAAACAAATTAATAAAAAATCCACTTCATTTCTCATTCCTTCTCCGTGTTGGTGGGTTGTTTTTTTTTTTTTTCAAAGAAAAGAGGAACTGAAGAACAGATGCCCTTTCAGAAAAAGACAAGTGTGGTGGTATAATACGTGATAGGCAAAAATTCCGTTACACCTATTGCTCAGTTCAAGGAGGAGACTCCCAAATGTGCCTGGATCGCGGAAGGGACGGTGGGTGCCTCTCGCCCCCAGCTCATCACATTCCCCTCACCGGTGATTTAACTGCACCCACCACTCGTGGTCTCTTCTCTCCCCACTTCCCTGCAGTGCGAGGCAGGTAAGGATGGATCTAGCCCGCTTCAAAAAGCTAATCAGCCTCCTTCAAGTGGCAGCAAAAAAGGGACTTTTCAGTGGGTGCGGGAAGCCCCGCTGTGCCTGCTGCCTGGTGTCAGCGAGGACACAGCACAGACGTACAAGAAAAATGCCCTTGTCCTTGCAGCTGCACTCCAAACGCCACTGGCCACCGGCAGACTAAAGGCACAGACAAAGACAGGTTTCACCCATCAATACAAAAATTTTCTTCCCAACTAAAGGGCTGTCCAATGCAGTAAATGCCACTGGCGTCCCCCTGGTGTCACCTTAATACCTCCTAAACTAGGAAGCCCAAACAAATCATGACTCTGTAAGAAGACTTTGAAAGACCTTTCCCAACTGGACTGCCTGCTCGTACCGCATCCGTCGAGGGCATCCTTTAGGAAGGATGGGGAGGATGACCTGGGCTGCAGACGTGGGTGCAGACCCCGTGGGGAGCCACCCGTCCCTGGCTGCCCAGCAGCTGAGCTCTGCTTGCCGGCGCCCGCAGCCGCAGCCACAGGGAGCTGTGCTGGAGCCGTGCTGCCGTGTGCTGGCACCACGTGCAGGAGCACCCACACCGGCTCCCCTGGCCCGGCACCCCGTCCTGCGGCTGAGCTCTTCCAGAGAGACAGCCCGTGCGTGGCCACCACCAGCCCCCGGACGAAAGCTGAAGGACAGCTCCGTGCTCTGCATCGCAGAGCCCCCGCTGCGCTTCTGCCCTCCCAGCTCCTCCTGGAGAAGGACTTTCTTGACTCATCTTGTGTCAATGAATGCTACAGAAAGAAGGACAATCCTAGATGTTGGCTTTTATTGTTGCTTTTAAGTTGCCGTTAGAAAAAAGAGGAAAAGAAGAAAGGCAATATAAACTACACTGTAGGAAATTTAAGTGCAGTTGTTCTAACCTTGGTTCTAACCTTAGCCTGCTTTTATTTTCTCACCTTATGATTCCTTAATCCACCCTCTTATTCTCTCCTATCCCACTTACACCCCCACAGCATTTTCTGTCTTTGCTCTTTCCACCCCTCACTTTCTCCTCCCCACTCCCCGGCGTGACCGTGAGTGCCCGCTTGCCTCCAGAAAAAAGACTAGATGGAAAAGCAGGGCTTGGGTGATCTGCAGCCGTTCACGGGTCAGTCCAGGTTATTCGACTCAAAGCAAACGCCCTCGGATCCAAAAGACACAAGAGAAGCCTAAAGCGTGACCCAGGGCTGGAACACGTGGCTCCGCGCGAGTCATGAAACGTCGCCATGTGGGAATTCCTCTCTCAAACACACTGGTCTGATCTTGACTGGAGTAATTGGATTCAGTGACTCGCTCCAGGTGCGGAGGAACGGACGCTTCAGAGCAATGGCAGTAATTTATGTGATGGTCACTGCTTGTGGGACCAATAAAAAAGTCTGCTATCACTCGGGCCACAGAGATGGCTTCTGCCGGTGTCGCAAGGGGTGTGGTTGTGATCGGATCGTCTCTCTCCTGAGTGCAACGCCCTATTTATTTATACGGATATATGTGGGCTGAAAATCTGGCACAAAAATCTACAAGTCTTTCTTCTATATATTCTGCACTTACTCAGTGCATATGGAAACTCAGTGTAATGAATACAGATTATGCGATTTCAGGGTAATTTTTATTGGTGCATTTCTGGAGTAAACATATTGATTTCACAAACTTTGTAGGTATTTCAATCATTGTAATCAAGAAATTAGGTCAAGTTTCGCAATGTGGATCAGAAACTACTGCTATGCTGTAGAAAGGAAGGTGCCCGCACTCAGGGACCTCCAGCGCTAGACACTTTCCCTGCATTAATTTGTCCCTAATTTGAAAACATCCCACTCTGATTACTGCTTTTTTCCCCTCTCTCTCTTTTCAACTTAATGATACTGCAAGTTTCTCCATTAGCAAAATCTCGGAGGGTAGATGGTCTTCTCTTTGTTCTACATCGCATCCCCTCAAAGGCAGCTCTCTCCTTTCTAATGTATCGCGAACTGTATTTGTAACAGATGAGAGATCGGTAAAGTAGCCTTGAAACAGACCTAAATAAAGCAGGGGAGAGTAATAACGCTGCTCCTTTCCACTCTGGATTTCAGCAAATGGTCCTTCTCTCCTCTGTACCAATCTTGCATGTATATCTGCCAGAATTTGTAAGGAAGACAACGCTACCTTAATATAAGAAGAGAAGCTGGAGCCTCAGCAGGGGTAAATGAGTTTCCTGCAGGTTTGGAAAGATTTCTCGGATCCGAAGTGGGGTGCTTGAGCAGTTCAGATAATGAAATGAAATGAATTTTCAACTGCTATAGAAATGCTGTTCAGTGGACCCAAACACGGATCACAATTGCCGCTTGCTGGGTAACATTAGTCTGCTCACAGATGCTCGTTTCTTCACAACTTCCCGTTCCTTTTATTTTAAGGAACACGTGCCCTGTTAGCCCCTTATGTGGGTTAAGCCGAAGCAGCTTTGAGCACTCAGATATTTCCTTTCCGAGGAGACAGGTGAAACTTTGCTGGGAATCAGGCCCTCCAAATCACAACGCCATTCCCCCTGAAGAGACACAGCACACCATTAGCAATTATTATTCTTAAGCTTCCTTTTTCTAATCAAAAAGGAGTTAATAGGTTCTATGTGCAGGAGGCATCTTTGATGGAAAAGAAAAACCCAGACACAAACAATAAGCGCTTCCCTTCAAGGACCGGCCCAGATTGTCCATTAATTGTTTTAATTTGTCTCATGTGGCTTCACATCAAATCTGTACTGAAATCACTTCAAGGTAATTGAGGATAATGGACTTCATCGCTCACTTTCCGCCGGGTCCGTTGGCCGAGGTGCCGCGGCGCTGCGACCCTGCGGGCTCTCCTTGGAGGACGGGGTCCGCGGCGGGGGGGGGTCCGTGCTGGGGGAGCCCCCCCGGGACCCCAGCCCGGGGCCCTGCCCGACGCCAGTGCAGCACCTGCCCGCGCGCCTGCAGCATCGTGGCCCGAGGGGAGCCTTGTCGGGGCTGTTGGACTTCCCCACGTGCCCTGACTTAGAAAAAGAGCCAAAGTGCTGTTTTGTTCAGAAGTTGGGTTCAATTAAGATTATGTGCAGATTTTGTTTTTTTAACGAAATGACTATACTCGTATGTATAAAGTTTCTATATAATTTCATGAAATAATTATTGCAATTAGCATCTCCATTTGAATTTAGAAGCCATTTCCTTCCCCCAACCTTCCTTTTTTTTTCCTTTTTGAAAAACTAAATTAATTCCCTGGGAAACTGATGAGAAATTTTCAAACTAGAAATAAATGTCTGTAATAAATCGAGAGATAAGGGAACAGGCAGAGATTATTCTGCAATTAAAGTTTACAGAATTAATTCCACTTAAAATCCATAGAGTTTAATGTGATAAAGTCCATATCTTCCGTCTTCTTTTGGAAAGGAGCATCTCCTAAATCTGGGAGGAAGAAGAGCTCGGTGGCAGCAGAGCCAGTTATCACTATTCCCCCAGCCATTAACAGTCAAAGAGGTTTCAGAACTTTTCCCACATTTTGACATTAAAAAATATAAATAAGCATAAGGCACAGCAAACATCGGCAAATTGATTGGAAATTTGGACAGGTGATTGGAAGTTGAGTGTGAATATTTGTTTTTTACCCAAATGAATGTAAATTTCATTAGTTGATAATTAAAAGGAAATTATACAGACATTAAAATTACTGCCAATGGCATAAATTATGAAGCTATATGGCAAAACAATTTAGGAATTCACATTGCAGTTCTTATTGTCAATTTGGTTACCAAAGAAACCAAGAATAAATAATATACTCAGTGACTATGCAAATGAAGCCTTGATGTGTTGCTAGGCTGTTAAAGCTAATGTCATTGTATAAAACAATAATGTTAAACATTATTAGTTTTTTAATTATGTCAGTTAATTAGAATTGTTCCTGTTAATTGCCTATGATTCATCTCCAGAAGAAAAATGTACAGCTCGCAGCTTTGGGGGGGCGGGGGGGTTTCCTCACCTCAAAAAAGAACCACAGTTTTGCACTATCACGTTAAAAATAGTATTATCGGGCATTCAGCCCCGGCAGGTCCGTTGCACCCAATCGGCAACAAGAGGCGGGTAGAGGTTAGTGGGAAGGGAGGGATGAAGGGCAGAGGAGGGATGGTGACAGCGCCGTGCGGCACCGAGCGGTGAGTGCCCACCCGCGTGCCCCCGGTGGCGATGCTGGTCGTGGAAAGATGCACGAACCCTGGTTCACGCTGAGGAAAAAGGAGCAATGGTTCGAAGACACCTGCCCAGGAGGAGGTTGGCTTCATCGCCTAGGACCTAACCACCCGCTGCTTCGACGGAGCCCTCTCGGTGCTGGTGAGAGATCGCCCAGCGGCGAGGGGAGCTTATGGGTGCCGCTGGGTTTGTCTGCCGTGCAGCTGCGGGCTCTTCGCTTCGGCCTAAGAGAAACGTTTTCAGATTTAACTTTCAGATTTAAGGGCAGGTGATGTCCCGGAGACATCAGCCTGCGCTGAGAGTGGTTTCACCGCTGAAGCTCAGTGCTCGACTTGAGGCTCGGAGTCTTTGGTTCAGTATTTTGATGTCAGGTGTAAACCTGCATGCCTTTATATCAGTAAATCTATAGAATTCATGATAAAAGTCTCTATATCAATGAATTGGTTAATGTTCAGCCTGCTTGAAGGGCTGCCCTTGGGCAGCGCAGAGCCCCAAGCAGCTCTGTAGAGCAGAAATACTGATTTACCCGTGTCCTGGGTGGAAGGCAGTGGTGTGCACCCAGTCCCGTGCCTGCATCCTGCGCCCTGACCCCATCCCAGTGGGCGAGGGACTGGTCCAAGCTGGGGGCCTCACGGCAGCTTTTGCACAGCAGCTGGCAGAAAGCTTTCAACGTTAAGAAGTAATAAAATCGGAATTATTTTCCTCCCTGATGGGTGTGTGCAGAGCTTGCGCTCGCCCGCCTGCGCTGGGAAGTGGGACCTGGCCTGCGCCAAAGCCGGGACGAGGATGTGCTCCAGTGCCATGGCTGAGCACGGCTCCCTGCTTGCTCTCTTTGGTTTCCCATGATAGGTGCAATCACTGAGACTACCTGGAGGATCACGTAACAAAATATCAGTTTGGGGATGGGAATTCCGGGTTTAATTGTAGGTTTCGCTTTCTCTCTGTACATACCGGTCGTACTTTTGAAAAGTTTCATACAAATCTTGGTTAGAAGGTGCAAAAGAGTCAGGCATCATTTTGACAGCAAATTACAAAATTGTCATTTAATGGCTTGTGAATGGTATTTTGACTCCAGCAAACCCGAGCAAGAACCTCATCCCTGAGACAAGCGAAATCTCTGATCTGGGCGCTCTGCTCTCAAGGGAGATCTGAGAGATTTGAATCGGGTTTTGGATATATTTACTAGCATTTGCAGAGACATCCAGAAACAGAAAAGCGGTCTCAGGTCCCAGCAATATGTTGGAGCAGCCCCGCAGACCCCAGCCACAGGCGGTGCCGGCACCTCGGCGCGCTGCTGCCCGGCTGCTGCCGCCCACCTCGGGGTGCAGGAGATGCCACTGGGTGATGGTTCCTGCCCTGAAAATGGAAAGGATCGCTGGTGTTCCTTCTCACGCATTAGGATAGTTTCCTTGTCCTGGGAAGAGATGTGTTGTTCTGCTTTCTGTCCCAACCCATGCTTTTGCCTCCCCATTTTAGTGCGGATGAAGATGTGCCCATGATGCACGTTTTCCAAAAAATGAGCGAGGTGATACTTTTGTCGTTTCTACCAGGGTGCTTCAGGTAACTGGGGCTCCTGATGGCACCTTGGAAGCAGGCAGTAAAAACATTTGCAAAATCTGATCGGTGCTGTGATCGCTGTTTGGTATCGCCCCATTCCCTAGGCAACGAAGGGAAACGACTCAAAGGCTCCTACACATGAAGGGCAGGGGCTATTTAAAAATAAAATGTTGTTACCCACATTCTTCAACCAGAAAGACATCTTTGGCAGATGACGGAAGCGTTTAAATCATGGGGTAAGAAAAGTAAAGGGTATATACTCAGTTGGGATCATCCCCGTCCTCGCCCAGCCTGGTACCGGGGCGTCAGCATCAGCCTCCCCCTGCCTTGCTTCAGCTTTTCTCATCTCACGCTCGGTACCTGCAGCATTTCCCAGCATCTCTAAATGTGTTTCCTGTAAACAAAACCATTTTTTTAACGGAGTTAATATTATCAATAAAAATTAAGCCTTAACAAACAAGAAAACTGTAGGTAATTGATATCACTTGCATGTAATTTTTAGTTTTAAGATTACTGTCTAAGTCTGCAGCCTTCAGAGAGCAGTTCTCATGATTTCAGTGCGCGCAGTTGCGAGTGAAATGGATATTCGCATTAGGGTTTGCAGGCTCAGGCCCTTCTCCTTTTCTAGCTCTTTTTTAAGGACAATTTTATTTTTTTATTTTACTCGTTGTTATTTTACCTTGTGGAACTGTTTCTGTAAGAATTCCTCATTCTGCCTCTGCCAGCACCGCTATCCGCTGACATCCACCTCCCATTTCCAGATCTGCTCCGGGGCAACTTCCATCCCTTGTCATCATCGTGGGAAAAAATACGGTGATTTATTTTTCTCTACATATATGTTCGAACTGGCATATGATGGAAAATATTTACATCATTTTTTCCCAGCTCTGGGATCTAAACCCATCACACTTAAGACAAACTCGGACTGTCAAACTCAGGTTGCAAATGCATCCTCATTGCTTAAAATAAGTTAATGCACATAAATGCATTGTATGGAAACAGAATCCAATTAGTATCTCACATTTTTGGAAGACTAGAACACAGCTTTCTTAACACCAGAAACGAAGGGCTTAATAAGTCTATCAAATTATAGCACCATCTTTCTGCTTTGTAATGCTGGATCTGGCTTGTTAATATTCTGTTCCCCTCCTGACAGCTCCTTTCCCAAATGTTGGATCTGCAATTTCTCTTTTTTCCCTAGTCTTTATACCTTTCAGTCTAAATACAAACAGAAACAAAGATCCTAATTCTGATCCAAAGTCATTATTCTCTGAAGAAGTTCCCAGTAATTAAATTTTAAAGAAAAATATATTTAATGAGCTTTTTACAGTTTCATCCAAGCGATACGTATTCAAGTAGATAGTGATTAGAATGAAACAGCTCTAATTTGAATGACTTGATAAAAGCTCCTACTTCACTACTATGTTTTTAATAATTGTGTAATTACATAGAGAAGTATTCCTGTAAATACCACTTGTTTTGTACAGAATAGATGACATCAAAATGTGAGGGGTTTATCTAAATTTGCAGTGCTTTGAAATGGTGTTTTCTTATGTCAGCTAAAAAGTTAATATGCGTATTTTAATATTAAGAATATAGAAAAACATAGAAGCCTGCACATGTATTTTAGGCCTCAGAATTTAAAAAAAAAAAAAAAAAATCCACTTTTGGTTTGATTTAAAAAATCCAGCCACATCCATGATCCAGCAGCAAACTGTTTCCCGCAGCGATGGAGATGCTGTCGCACAGGAGAGACGGGACAGTCGTAGTTGTCCCCAGCCCGCTGCCAGCCCCGACCCCTCTCATGGGCTCACCAGGCGGCTGCTGCCCGGCAGCTGCCCACAGGTCTTTGAGCCAGTTTTACATCAGGGTGTTCACCCTGGGGTCACAAGAAACGCCGTCAGGAAGAGGCGTCTTGTGTGGCGGGGGTGCCTGCCCTCGATGGAGATGCCCTCCTGCCCCTGGCCGGGGTCCCACATGGGCTTTGCCGAGGGAAGGGGAGGACACGGGTCTCCAAAGGGAGTCCTTTCCCTTTGGAAGTTGGACTCGATGATCCTTATGGGTCCCTTCCAACTTGAGATATTCTAGGATTCTATGGTTCTTTCACCATGGTCACTTCAGCCTCTAAAGCATCGTCTCTGGTCCAGCTCCCCGTCCCAGGTTGCCTGACCTCTCTTTGCTCCTCTAAGGGGCTTACCCAAATGTTGGTGGGACCTTAATCCTGCAGGCAAGACTCAGGCAAGACTTCTCGTGTGCTTTGCATCCTGACTGCCAGCCCCATCCGTAAGTGCCTGTGCTGGAGAAGAAAGAGCAGTGCCTGCTTGTGAGGGGCAAGTTTAAACAGGCATTCAGCACAGAAGCTGCGCTGCCAACTGGGTAACGTCATTATCCCAATCCATTGGTTTCCAGGGCTAAACCGCTAAGAAGTCCCTGTAAAACCCCAAAGGGGACCTGCCTTCACCCCGGCCAGCAGCAGGCACCCAGTGGTCCCTCTTCATTTCCCACATCACAGGCCCTTCCCCACGCTGGGGTGCAGGAACAGCATCGGGTTGAGCTGCCGGCTGCAACCTTGAAATCCTTCAGCAGAAGTGATCGAGTAAAAAGGGTTGGAGCTGTATTAATCTGGGGTACTTTAGCTGTGAAGATGGCTGAGAAGTGGATCTGAAGGTGTGAGATACATAAAGCTGTGAAACATCAGAGTATTTTGCAATTAAGAGAAAGTTCGGGAAGCCTACGGTACATCGTGTTATCAAGCTGGGTGTTACGATTCACCTTGTGAATGAGATATTTACAGATGAAAACGAAAGCAGGAAGCCTTAAGGTGAAATATTTGTCAAGGGCTCATGATAGACGGTGCAGCTGTAATTGTAATTGCATCTGTTCCTTGCACAGGACCGAGATGGCTGCAACACTTTGCTCCTTACATGTGGAGGGAGAGACGAAGATTCGCATACCGGAAAAAAATGTAGAGAAGGGGGGATGTTTCCCAGGCAGCCAGAAAATGGTGCAGGGTGAAATCAGGCACCCACCCCTGCACCGCTCCCTGCCCCTGCTCGGAGCCAGGCCGGGCACGGATGGCCACAGCTCAGCATCACTTTGCCTCTCCCTTGAGGCTGCTGCCACCTCTGCTGTGGCAGCTTCCCTCAGTGGCTGCAAACTGTCACGGCTTCGTACCACCGAGTGTTTTTATTTGTTTGGCTTTTTTTTTGTAGCCCGTGTTGGCTGGACTCGTGCCTGTGCGGCTGCCGTGGGCACCCCGACCCCGTGCTCCCCCAGAGCTCCCCATGTTTACAGCCCATAACAGGACCAAGGGTGTGAGGGAACTATGGTATTTCATCTCAATGCTCGCAGTGGTTTGGAAATCATCACCCCAGTGAGGTTTAGGGCTCTGTTCTCCCAGTAGGTTGCGAGGGAATTGGGGGGTTCACCCCCACTCGTGGAGGGCAACGCTGAGCCCAGAGTCCTTCCAGCCCTTCCCCACGTCCTGCAGAGCCGGAGCTGTCTGGAGTGGACGAGGCTGGCAGCCAGACCACTTTCAGGATATTTGCTGAATTGGAAAATCAGCAAAAGCCCACAGTGATGACTTCTGCAAATGAAGAAGGGCAGGAAACAGCACTCGTTTGGAAAAAAAAAGGAAAAAAAAGAAAAGCTGGTGGGAGCATAAAACAAGCAATTCAAAAATACAGAACAAAATGAATCTGTAGTGCAGCCTGCAGCTGTGCCAAAATTAAGACCTTGGTGAAGCCTTTCCTGCACCAAGCTGAAGATGCAGCGATGGCTGGATGCAGATCCGGCAGTGAGAGGAAGAGCGGGAGGGACGGGCTGGGAAGCGGAGCACAAGCCTTGTGGATGTGACGGCAAAGGCTGCAATGCATTAGGCTGGGATGCAGCTTTTCTCCTCTGGACAGGACCGTGGGAGGGTGGAAAATGAAGATAAGATCGCTCCAGCCCGTCGCTCGGTTTCAGGATGCCTGCCTTTATATAACAACGTATTAAACTTTGGAGAAAAAAATTTTCATTTTCCATAACACTCTGCATCACTCGGGCAAGAGCTCTTCAAGAAGAGAGCCCTCCAGCCCTCTGCAGATAATACATGCCATTTCCATTTACTGCAGGGCTCCATTGCACTGCCGCATCTGGGGAGGTAGCAGAGGAGACTCGGCTCCAGCAGCCTGAAGCCTGACCATGACCTTGTTAAATTTTTCAAGCCCAATTTTGTGGAGCAAAGCTAAACGGAAAAGCAATTTCTAAAGCAGTGTTAATTTGGAGTCACTCATATTACATTTATCTATATCATAAAGTTATTTTAGCTCATTTAAAAAAAAAAAGCAAACCTCTCCAGTTCTGTTCCTAACATGTGTTAAGCCTCAAAGTGGTAGTTTTCACTGATTGAGTTTCCTAAGTAGGTTTTAATAATAGTGGCACAACTAATTTGCTCAGATATGAAACTCAATCTAAGTAATATTATCTGTGAGATAATTAAATAGGAAAAAGATTAATGTAACTGATTTTTCAATCAAGGCTGCAGGTGACTCCCTAAACGTCTATTTTTCCCTCTGTATGGTTATTGTATTTAGCAACTCCCTCGCCACCCTTTCACAGTGTATTGCTCTTCTTTGAGATTATACAGCGGCATTGACATCGTTATCCTGTGCGGTGATTTGAATTCATTTCAGTTTGAAATAAATTTATATCCCAGTGGAAAAGACTCATCTCCTGGTGAAATCCATAAGTGCCCTGTCAGACGCCTTGTCGGCTGGAGCAAGGTCTGGCGGACCGTGGTCGAGGTCCACCGGGTATTGCTGTGCCCACCAGGAGGTTGGGGGCACTGGGCTTTGGGGTACCCCAAGAGCAGGCAATGTTTGGGCTTATTGCGGTTTTTTCTGCCTCAGGCTTGTTTTCTGTGTTTCTATCCTTTTTTTTTCCTTAAATCCTTCAAGGATTCAAGCTGTACGCAGGATGGAGGCAACTCCCCAGGGTGCTCCAGGTGCTGTCCTTGCAGGCACCCTCCTGCACGGACCCTCCTGGGAAGAGGCTGCAACTTGTGTAACTTCTGTGCCTCCCCCTGGATGCTTTTACAGACAGAAGTAGCTTCAATGCATATACTTCATCCATAGGTGTCCCCTGCACACAGTTATTTAGCTAACTCTCCTACATCTGCATATCTGTAGAGGTTTCTATGTCTGCCCGTGAGTGCACTGTTCCCGTTGGTTTTCCTACCCAGCCTTGTCATCCTTATCCTATAAAAGATGCCTCAAATTTCCTTGAATTGGGACACCTTCCACTTGCAAGTTCTGGTCAGAACAACAGTTTATATATAATTGTTTTGGGGGTTTTCCCCAGTAATTGGCACTACTCCGAGGGCAGCTCCCACGCAGAGAGAAACAAGTTCTGAAAGATCATCGACATCCCAGCAGGAAGGTTATGTCTTTCCTGCAAAGATGCCCACGTGCATCAGTTTTTTCATCACATGCATCTGGAAATGGGACATTCATTTTGTTTGCCCCTGCCAGCAGGTCAGAGCCCCCTGCCCACCACCCCATGTGCATGCCTCCACGGCCGGGGAGCATCCCAGCCCTCCAGCCTGGCAGCACCTGGGGCAGGAGGGGTGGCAAGAAGCCACCCAGTGCCTGTTCCTCTCCTCCCAAGCGAGGGCTTTTCATCTCACACCAAAGGAAGCTTTCTTCCAAGTTTAACGGCTTAGCTGCAGAGACAAACATTTCCCAAGCTGGAGAGAGAGACTGTGATAACTCTACATGAAATATTTTTTTCTGTATAGCAAATGTGCTACTCTGCTAAGGACTATGCAGACAACACTGAAATCCAAAGCAGATGTGAGGCATTAGGGTGACTACGATATAAGATTTAAATGCCCACGTGTCAACCTGATATCCATGTGGTTTTTGCACCTTTGCATTTATATGACAGTGCATCAGGAGGTGGATGCTAGCTGCCAACCAAAGGCAGATTCCCCTTGTTCCAGCCTTTAACATTACAGTTGTTTGCAGTGAGAAGGCTGGGTTGCAAGCAGATCCGTCCCGATGTGGCTGGACATCTGCCTGCCCTTGCGCAGCACGCCGCAGCAGCCAAGGTTTGTCTATTTGCTAAGCGGATGCTGTAAATAAAGACAGCCAAAACAGCCGAGTGCGCTCCGTTGGGAGACCAGGTGAGGTTTCTTGCCCAGCTCGGAAAACATTTAGCAGCTCAAGGCTGGCTGTTTTCCAGAGCCTTGGCACGTTGTATAGGTGCAAACCTGTCTATGTGCCCTGGGGCCCCTCTCTGCTCCGCAGGACCTCGGTTTCCAGCAGGGCTGGCCTTTAGCTCGGTGGGAGGAGAGACACGAGAGCGAAGGCTGCTCCTTCACTGCTTAAAGATGGGGAACATTTTCTGTAACTCGGGTGTAATCTCCATGTGAGCAGGCATGCCCTGCAACGCTGCACCCGCGCATGCCCAGGTCATTGCGGGCAGTTGCAGGTGGGTGACTCTCCCGGTGATGCTCAGCCGCGGCATCTTGGCTCACACAGAGCACCAGAGGGGTAAAGTGTGATACCCCAAAAGCAATTTAATTTTGATCTGGTGCAAAGTGGCGTGTTGTGTTCCAACTCACCTAAAATAAAAGATTTCCTATAAAAAAATGCCATTGCTTCATTTGATGAAAAACCACAGTGTGAGCACTGGTTTCTGTGCGGCTGGGCTGGGCAGCAGGGACTCGGAAGAGCCTTTTCACCCCGACATCCCTGCAGGGACCGGTGAGCCCAGCCGTGGCATGGGGCAGGGGTCGACCGAGCCTCCTCCCCACGCCGCGGAGCAGCGCATCACCGAGTATGAAATCAATTGTTATGAAAAGAGAATTGCGCCATGTGCTTGCAGCGCTTTAGTTTTTCATTAAATCACAATAAAATGCCATTGGCCTATGGTCTCCTGCGAGACCATTTTTAATGATTTATGTATTCATTTTCACTTGACAGCCAGCTGTGAGAGCAGGCACTGCTGATCTAATAGATATAGATATAGGCCGTTCGCCCGCTTACTGTAAAAGCAAAGGAAAACCAAACAAAAAAGTCGGTACACGTATCCTGCCCGGCAACGAGCAGGATAAACCCAGCTCCACAGGCCAGAGAATTTCCCCTCCAGCCTCCGTGGGGCAGACGCTGGAGCACGTCAGCTGATGGGTAACTTGGGTTTTATTGCAGTTTGGGAAATGGGTCTCGGGGATGCTGCTCTTCAGGGTCCCACCCAGCACCCAAGTTAGCAAAGTTCATTAAGCTGGCAGCAGCGGTGGGGGATGCTTGAGGCTGTTCCACTGGAGACGTGGCCACCGCTGGGCTGGGGTGCGGAGCTGGCACGTTGCTCAAGAGCTCCTCACTGAACTTAAAGCATTAGCCAAACCCAAACCAGATTTTTAAGCTAATTCAAAACAAAACCAAACCAGATTTCTAAATGGACTAAAAATACATTTCCTTTCTTTTCTCAGTCACTTGTGATGTTTTTTCCCTACTTTCCAGGGGCTTAGTGCTCAGATTTCTCTTTCCCCTGGGCAGACAAGGCTGGTGTGCTGATACCCAAGGAACTGGCTCCAGCTTTTCCCCAAATCCCTTCCTTTCTCACCTGTTGTTTTTTAACCTTCCTGGTCCCTTCTAACAAGGTGAGAGTTTTTTATCAGTTTGCTTTGTTTAACACCGAGCTTTACCATTTCCCCAGGGTAGTGCTTGCCGGTGCGATGCTGGGGTGCAGGGGGTTGCGTCAGCCAAGTGCCCCGTGGGGACAGAGCTGGGTGAGCGGGCCCTGTGCCAGCCAGGCGTCCACCCCAAAATAGAGGTGTCCCAGGACCTGTCGCTTGAGGGGATTTCGAACCGTGCAGCTCCCCGGAGCTGCGGGGGATAAGCAAACACACTGCTGACATGGGCTGAGTTAATGGGGGGATAATGGATAGAATAAAACCTTTGCAACCTGCTGAGCGAACCCAAACTTGCTGAACTACTAGAACATTAATGAGTGAGAGATCTTAATTAAATTGTTTGTAATTAGCTCTCCCAAGAGTAAAGAAAAAAATGCAAAACTAGTGAATATAAAATACCTGTAGCACTCACGCTGGAGCATGCTGCTCCTGCAAACGCCCTTTCTGTGAGCGAGCAGGTGCTGGCCCTGCTCCTCCTTGCAGGGAGCGTGCGGGATGGGCTGGAAATGATCAGGATAGACTTTATGGCTATTTCTTTGCTCTGTTGCAGTGTGTAGGTGCCACCGTCGCAGGCCAGAGGACTCCCAGCTCTCTGACCTGGATTTTGGCTGGAGGTAACTGGAGGAGCGCAAGAGCCCTCCACCTGCGGTATGAGAAGATGCCGGGTGTTGGGCTGAGCGTGAGGACAGGCAGGGTCTGGCTGGTGTCCCCCAGGGGCACATCCAGAGCAGCTACTGAGCTGTGTGCTCTCCTCCAGGTATCAGCCAGCAGCAGGGCTGGGGCATCCGCATTGCAGAGCTGAGCACGAGTTGGATTTTCACGAAGCAGCAGGTCTCATTCAGTGCTGCACATTTCGGGTGCTGGCCTGAGACACCTTGCAAAACCTGACAGCCAAAACCTGAGCAGGAGTCAGCCCTGAAAGCGAGCCCCTCCGCACACGCACACCGCCCTTGCTGTGCATCCCGTGTCCTGCTGCAGCGAGGCGAGGGGGAGCCGGACCCGCCGTCACGGGCTGGGCATGTCCCGCTGCCAGCGGCCGCAGGCGCGACGGGAGCATCCTCCCACACAGCATGGGAGGAAGGAAGTTTTCCCCTTGCCTGAAGGATGCCCTTTGATATTTTTTTTTTTCCAGTCATTTCTAACATTTTTATGTCGTTCTTGTTGTTCTTCCCCATTTCCTTCCTCGTGGGTGTCACAAGCCTTTTCTTCAATAATTTTTGTGGTTTTGCTTTCAACAGTTTGTCGTCTGGTTCCCTTTCGTTTTTCTCTCCGGCGTGAAAGCTGCTCCTTGCTGCCTCTTCGGCTGCTGCTGGATGTCGTGCCCTGGGAGAGCCCTGGGAATCCTCTGCCGAACTGCAGGCAGGGGTCCCGCGCCCTGCCTGCTTTACCTGGCGCCAGCTCTCCTTCTGCCTCGTTCATTTGTGTTACACAAGTTGCATCCTCCCACAGCCCAGAGTCATTAATTAGTATTAGGGTCCCTTTTTATTACGTTGTGCTATTTATGCGTATAAAACAACACGTTCCTTGTTGCAGGGAGTGTTGGAAACGATAAAGACAAATGCAGAGGGAGGTAAACAGTGATCAATGGGAGGATTAGCACATGTCTTAGGAGTGCTTTGGTGAACGTTTCGTTTCTGTGGGTATTGTTTTTAACAAAATAATGTCTTCCTACTGCCTTGTTAGCTGTCTCGGGTAGTTCCTTTTTAAAAGAAATCCCATTTTTCATTCCAGATGTTCAAAGCTGGATGTCACAATACCTTTCAAGTTAATCAAAACCAGCTTTTGTAATTAGCTTGCAGCATCAGATGGGGACGGGACACCCTTTAGAAACAGGTTCTGATAATAAACCCATTAGGCAGGTTCTGTTTCCAGTAAAGGAGATGGTCTGTAATTAATTCCTCTCCAAACAGAAACAAGGTGAGCAGATGGCTTAACCCCCAAAATAGATGCGCTATTTTTGCAAAAATAGATCGTAGCAGGCGCCCTGGGTCAGGTTTCAGAAGTACTTGGGGCGCTCACACGTTTTCGCCCGCCTGACCTACCCGAGGAGATGCTGCAGGGAGCTGGGATGCCCACGCCGGAGCACAGCCAGCAGACCCCACCATCTCTGCTTGTGCATGGCCTCCGTGGGAGTAACCTCACACGTGCTGGCAGCAGCCGTGCCCACGCTGAGTGTCTGAAAGTCTTTCTCTCCGGCTTTAGTGCACGAGATGGTTTTGACTCAGTTTTGCCAAGTTTCCCTGGCGCACCCACTTG
Source organism: Aptenodytes forsteri (assembly GCF_000699145.1). NCBI lineage: Eukaryota > Metazoa > Chordata > Aves > Sphenisciformes > Spheniscidae > Aptenodytes > Aptenodytes forsteri. The sequence continues at coordinate 2,145,415 of NW_008794883.1, read as the reverse complement.
CCATTCCGGAGCATCGCTCGGCACCTTTCCCCACGCCGGGCCAGTCCCCATCTGGCTTTGAAGTGCCGTATCGTGTCGTTTCTCCCCACGCACATATGGACGGCAGTAAGTGGAAATTCCTCCCCAAAGCCTTTAGTTTACTCGCAGCTCTGCCTGACACCCCCAAAATAGCACAGCAGACCTTCCTGGGCAGATCCGTCATTTGCATTGATAATTAGCTGCTGGGAGCATTGCATTGATAATTAGTTTGCTGGGGGCATGCCCTGACCCCTTGCATTTCTCTCGATGGACATTTGCTCACACAGATGTTTACAGGGAGCACTGCTCTGGGTTTGCCTCATCGGGAGGTGGGTATGTGGGTGCGCTGGGCATACGTGGGGGCGGCGGGGGCTGCCCCAGGGGCTGGCAGCTCTCCCTGCCCGCGCTCACGGCCCTGGCAGCTCTCTCCAAAATGTGAGCAGTTCCCGGGCAGCAGCCCAGGGAGCTGGGCTGAGGGATCAGGAGAGAAGAGCTCAGCTCCTGGCAGGGGGAGCTGGGGACCTGAAAGCAAATAAAAATGCATTTCAGTAGTACATGGAGCGCTGGTGGGACCTGCTGCAATTGGACTCCCGGCCATGCTCATCACCTTCCCCCCACCAAAACAGACATTCATGGGCATCCCCACAACACCCAGTTACCAGCATGCACGTATCAGTGGTCATTTCACACCAGTGAAAGGACAAGAAGCAACTGGCACAAGTCAAAATACAAAGAATTCCACTGCAATCCTTATGATTTTATTTTTTTTAATTGTGAGAATGGATGAACAGTAGGAACAGGTTGTCCAGACAGGCTGTGGACTCTCCATCCTTGGAGATATTCCAAAGCTGTCTGGACATGGTCCTGGGCAACTAGCTCTGCTTTATCTTGCTGGAGACTGAGGGCAGGACTAGATGATATTCCAGAGATGCCATGTGCACAGATGAGCTTTGCTGGGGCTGGCTGGCTGGCTCTGCGGCTTTCCTAAGTCTGCGGGAGCCAGTCCCTGCACAGAGCTGCTGCCCGTGCCTCCCACCCTGCCAGAGCCGGACAAGGAGACAGTGCAAAGCACAGCTGGGCAGGGATGCTCAGCCACAGGAGCAACCCGTCCTGTTCCCAAAGGCAGGGGTAAACTGAGTCACAGGGTGACACAGTCTGGGACTGGTGCTGTTTGGAGTGGGGTGCTCTTGGGGGGAAGGCAGAGGAGAAATAATAAGATGGGAGATCTGAGCCTTGTGGCTGCTGTGGGCTGGGTGGTGCTCAGCAAAGCCAAGCCAGAGCTAGGCTGGGAGAAAACAGGGAAATGATCTGAAAATAGCCGGAGTCTACCAGGGAAGACCTGCTGGGAGCTCTTTGTGCAGCCCGAGCCTGGTTGTGTCCCCCGACAATCACGTAAGCAGCTCCAGGAAAGTTGGGTGGGACCCAGCTCTATGCCAGGAGCACCCCTCTGGGAGGGGAAAATACAACCGGCCAAGGCGGGCGCGGGGGCTCGCTGGCCAGATCTGGCCTCGTGCAACCTTGCTGCGTGGCTTGGGTGCTGTGGGGGATTTGTTCTGCTCTTGCACTGCACTCACCCGCTTTGCAAACCTCTTTGAGCTTGCCCGTCAGTGCCCTGGGTGCAAGGACATGACAAACGGTGGCTGAGGACCGCCAGGGCTGCACTGCATGGAGCCGGATCCAGGGCCTGTGCATCCCGAGGGAAAAGCAGCTGTTGCCTTCCCCGCCGTTTGGCTGGGGCAAATAGCCTGTGCCTGGTCCTGCGATGCTCCACGCCAGGGGCTGAGCTGGCTCTGCCGCGGCCAGGCTCCGTGGAAATGAAGGCGGAGGATGCAGCTTGCTGCCCGCCTGGTTTGTGGATTTAACATTGTTTTTCTGGCTGGGGACACGACTCAGCGGTTGGAGTTTGGCATCTGAAAGTGGGTTTGCAGCGCCGGCGATGGGGGCCAAAGGCAGAGGTTTGCTGGGAGCCCCTCTGCCCTGCGCGGGGACGGAGCCGGGTGGGCGGCAGACAGACAGCCCTGGCTGCCGCACGGACGCTTGATTCAATTTATGTGGGACAGACATGAAAGATTTGCAATGCCTTCTCTTCCTCAGAAATCCTTTTATTAATATCTTTTAAAAAGTGCCTTTGAGTTTGTTCTCAGGTCAAGACTAATGAAGGTAATTATGGATGGACTCTGAGCTCTGACATAAAACAAAAGCCAACCAGAAAGCCATTTGGTGATTACACATTTCTATTTCAATCTTTTTTCCACATATCCCTCTTTCTAACGTGGTTATCAGAAGCTGAGTTCACAGGATTCGAGTGCAGCCAAAGTAAACAGGCCAAGAATTTGGAAAGTCATTCATCTTAATCCAACAAAAGGGCGATAATCCAATTTATTGGATGTGAATGCTTTGAATTTTGTCGGCTAAATGGGGCGGTGTGGCGGTGCCTGGCCTGCCAGCCGAAGGAGAAGGGGCAGCAAGGACCACCGGCAGCCCTGGGGTGGCCTCCCGTGGGCTGCCGGTAGCTTTTCTATTCCTGCAAGGCAGCCGGCATGGCCCCCACCATCTCCCGCTTGTGGGCTTTGCCACCCGGGGCCAGCGGGCTTCCCGAGGAGCCGTGGCAGAGCAGGCTCCGCACCTTTCCACCCCTGTGCTGCCGGGGGTCCGCCATCCATCCTCTTTCCCCCCGTGGACAGTTCTCCTGCTCTCCCTTTCCTCATCACATTGCACAATATTGCCCGTCCCACCTCTCAGGGACCTGCATGGTGTGTTGTCCTCTGTGTACAAAACATCCCCCAGCACTGCAGGTCAGTGCCACATCTCCGCAGCGCCCACGGCTGCACGTGGGTCTGCATGACCATGCAGGTTTGCATCACCCATGCAGGTTTGCGCTGCCCACGCAGGTTTGCAACACCCATGTGCATCTGCATCACCCACGTGAGTTTGCATTGCCCACGCGGGTTTGCATTGCTTGCACGGATTCGCATCGCCCACGTGGGTCTGCATCACTCACGTGGGTTTGCATCACCCACACAGTTTTGCATCACTCATGCAGGTTTGCATCACTCATGCAGGTTTGCATCGCCCACGTGCTGCACTCTCAGCTGAGCACCATCAGGAGCCTCCCACACCACCTCTCCTGCCTGGGCCACCTTCCCAAAAACCTCTATAAACCCACTGCATTGCTGTTCCCCTGCACCTCTGCCGGCGTGCCGGGCCCGCCATCGGTCAGGACGAAATCTCTTTGCTCCCCAGCACTCCCCACCTCGTGCCATCTTCCTCTGGGATTTAATTCATCAGCTGTTTGGGGCAGGGGCTGCTGGGTGCTTTGCAGCCACTTCTGTTCATTTTTAAGGAGTTCAGCTATTGCTAATGGATGTCTTCTGGATAAGCGGGCAGTGGCAGCACTCCTAGGTGGAAACTGAGCTCAGAAGTGACTTCGGTGGCTTTGACGCTCTGCTCTGTACTGCCTCCATCTGACCTCCTTGTCTGTGCATGCCCCGCAGCCGGGCGGTGAGCTAGCCCGCCAGCATCTCATGGCCGGCCAAGGTGAAGCGGGGACAGCGGTGCTGGTTTCCTCAGCCTGAGCCATGCGTGTGACACGGCTCACCCATGGGAACAGGAGGCACAGCCAAAAACCGCAGCTCGTCAGGAGGGAAAGCATGGCAATGTCAGTGCAGTCACAGGGAAGCTGCAAAACAGATACAGCAGCTGATAAAGTGGTAGGTAAACAAATCCGTGAGTATTAAAGTTTAGGCTCTAGTAATTAGTGGAGAAGTACAGGATAATAAGCACAGCAGGATGTCCCTCAAGGTACTTTAGGCTCCTACTGTGTTTATTATCCAGTATCAGTATGGAAATATATGCCTGACTACATTTATGGTGGCATTTAGAAGTTTAAAACAGACTCTTACGCTCAGGAAGAGGTTACAAAGTAAGTGACTCGCCCTCCGAGGTCTTTCTGCCGGTTAGCATCCCGTGGCTCCGCACGCGCCGTGTGCCGGCGGGGTGGGCTGGCACCGCGGTGGGGTGAGCCAGACAGAGGACCCTGGCAGCGTGCTGCCCCCGGGGAAGGTGGGGAGCAAGGTGTTTTGCCAGCGTGCCACAGCAGGGCAGAGCAGAGCAGAGCATCCTTCCCTCCCTCCCAGCCGCCCCCCAGCACAGCCCCACGCTTCTGCCCGATGGAGGGGGAGGCGAGTGCATCTCCCACCTGCAAACCAAACCAGGCGCTCCCCAGCAGAGCGAGGAGGGACAGGCGATTTTGCAAAATGTCAGCACCAAGCATTTTTGCCATTTCTAGCAAGGAAAACACTGCTTTCCTATGAGCTAACCCTGGTGGGGGTCCGGACCCGAGCACGTGTGTGTGTGGTCCCCACCCACGGGTGCCTGGCACACGCATGGACGAGTTGCACCTCCATCCCGCCAGCCCACTTGCCCAAACCGCTGGGTCCCGCCGGGCTGGACCGCGCTAGATGGCACTGTGGGATGCGGCAGGCTGAGGTTCACTTTTTGACACACATCTGTTATTACCCACTGCCGCATGATCGCCGGCTACACCGTGCGGCGCTGATGGAGAGCTGTCCCAGGCTTTCTTGTGGTCTCCCTGCTGTGCCCTGGGTGGTTTAGATCTAGCAAGGGGATTTTTTTTTTTTTTTTTAAGACACTATTCTTAATCTATCTTGGGATGTCTGTGGCTTTGCAAAGCAGTGAAATGCATGGAAGTTTTGCTGTAGTGACGGATCTGGCTGCACGTATCCTCAGCATTGTTTCAAGCCTACTTTGTGCTGCCAGATTTTCCCCTCACCCCTTTCAGAAATGCTCAGGTAACACACACAGACCCTGTTATTTCAGGGAAGGGCCTGCCAGTATCCTGAGATTATTCCCTGCCAGGAAAATGCAATGAGGAAAAATAAAAATGCAGCAAAAGGAAAGAAAAAGGCTGTTAAAATAGCCATAGTGAGGGTGGGCCATGCGAATAAACAGGATTCCTGCAAAAGCACAATATGAAAACTTGACTTAGAGAGAAAAGGTGCCAAACCCAGCCCCAGCCAGACCCCGGGGGCAGCTGTGGCCGGGGCAGCCCCGCACCGAGGTCCAGGGCACGGAAAAATAAAAATGCAGCAAAAGGAAAGAAAAAGGCTGTTAAAATAGCCATAGTGAGGGTGGGCCATGCGAATAAACAGGATTCCTGCAAAAGCACAATATGAAAACTTGACTTAGAGAGAAAAGGTGCCAAACCCAGCCCCAGCCAGACCCCGGGGGCAGCTGTGGCCGGGGCAGCCCCGCACCGAGGTCCAGGGCACGGAGGGAGATGGGGCGGCTGCATCCCCTGAGCCAGACC
>NW_008794883.1:2120456-2140020 GCF_000699145.1 Aptenodytes forsteri | reverse complement strand
CCCACCCCCGCCGCTGCGTCCCCTCCCTCCAGGGATGCGTCCCAGCAGCATCAGTCCCCGGGTCGGGCACCGTCCTGCAAGGGTCCAGCAAAGCGCACCCATGCAATGCCCTGCCTGCCCTGCCCATGGGGCTAGGGGGTCCTGCACCCTGGGGGGGGGGTCTGCGCCCACCGCCCCAGCCCTCGCCTCTCCACATGGCTCTCCTGATCTCAGCCCCAGGCTCTGCAACAGGCTCCTAATTTGTCACAGGTCGTAAATCACGATAATAATACTGTGTGCTGGGAGGCAAAGGAGCATCATTTTGTGACTGCAGGCAGGAGAACAGGGCGTGCTTAGTGTTTCCAAGGGCAACAACAACAACAAATAAAATCAAAAGATTGCAAGTATGTTGGAGTAAACGACCCGTCTGTAATTGTTTTCTTATTGTGTTTGATCATGGTGGAGATGGTAGGAAGGATTGATCGCTCCATATACTTAATACCTTTTATTTGTTTGGGGGACAAGGTAAAAAGTAGATCTGTGGAAAGAGGGAATATAGAAATTTTAACTGCAATGAATAAGCAGAACAAATGTATTTCCCCTGGTCCTCTCTTAATTTTATTTGTGTCAGTCTATTTGCCATGGGAACTCTGCCTGAATCCCAAATTATTTTAGTTAGTTAATCTGCTCAGTGCCAGTTTATTCTGCAAACAGTCTCTCTGTAAATCCCAAATAATTGTAGTTAATCTGGTCAGTGCCAGCCTATTCTGTGGGCAGCCCATGTAAATCCAGAGATCCATCAGTTAAATTAGGTCAGTGCATTTTAATAAGAGTAGAGGTCACGCTCTGCTCTGCTCCGCCGCGCCTCGGCTGCTGCCCCGGCACTCGGCACGCACATGCCAGCTCCAACGCAGACGCCAGCGGACCTGGGGAGTGGGCAGAGGCAGCTGACTGTGTTTTGAGAGGCAGAGGAGGTGAAACGGCAGGTCTTCAGCCCAGGGGTGCTGGAGGGGGTTGCCCCGGTTTCTGGTGGGGGTCAGGGATGGGGAGGGTGAGGGCGGCTCCCCTGCGCATCACCGTCCACCGCCTCGGCTCCCCGCAGCAGGGATGTGCAAGGGCATCGCCTCTGCCGCAGGAAGAGCTGGGAAAGTTTTCTAGGGAAGCATCACTTGCTTGTCCTATTTTTATATTCTTTCCTGAGCGTCCGGATGCGGCTGCTGCCGCGGGCAGGATGTGAGACAGACCCCCGGTGTGACCCTGCGTGGCTGGTCTGGGGGATGAATCCTCGTGGCTTCATCCCTGCGAGCCCCTGCTCGGGGGCATGCGTCAGGTACCCGGTGCTGCCGGCTGGGCCAGCCCGGGGAGCTGGATGCCCTGCGCTTTCTGGCTGAATTTTAACCAGCCCCTGCAGCACAGAGAGAAGAGGGTATAGCAAAGGCCAGGATAAATCCAGAAAAACAAATGCCAGACTTTAGATTTTTCAGAAATCTCACCTGGATTTAATGAGGGTTTTTGCTCCAGGAATCTGGAAGTTCCTGTAAACCACTGAAGTTTCTTGTTCGGATGCAAAAGTCTCTCACTGCGCATTGTACCAGACCTTCTACAAGTGACAGTGTTGCTTTTCCGTGCTGCAGATATGCAGACTGCTATTAGAAATGGGATTAGACAAATCACACGCTGTCACCAGCTTGAGTATGGCAAGCTAGCAGGGGGGCTCAGATGAGAGAGCAGTCAAGTATCGATGCTCACGGGACTTACGGAGCCATCCTCTGTTGCGCATCAGATTACGGTGTGGAAATACCCCGAAATACTCAGGATGTTCCCGACCGTATGATGCACTTTCGGCCAGCAAATTTAAAACCCTGCCTTTTTCTGAGCTGGGGCTATGGATGTGCTTACTGCCTGCAGAATCCCAGCTTGAAACTCTCATCAGGGCCAGGGCTGCTTCTGCAAACTCAGGCAGAGCCTTCGAATGGCTTGGAAGCAAAGAGAATCTGAAGAGCTAAACTAAGCAATATCATTTGCAAAATGACTTGGCAATTGGCATTAATCCCAGCATCTCCAAGAGAACATGGCCACGACAAGCCCTTACGACTTGGCTGGATGCTCTGTTTACTTGCAGTGAAGCCAGTCGGACTAAGGAAATATTGCAGAGCTGGAGCGTCTTCTTGGGCAGAGGTAACAGGCCAAATCCATCCCCACGATTGGTGCCGGTCTCTCCATATAACGCTGCATAGGTCTGCCTTGAAAAGTCATAGGAAAATACGTTTACTTGCCCAAGCCCATCTGCAGGGTAATTAAGGTACAAGAAGAGATGCCATGGGGACTCCCACATGCAGGAAAACCATAAAGGCTGTTTGCTAAAGCGGGTTTCTCCGGGGAGTCGGAGGGGACGGGGGACAGGAGACGGGGACGTGGAGGCACGTGCGAGAAGGAGGGCAGCGGCTCGCTCCAAGGACAGGCAGATGAAAGAGGGCAGCGAGCCAAGGCCTGGAGCAGGAAGGAAATGGGAGGATTAAACCAGAATATTAGGAAGCATAACCGGAGCAGGAGGGGAAATGAAGGGTGAACGAGTTCAGCAGAGTCACATAAGGTTGAACCCGGCCCAACATAAATTAGGATGGTACTCCACTCCAGCTGCTACAAGCTTCAAATTTAGCATTTGCAGAGCTGCTAAATGAAAATACACGAAAACACTACCGGAGTCATACTGTCCATAAATTATGATTGTAATTCAAAAGCTATCTAAGGTGGCTAAGATTTCCATTACAAACCCAAACCACAAAGCTCTTCTGGGATCCCTGTCACAACAAATTCAACCGGGCCTTCTTGGGAAATACTTTATTAAGTCCAAAATCTTTTGTTGTAACTGGAAGAAGAAGTGTCTTTTTTTTTTTTTTTACTTGAAACAAATTTTTCAAACCTAAACTTTAGCAACTTTATCTGTAGCTTGTTGCAAAACTATTTTTTATTTTATTGTTGTTAAAAATCTAATGGTAACTTTGCAGAATGCATCGTCCCTGTAGTATCCAAGAGCATCCTCTATGTTCCCGGTTGCCTGTGATCCCTCCAGGCAACTTGGCCACCAGCTCCTGCTCCTCTGGCAACCCCACAGGCGCCCAGCTCTGCTGTCAGTTGGGTGGGCTGTGCCTCCAGTCCCATGGAGGCCAGAGCTGGACAAGGTCCTACATCTTCCCAAATGTTTTGACAAGCCTCATCATGGTCAAGTGAAGGAGCACAGCAAACCATCAAAGGAATTTGGTTTTCTACAAAGCCCTCCCAGTTCGTTCCTTGGCTAAAATCAATGTGATCCCATTGGAGTCAATGAAGCTGAAGTCCTCTGCACCAGCACAAATTGTAGGAAGGGATGCAGGTAGGACTGAGCTCAGCTCCAGCAGAATGAAAAACCACTGTTCTGATTAATTTTCACCGTTGGCAAAAATCCCAGCACGCACTTATTACTGTTTATGAACCACCTTGTGGTCCTTGGGTGAAAGGGGCTCGTCAGGGGCGAGGTATTTGTTTCTCATTTGCCACAACTGTGTTTGCTGTCCCCATCAGCACTGGTTTTCCTCCTGTTGATGACCATTCAGGGACTATTAAAATAGTATTGTTTAATTTGACTTTTAACCCATGAGGAGTAAGTGATTCCATACCTCTCGCTTCACAAAATGAAAAAATTGTATAAAATCAGTGCTGATGGGCTACGTGACAGCTTTACTGAACTGACACAATGACCTCCTGGTTCCCAAGTCCTGGATCAGTGCAAAAATTACCCTGAAAATGTCCTGTGCTTGCTCCGTCCACTCACTGACCTTTTTCTGCACCCTTTCCTCCATCCCCTTGAAGATTAATTACCCCGACGGAAGATTTTGCAACTGTACGAGGCAAAAAAAGTCCATTTGCTCAATCACGCTGCTGCACTTAAGTGGAGAGGCAGCAGGATTACGCCCTGTGCCTTTGTCCCCTTCCACTTAACCTGGGGTCTGCTGGGAGCAGCTGCTCAGCGAGAGGCCGGGCGCTCAGTGGGGGAAATGGCTGATGCACAAGTGGCAGGAGGACCCTCCCTTCACTGAAAAAAGTAGTTAAAGGGGGGAAAAAAGAGAGATCATCTCAAGAGGAGAGCTTTTAGAAAAGGATGCTACTTCGGAATTCCGATCACCAAGTGGTTGTTTACTAATACAAAATTACCTTGAGCAGATGTTTTCACCTTTCTGTAGGAAAATGCCCAGAGGATGCTGGGGCAGCACTGGGTGTACTGGAGAGCCATGGCCGCTCTAGAAAGCCCTTACAGCTACCATAAGGAGGTGAAGCTGGCGTCAGCCATAGCAAACAGTAAGAGGTTAAGGCACAAAAATGACAATTCAATAATAAAGGCAGAAGGCTGGAGCTCCTCCTGCCTTGTTCTGCTAAGGAAAACATTTTTCTTTTTTTTATTATTTTAATTGTGTTTAGATGCCAGGCTGGGCGCTCATCTGCTCTAGCTCAGAGTGCTGCCTGGCGCGGGGTCTGAAGCTGGGCACGTGTTGGAGTGTGACACTGGGGGGGACGAGAGCCTTGCTGGGACAAGAGCTGCGGAGGTGACTTCAGCTGCTCTCACGTCACCCCCCGGCCATGGGCTTTGCCTGCCCAGGCAGGTCCAAAGGCAGATTTCCAGCATGGAGATGCAGCCAGGGAGGAACTCCCCTGTTTTTCACTTTTGCTGCTCAGCCAGGGGTGCCGGGGGGTGGCGAGAGGGTGAGGTGGCACCTGGCTTTGCTCACCTACGGACCACCGAAGAGTGCGTGCCATGCACTCAGGGGACTTCACAGGGAGAAAACATGTTTCAGGAGCTGCCTCCTCCACTCCGGAGACTTCGACTTTCCACAAGCAGGGCAGGGAGCTTCCCAGGCTGCTCTTCCCCAGGCGACAGCTTGCTTGGAGGCTTTGGCTCCCAGCTTTGGCGGGGGGCACAAGGCACAGCACTCATGGGGGGCAGCTCTGGGGATGCTGCAGCTGAGTACGTGACATGCAAAGCTGCGGTCAGCCTGAAAGGGAGCATCCCCTCGTCCTCGTGGCATGGTTTTCCTGGGCGCTAACTTAAGGGAGGCAGCGCTCAGCTAAGGCTGCCCGACATCTGCCCTGCTGCCCGACATCTGCGCCCGCACCCTTCTCTGCTGCCAGCCCTGCTGCCGGGTCCCCCCACGGTCCCCGCACGGACCCACCTCCCGAGGGACCGCCAGGGTAACTTAAGGGGAGGCAGCGCTCAGCTAAGGCTGCCCGACATCTGCCCTGCTGCCCGACATCCGCGCCCGTGCACCCTTCTGCTGCCAGCCCTGCTGCCGGGTCCCCCCACGGTCCCCGCACGGACCCAGCTCCCGAGGGACCGCCAGGGCGTCTCACGTGGGTATTTCATAGCGACCGAGCCATTCCTTTATCTATTTATTTGTTTATTCCTCTCCGGCTTTGGCAAGACCTCCCCTCCATATCTATAAGGAATTATCAAATAAAACACACTTCACATTAAATCAAAGGAACATTTCAACGGCCAGATTTAATAACACAAAATAAAGTCTTGTGGAAACCCACACACAGCTGTGGAAACTCCAAAATAAATCAATTTTCAAGTGGCTGTACAGGAGCCAGGGAGCAATTTTTTCAAATTGCTTTTTTCTAATATAACAAACTCCTGCCCAAGGTTGTGCTGCAAATGGGAAAAGAACATGCTCATTTTCTTATCAATACACTATTGTAAAGAATAATAATCAGCCACTCCAACATCACTATCATGGTTTTTACACCTATTCTTCTGTTTCCCCTAAGTAGAAGGCAAGTGGAAGAATTAATTAACACAAGATTGGATTAGGGTGCATTGATTTACAATGCATTTCAGACAAGTATGTGTGATCAGAGCAGAAGAACATATTATAAATAAAAGTAGGGATGTGTCATTAAGGCATCTGATTTGCTTCCAAAGCTTTATAATTTAACCCTGCGTAGGCAGAGGCACTGCAGAGGGGGGAGGAAGACAGAGCGAGCCACATCCAGAGCATTGCAGGACCTGGTCCCAGGCTGTGCTGGGTCCCTGGAAGGGCTGGCAAATGCCAGCACACACATCTTGGTCGTTGTCTTCAAGAACTTGAGTCCTAAGAACTGGAGAGATACCAGAAACCTAGAAAATGGAAAACAGGATCTCTATCCTTAAAATAGAAAAAAACCCCAAGGCAGAGCAGAGATATTATGGAGCCGTCAGCTCAGCATCAAGTCACAGAAAAGTACTGGAGCAATTAATCAAAGAATTTTTAAGTATATGGAACAAGGAGATGAGTAACAACTAATATGGATTTGTCACTAATAAATCACGTCAAACCAATCTAATTTCATCCTACAGCAGGGCAGCAGGCCTCATGCGTGGAGGAGAAGCTGTGGATGTCATATGTCTGTGCTCTGGCAAGGTTTCCGATTCGAGCGTACCAAGGGAGCACAGCCTAGAGGAAAACGCTACGGAGCAGGTGGAGACTGGAGGACCATACCCAAGGATGAATTTGAAGACTGTCAACATGGGAGTACGTATCCATCAAGGCTCCCGACCGTGGTGCGGTGCAGGGGGACCGGAGCAGGCGTATGAAATGTGCAGGAACCGCGAGCCGGGAAGGCAGGGTCAGAATTCGAAACGACTTTCACAGGTTGGAGATACGGTCTGGACAACAGGGGCTGGTGTCGAGCGCAGGCAGCTCTGGGTGCCGAGGCCGGGGGGGCTGAGGGGGATGAGCGGGGACGGGACCGGGAGCATCTGGTGAAGCTGCGGTTGTGCAGCGGAGGGAGCGGGGCTCCTCAGACCATGTGCTGAACACACGGCCCAGCGCTGCTCTGCACGGGGAGAAGGGACACCACACCAGGTTGTACACAGAGGCGTGCTGCTCATAAGGCACAGGAAGAAATCCTTCCTCTCCCCTGGGTCCTGATAGGACCTCGGCTGGAGAACGGTGTCTGCTTTTGGGCGCTGCACCTCAGGAAAGATGGGGACCAGCTGGAGGGAGTCCAGAAGAAAATGCCAATATTGGGCAATGCACCTAAAGCATGACCTGCAGGGACAGGCTGCGCGAATATCTAACTGAGCCTAGAGAAGACAGGATGCTGGCTTTCCAATACATAAAAAGACTGAAGGAAAAAAAAAGAAAACTTTGTCTCCCCCCCTGATTTATGTATTTATTTTGCACTGTTTTCTCAGCCATATTTTCTTCTTTTGTTTCTTTCAACACTCATTGTCTCTCTTGAGCAGACAAGTTTGTATTAGGCAATCAGACTTTTATACAGCAGTGTTCGAGGAGATCTGGAATGAAAACATGGCAATGCAGAGAGCCTGACCTGGGTCTCTGGGAGCAGGCTGTATTGGCTGGTGGAGAAGAGACCTACGGAGATGAATTCATGGCTGTGCCTGTACTTTAAGGTCTGCTTGACTTCAGCAGGCCCATCCCAATGCTGTTACGGGGTCATGTCCACACACCCATCAGCTTTACTGCGTTTCGGCTCAGACCCCAAAGCCCGAGCGCCCAGCTCTGTCGGCATCCAGGGCCAGCCCCGCTGCTCTGAAGGCACCTTCCAACCTTCGTCCGAATTTCCAGTCTCTTTGCAGGATGGTACTTCGCCATTTGGGGGTTTTGGTGGTTGTCTGCCATTTTCTCGTGATCTCACCTTCCAGGGGGCTGTGCCGGTGCGGGGCCGGGGATGCTGCCCCAGAGCTGGCGATGCTCCGTCCCACAGGTCCGGCAGCCACCGCTGGGTCTCTGGTGGGCAAGGCGCTACCTAATGCTTTTCATGTGTTCATGCTCTCGCACAGGGAAAAGAAAAATAGATTGCAAAGCGCTTCATTACCCCCCTCCTCACACTCCCACCCCTGGAATTTGTGGTTTCTTTAACTGGGTCTTTTTTCTCCACATATCCCACATGGTCGCCAGTGCTGTGATACATCTGTATGGGAATGTGTTAGTCATATTCAGCTTTTAATTACATGATACGGTATAATGCTATTCATATCCCGAGAGAGTTGTTCTTTCTACTATAAATACAGTCTCTTACATGTTTCATTTATGAAGCAATTTCTGGAGTAAAACGGTTGGAAATATCCTTACTCATGCTATGTTTTTATGCCTACAAAGTCTTTGTGCGATGGCAGGAGCATCAACATTTGATGTTGAATACTTCTGATAAATCGCCTGAAGAAGGATACTCGGCTTTTTCAGAAAAAATATGTGCAGGCTGCGGGGGCCTCATCCTTCTCCAGACCCACCGACCATCAGCTGAGAGACTTGCATTTCAGTCGACGCAGCGGTACAATTACCAAAGACTGTTTGTTAAACAGCAGCACTGCCGTGCCGGGGGAGCGAGCTCCGCCAACCCCAGCCAGGGACAGGCTGCGGGGCACGGGTACGTAGGGATGGAAATCCCGCAGGCACAGATTCCCGCTGCTGCTCCTGCAACAACCAGCCTAGTCGTTTGGTCCCAAAAATTCAGTGTTGAACCAGTCACTGTTAAATAAGTGATTTCCCCTTCACAGCAGCAGACCTCTGGTTAAATTCAGTGGGTAAAATGTTAAGCAGAGACAGAGAAGTCGGGTCAAGCTCACTATTAGCTTATATATCATCTCCCCGCTGAAATCAAGAGATTTGGCCCAGAAGTAGTTGATCTACAGACTGAGGATTGCATATTATAATCCCACCCTCACATGTCTGCAGAGAAGTGCTTATAGTCTTCTGTAGGTGGCTTGGAGTTAGCCACCATTCAAAACCCAGTGAAAATTGATTTCTACGCGCATATATAAATAAAAATTCTATATTTCTATATATCCTCTTTCTAATCTCTTCCTGCACTTAAAAGATGAAGTGTGCAATTAGTCTAACAAGCAATTTGCTGCTGTTGTTGCAAGTTTCTGGCCACAAAGGAGGGCCATGATTTAACACCCTCGGCAGCTCCCTGCTCAGCGTGCGCCTGCCTTCAGCCATGGCCATGCGGGCCCTGCAGCCCGCTGGTGCTCAGCCTCCCACTCGCTCCTTATCCAGCACTGTACATGCTCTAAATTACTCATTAGGAAGGAAGAAAAGACATAGCTATGCAGAGGGACATCCTTTTGTCTGATGTAGTGCTAGCTTTCTGCAGGCCGTGCGCTTTGCCAGAGCTGCCCGGTACTGCAGGTGCCTGCGGTCCCGCTGGTCCCCGGGAGCACAGCCCTGGGCAGAGGCAGCCGGCGCTGCTCCGAGGGCCCGCGACGCGCCCGGATCCGGCAAAGCCGGACATTAAAGACCTTCGGCAGACACTTGTGCGAACCCAAACGCAGCGGACGCAGGCTGGCGGGTGCTGAGCAAGTTTGGATTCCTCCCTGCGGACAGCCCCCGTGCTGGTGCTGCTCTTTGTGTGCCTTTCTCTCTGTATCACGCGTAGAGCTGCCGGAAGCCTGCACTAATTGGTACCAGACCCTGACGGCTGCGGATGGCTGGGACTGATGCATCGGCAGCGTCGATGCATTCAGGTCCTGGCCTTTATTCCTCGTGTTCAGAGGGGACAGCAGGCGAAAGGGACGCCGAGGGGCCCCGCGGCAGGTCAGGGCACGGTGGCTGTGCCCAGCAGGGACCCCTTGCCCGGCACCCTCCTGCCAGCACCCATCCTCCCCCCGGCAGCCTCGGGGCGAGTGTGAGTGTGAGACGGGAACCGAGCACTAAGCTGGACAAATCTCACAGCTCTACGAACTAAGACCAGATTTAGATAAAATAGGAACAAGCTGGGACGCAGAGCCAGGAGTTAAGACAAATGTAAGACAAACCCTTTGAATCCAATTCCGACTTTCTCGTAAAGCTCCCACTGAAATCAATGGCTGTTTTGGACAGAGCATTTGTTTCCCATTAGCTTTAATTGTTGTTGATGTTTCTGTACTCCTCGAGTCCAGGCAGGATGAGACACAGGCGCTCGTGGGGCTGCACATCAAGCAGCCAGGTTTGGGGTGCATCGCCGGCCCCTCATCAGGAATGAGCTCGTTGAGGATACAGATACTTAAAGCCACGCTGGGCCGATGTGCGCATCACACCTCTCTCTCTCTGCTTTAGATCAACCCACATCATGGGCTTTTTTTGGCCATTTTTAAAATCAAGATTGACAAAAATTAAGTATTTGGGATTGTGGATGAAAGAAGAAATCCGCTAGACAGTTTAGGCCAGGCTCACCTCTGGGGTTGGGAGATTTACTCTTTGAACTGCAGATGAACTATTCAATATTAGCGGTGTGTCTTAGCAGATATTTTTATTCTGAGCCTAGCCCAGGCCTCCGATTTTATCCTGGGGTAACTCTCGGCTTTGAGAGCGCTCGCCTGACCTCGCAGCGCTGGCAAATGGCAGAATCTGGCTCTGTTGTCAATGGCTGCATTTGGCCCTAAGCCACAAGGACTTTTGAAAATTTACTTTGAACCTCCCTCCAGATTAGCAGGATGTAACTAAAGGGCATTTTGGTTTTTATTGATTGCTACAAAACCCGATCTTTTTCACTTGGGATTCATGACAGTCAGCTGAAGGGTTGCTGAACAACACCTCCAGATATTCTGATTCCCTTGAAAGCGAGAAGTAAGGGGTCTGATTTGGACAAAAAAAAGACTTAAAAATGGTTCTTAACCTGACATACAGGCACCAGACGAAACCACTACCCAAGTTTGCCAAACAGCTCCCCAAGGTGGACTCTTGCCCTGTGGAACCGGTCGGGGGGGAGCAGTGCTGCCCACACTCACTGCCTGTGAGCGATGCTTCCCGTAATACCGCCTTGCAAGGCTTTTGGGGATGTTTTCTTACTTTCTGCTCACTCACCCACTCCTGCAGCATCACCAGCTCCATCTCCTCCTTTCTGCTCTCCATTTGCCCATCTCCCTTTCCTTTTCTTTCCATCTTTCTAGGAGCACTTCTCCTTACCCAGCGCACTGTTTCCACCTGCCTGCACACCTCCTGCCCACCAGCTGCCTGCCTGCCATCGGCCCCGTTGCCCTCCGCGGGGCCTCCTTGCTGCCTCTCGGGACTGCCCTGGCACTGCTCCTGCCCCGGCATCCCCCTGCCCTGGCCTCCTCCCCCTCTCTTTAATGTCACACACCAGGTTGCTACCAGCCCTTTCGCTCAGCCTTTGCTGACACATTCAGCGCTCGGAGGAAGGGGCTGAAAGGAGATGAAAATTTTACAAACCCTTAAGAGATCCTTCCCCCCCCCCGGCCACCCCAAGCTCCACTTCATCCCGGTACCCCCATCCCCGCCTCTCCCCACTGCTGTGGGGTATCTCCGAAGGAAACGCAGGTCTGAGCCTGACTCCTGCCCTTGCAACGCCGTGCGCTCCTCTCCCGACCTGCAGTCCCAGTCTCCTTCCCCAAATCCTCCTGCCTGTCCCATGCCCCCCAAACCCAGCTAATGACCCCCCCTGCCCCATATGGGGTTCAGCTGGCCGAGCACCACCCTTTCTCCCCATGCAAATTTCTGAATAAGTGGCAATCTTCTAGCCTGATGTCTTCCCTATTTTTCATTTCCTGAGTTGTTTTAAGAACTTGCACCTGTGTAATAACTGAATACCAGGTTAAAATTGATACCAGCCTTCCAGGGGGTTGCTTGACCCACCCTGGCTTTAAATGTTATCTTTGAATGGACAAATTTTAGACCTTAATACATATTTTCTCCCTTGGAAATATGCCATGTGTTTCTGACGTAGGAAAATACTTGACAAAAATTAATAAGAAATAAACCTGCACCACTGTCAGACTTCCTTAAACGAGTATTTGCTAGTAACTAACTGAAAAAGGAGGCAAAGGGAGGGCAAAGGGGTGCAGGAGGAGGGAGAAGAGGATGATAACGCACTGAATATCCACAAACCTCAAACCCATTTCCACCCCCAAGTCACACTAGAAACCCCGCTGCAGGAATGCAAGACCCCAAATGCATTCACGTGAAAGTGAGTGGGCTGGAACATCCCTGGCCAAGGTGGTCCTGCAGCCTCTAAAGGCGGTGTGAGACTCCGCCGGCTGCAGAGCTGGGACGACGATGAATGCCAGGATTCAGCCTTTCATGGGTGTGCTCCGAGGGTGCTGCTGGGTCCAGCCGGAGAAACCCTGGGGTGCGTGGACCCCATCCGCTTCTCACAGTGCAAAAATGACCGCATGAAATGGAAAGGTCATCCCGTTAAAGGAGAGGGGTTCATGGATGGGGTGAATCTATTAGCTGTCCTGATGGCTTTGAGGTCGCCGCCGCGTGTAACCGTGACCAGCAGCAAACACCCGGGATTGCACCTAAAATCTGCTGCTCCCCTGGGCATGGTCTGTGCCCGCCACCTTTCCCGCCACCAAGCCGGCATCCCCGGAGCAGGCGGTGCACGCCGGGGAGCCGGGGAGAGGCAGCCCGAGCAGGGCAGAAGGGAAGCGGTTAGGTCATGGACGCAACCCCACAACGGGACCCTGATATCCCCACAGGGAGGCAGATGAAGAAACTTCCTTATTTTGCACTTTATTGTTTTTCTTTCTTTTTTTTTTTTCCCCCCAAGTTTTTCTAAAGAATGAGAACCAAAAGCCGTGGGCACTCTGCCGGGGCCGGCCCACCCCCGCCCGTTTGCCGCCGAGACAATACCCGGGGCTGTGCGGGGCTGTGGGAAAGGCGGCGCAGGAAGGAGCCGGGGACCAGCCCCAGCTGCAGCGTCTGCCTCCGCTCTGCCAGCACCACGGCCCTGCAACCCATCACCCCGGCACGGAGGGGCTGAGCGGGGCTGCCCCGCCGAGGGGGGATCGGGGAGCAACCCCCTGCCACCGCTGCTCTCTTAAAATAGCTGCTTTGCAGCGTGCAGTAACAGAACCTGCCAGATACACCAAAATGAACTCAAGAGACATTGCCTGCAAAAGCCGCAGCCTCCCGAATAGAGCAGATGATATCTGGCCCTCTCCAAAACAGGACTGACGGAAGCTGGCATAACTGGATGTCTCTAGGAGACGTCTCTCTCCACCAAGTATCTGATCAATTTATACCAAGTCCCCACTGCTCGGAACATGATAGCACGAAGCCCTAGCAGTAGGTCTCCAGATTTTTGGCTCACCTCCATCACGAAGCCCCAGTTTGATTGGATAAGTCTATTTAAAAAGATCTAGAATGACTAAACACAAATTAGAAATAGTATGATATAATTTCTCCTGCTAACAGTGCATCAGAGGGATGCGGGAAGATGCTTGCTCAATACGTAGGAAGGAATGTCTATGAGAAATTAGTCAGCAGCAGCGAAATGAATACACAGTTTTCTCAATAAAAGCTGACTGCTTATTTACCCATCTGGGATGAATTTATATGCTTTGTGCAGAGGAATGAGCAGCAAGGGTCTGATTGGAGCCTGCATTCCTATGCAATATGTCTAATTTAGCTTTCTGTATTAGTTTGCCCTCATGGTCTGAGAAGGAGCTTGAAGGTAGAGATACTGCAGCAAAGCGACGATGAGCTTTTCATAAAAATTAGAGGAATCGAGTGAGAAAGAAAGGCTTTGGTGGGGTGAACCAATTGCAACATGTTTCACGAGGGGACTCTGCGTTGGCTGGCAGCCGTAGCGAGCTGCAAGGACAAGGCACTCGGTGAGGGATACATGTGTGCCGGGAGCAATTCAAACTGGGAGTAAAGATGATAAACATCTAAGCCCACATTTCTGAGCAGACATAAGCTAAATTCTGATGCTGCACTGTAAAAATACCGGCTCCCTTCCTCGGTGGATCCTCATCCCCTTGCCCAAAAGCACCACTGCAAAGCCTGGCAGGAATAAACTAATCCACAGTGCAGGGGAGAGAAGAAAGGCTGAAGAAGTCAGTGAAATCTTGGGCTTTTGGGTTGTTATACGAGTTCCTCTTACAGAGAGATTTCACAGGCAATAAAAAAGGAAGACTGGATGAGTTATCTGAAAACAGAGACAGCACTATTGGAAACACTCCTTCAGTCTCCAGGCTAGTTTTTTAAATGCCCTAAAAATCCCAGTAAGGCTCTTATTTAAAAACAAATAAAACTGGTCTATAACCAGGTGAATGCATCGCTTTTCATCTTTACAAATATGTTGATTTGCTTCTTAACCATCCTGGGATCACATAGCTATTTATTCAGTACTCCTTGTCACCCCCGTCTCCCAGCCCTGTCTGCTGGGTAAGCCCTCCGGGAGATGTTGCATTTCAGTTTGCTCCATCACCAGTGCTGTAGCAAGTAATCATTTTTCTCCCCCCATCCGATTTTAACACTCTCAGCCCCAGGCAACCATTTAGGGTCCATTTGCTGGATATTCCCAGGACACGGGAACAGTCTTTCTAGTGCAGGGATGTGCCTGGCCAGGCGAGGCCGGCGGTTAGTACTCGGGCTGTAAGGATGAATAACTGACTGTAAAAACCCAACAGTTGTTGGCAGATCCTCAGCTGGTGTAAGTTATCATACCTCCATCGACTTCAAAGATTATTGACTTCAATGAAGCTAAGACAATTTACAGCAATCGCAGATCTGCCTCTAATTACGCCGGCTCTGATGCTGTAATATCCTGAGCTTCCTCGAATCCGACTGACTTCCGACCGACAGCATCAAACAGCCCCGGGGACGGGCCGGATCCCTGCAGCTGGGCAGCGCGGGTGCACGCCGCGCCCTGCCGGTACCTGGGAGGTGTGGGAGGAAGGGCAGGAGGAAGGGCAGGGTGAGGGGCAGGCTGGGGCTGGGGAAGGGCGTTTGGCAAAACCCAGCCTCGCTGCAAAAGCTCTCCTCGGCAGCCTGGTGCGGGTTGCCTCCCGCCGCATACCCAGCCTGCACCATCGCCGAATTCAGCTCGTTCCCAAGTGTGTTCCCCTGTGATGTTTCAAGAGCAATATTAAATTTTTTTATTTTTTTTTTTAAAGCATAACTCTTTTAATCCGAACCACATTTTCGCAAACAGATCCTCTTCGGATGTAACTCATTGTAGCTCTCGCGCAGTTAAAATGAACTGGCCCCCTTCACACCAGCCTTTTGTGTTTCACCCTCTGCAAAAATCCTGCCCCCCTCCCCTAGGAAGAAGCACGCGTTTTGCTGATGGGCAAAGTTTTTCCAAATATTATCATTACTGTGACAGCAGATGAATAGTTCAAAGAGGCAGGCCGTTCGCATTTCTGGAGCTTAGCTGCTCGGCCTCGTGCCGTGGGACAGGGCGGGGAGGGGGCAGGGGGAGCCGGGGGCGAGGGGGTCCCACCCTGGGTACCAACGTGGGGGAGGGGACGGGGAGGACAGAGGGACACCGAGCTGCTCCCCCGCCGGGGAGGTCACAGAAGGGAGCACTTGACAGGGTCTCTCTAGAGGTTTAAGAGATCTTACTTGTCATTTGCTCCAAATCTGGGAGCACTTGACGGGGTCTCTCTAGAGGTTTAAGAGATCTTACTTGTCATTATGCTCCAAATCTGATAGTCTTATTTCTCAGCTAAAATAAGTTCAATTGACAGCAGATAAGACTGGCTCAGCAGTCTTGCATTTTTGTTAAAATTAATCAGAGATTAATGGAAATGATCTTTCAGTCCCTGTTGTTCCACATTATTCAGGAATTTCGCATAATCTTTGCATCTAAGTGTGGCTCTGTTGTCTTTAATCCATGCCGATATTTTTGTCTTCCCTTGGCGCTCCTCCACATTCCACCAAAGCTTTTGTTTTCACCTGTTTGTTTCATGGGATTCTCGCCTTTTATTTTATTATCAGCATTGCAATGATTTTAACAGGCAGTAGGCATTTATGATGGTCTTAGGAACCAAAAGCTAAACCCAGCTCACCTTTCCCTCCCCGAAGCACTGGCTGGCTGGCGGCACGGTTTCGGAGGGCACGATCTGACCTGGCACGCCCACACTCGGGAGAGGGATCTTCCACAGCCTTGTACTAATCCTTTTTCAGCTGCAGCAAGGCCTGGCGGTATTTGCTAATGAGATGCATTTAGCGTGCAGCTGAGATGAAGGGCACTGCCGTATGGGTTTGCCACGGCTGCAAGTCCCCGTGCCCTGCGGCACCGACCCGTCCTTACCCATGGTTTTCCTGGAGGTGCTGTTGTTTTTCCCTATGTAGGCTCAGCAATCCACGTCAAAAAGCTGTGTTCTTTACTGCTGCCCCATATTGTTTAATTCACCCCAAATGTATTGAACATCTCTTGACTTCAGCCTCCCCGCGGCCGAACCCCAGGGCAAACCCAAGGGCGAGCGCAGACTGGCCCCGTGGAACCTGCCTCCTTGGCACTTCTCCCTCCGACAGCTCTAATTTCTAGGGAAAAAGGTCAAACTGAACTTCTTTGGCTTTGAAAGACTCCTCCAACTCCTGGTCAACCTCCACATCAGAGGGGTGCTGGAGCTCGTGGCCAGCTGAGCTGCGGTGCCTTCAAGCCCAGCAGCCCCAGGGCTGGCTGGGTACCACCGGTAACACAGGTCGATCAGCTCCCAGGAGGAACGAACGGTGCCAACGCCGTTCCCCGGGGAGAAGAGCAGAGCACCTCCACAATTAACGCCAGGCACAAACATTGCTTTCAAACCCAATCGGGGGGTGAAATATGACAGCTCAGGTCACATCTAAGGCAAAACCATCATCCAGGAGCTACACCAAGCATAGAGACAGGGATATCTGTGAGCCCCGTACCGCAAATTGGGGCACTGCTGCTGCGTGCCAGCACTGAGACACCCCAGTGATGGTCTTCAAGTACTGAGGAAGGAGCTCTGCTAAAGGACACAGCATCACCCCCAAAATTACCCCTGGGGGGCCTCACACGTGGCTTCACAGTTACTGTAGCCTACAAGGAGCAGGCTTTGATTTCTGCATCACACCCTGCTCAAGCAATGCTAACCCAACCCCTAAGTCCCTTGGAAAGCCCTATTAAAAGCAAGGGAGCAGCGCCAGCCCTTGGACACGCCAGCGGCCAAGCGGGAAAATCCCACAACACACAGCCAAAGCCTCCATCTATTGAAATGCCGTTATTTCAGAGGGGTTTTTTAATTATCCTCTCTCATCTCCACAATTACGCACTGCCATGATCTCCAGCGAAGCCTCGTGATCCCCCGCACCGCTGCAGCTCTGGAGGCTGGGCCAGAGGGTCAGCCCAGACACCCACGGACGGGGCAAGGGATGCCCGAAGAATTACACTTCATTTTCATATTGCATAAAATGGTTCCAACACTCTGCAAATGCTAAATAACTTTTTCCACATCTGTATGGGCAAGACTAAGGATTTATCTTGACTAACTACCAATATTTTCTATCACCTTTTATTCTGTCTATGCTGGGTGTCCACATGTACATATACACACACACAGATGCACACCAGAATCCCCAGGATTTTAATTCTGCCTTCCAGGGCTTACATATTTGCCCTCACAAATCACTAAATCCCAGCGGCTTGCTGGGGATGCAGGGTCACAGGCGATGCCAGCCCATGCACTGGGCTCAAATACGACCAAAAAGACAATGACACCTCAGAGGACGATGACATGCAGCGCTATGGGGATGCTTCAGCCTCAAACTGGAGTCTGGATGCTTCTGGTGTAAAGACTTTATCACCAAAGTTGCCGAGTCTGAGCCTCTGCCACAGCTGATGGCATGGGACCCAGCACAGGACAAAAAGCCGCACGAAATTGCCCCTTCTCAGCTGCAGCAGGCGAAGCGGTGTCGGGGTGTTCTGCAGCCCCAGACCAACAGCCTGCAGGCTGCAATGCAATAGGGGGGGGTTCCCCCCCCCCCCGCTCTTTTTACAAACACGATTTTTCTCTCTGGATTAAAGCATCCCTAAGCCCCCCGGCCCAGCGTGCCCTACATTGCTGGCACTGATCCTCGCCCGCCAGCTCCCGGATCCGGCACCCAGGTCCGGGATAGCGGCTGGGGCTCCTGCACCGTCTTCCCCGGCCGTGCAGGGAGCGCGGGGAGCTTTCTGGCATCTTGCTAGTGACTCACTCTTCTGACAAAGTTAAAAAACCAGAAGCAACAAAGTAGTTCTGGCCTATTTCAGATGATTTAATCCTCTTTAGACTTCTTTGAATCGCAGGATTACAGTTATTTAGCGCATTTCAGTAAGCATCTGAGCGCTCACCAGCACATCTGCACCAAAGTTTGCTCTGTGCTGGAACCCCCACCGAGGGGCTTTGAGCACAGGGACGCTTTGCTGGGCTTCTCTGAGAGGTAGATTGGAATTTAATTTGCAGTCTTACTTCCCCAATGCTCTTTTTTTCCGATAGAGGCACTGAATATTTGACAACAGAAAGTTGTTTCCATCAATATTATGCTCTTATTAAAAAAAAAATACATCTTACTAAAATAAGATTTTGGTTATTTTTGGAATAGACAGCTGCGTCTGTGAGCATTTCTGTCCTGCACCTTCCCAGCTCGAGCCCCGGGGCTGCCTGCGGGGCCACGGCAGGACCTGGGTAAGGTCTTCATCGCTCCACCATGAACCTGTTCTCTGCCGGTGCCGGGAGCTCATCTACCCAGCTGTGCCGGGGCATGGATTTAGAAGGCGGCTGCAGGATTTCTTTTATAAATAACAATATTGGCTTAGTGGAGTAAAGAAGATAAACGAGTCCTAGCTAAGGATCTACCCAAGGTATTTATCACTTCTGGAGGGATGAGTTAAACCCTGGGGCTCTGCCTCCTCCCCAGCAGACACCAAACCCTGCAGCCAACACGCTCCTCCTCGCTGCTCGGGGCCGGGCAAATCCCCCCGGCTTCACCTTCAGCATCGCAGGTCCTCACAGAGATACGACCACCAAAACACTCTCTTTGCTAACGAAGCGTCACTATATAAATACGCCGAGGTTTTAAGCCGCCCCGCAGCATCGCAGGAAGGCTTCCCGGTCTTACAGCCCCACTGCTCTATACCAGGGACAGCTGACTACAATCTGATTAACACTAGATTACAACAGAGTGGGTTTTTAAGAGCTTAAAAGCAGCTCATGCTACAGAAATCTATCTGATCGTATAAGCAGCAGTATTTGAGAAAAATCAATGCCTAGAAGTAAACAGAAAATTTTCAGCGTTTCTTGCCAAAAGGGCTACTTACTGAAATAAACTTTTCAGCCCGTGCAGCCACTCCTGTGGGCCGGGAAGGCTCAGCACCCCACACCACCCTCCAGGAGAGATTCCTGGGTAACCCTGGGTTATTTGGGGGCATTCTGGAGTAACATTTTCATTTTTGACCAGAAAAGCTTCCAGGTTTCCCCCCATGGGGAATAGGAAAATGTTGGCAGCTTCACCAACACTGCTGATAATGGCATTGGATGGGAAATCAGTTTTCCTGGGAAGGATGCGGTCCCAGCCGGTGGGTGGGCAGGAGTACTCCAGAAACCCCGTTTACCCAGGGAAGCGCCTGCTTGCTCCTCTCAGAAGTGCCTCAAATGGGCTTTGAACCTGACAACTTCCAGTAACGTTGGTATTAGCAGAAAGGCGGGGAAGAAACCCCTTAAGTTACTCTAAGAGTGGGTAGTCAGTGGTAGCTGGGTAAAATTAAGCAATTAAACGAAAAACCAGAGACTGGAGGTCAAGAAAACATTACTGACCTTCCTGCCCGAGGCTGGGCGGTCGCTGCCACGGCCTTAACACCCTGGCTCCGCGCC
>NW_008794883.1:2108987-2119933 GCF_000699145.1 Aptenodytes forsteri | reverse complement strand
ATCCCATCCCATCCCATCCCATCCCATCCCATCCCATCCCATCCCATCCCATCCCATCCCATCCCATCCCATCCCATCCCATCCCATCCCATCCCATCCCATCCCATCCCCCTTCCTCTCCCTCTCCCTCTCCCTGTGCTGGTGCCAAGCCCAGGCTGGACATCTGCCCTGGGCTGAGGCGTTCTCCTACAGCACTGCACTACCTTCCTGCGGCTTTGGGCACTGCTACTTCTTAGCAGAAATGCCGTGTATGTGTGTGTACGTACGTACATGTCCTTTGCAGTATTACAAGCACCTCCCCTGTTTCCAGATGCAGTTTTCCAGAACGAGCGTCCTGGGCGTCCTGGGGACGCCAGGTCACAACCAGCGACAGGCACCGCCACCACTGCGAGAGCTGGTGGCCGCAACAGCGGCGTGCACCCTGCGGCATTTCAGTGCCTGCTGAGCAAAGCCTGCCCGAGCTAAACATCACCACACGGCGGTTTGGGGCACGGGACCCACCCCTGGATGGCTGGTGGGTGGCATGGGCTGCCGCGAGCCCGGGTTGGCAGTGGGCTGCCTTGTCCTGCACCGGCCCCTGGGGTAACCGTGTGTGCCTTGGCTGGTTAAAGTGTGCAGCGGGGCACAGTTTGCAGAGCATGGCTTATAACCAACTTCGTGCTCTGAGGGGACAGATTTCCCAGCCTGTCCTACCAGCAAAGCCCTGCAGCTGCGCAAAGCCCTCTGAGGTTGCCGCCGCTGCCCTGACAGCCGCCGGCACGGGACCTGCAGCCGCTCATCCACCAGCCAGTATGGACTGAGTCCTCCCGGGATGTGAGAGAGCTCGGGCAGGCACAACGCATGCAAACTGTTGCAGGTCTTTTGCTCTTGCCCCGTTTTATCTATTGTTGCTCTTTTTTGGCATCGGAAAACGCAGCTGTTTTGAAAGGCATTGCTGCACAGGTGGCCCGGCTGTCCGGGGACGCGCCCTCCAACGGAGCAGTTGCTCTCTGCAAATGGGGGTACCCAAACCAGTAGGTCTTTCCTCTAATCACAGGAAATAAGCAATGGCAATCTCTTTTCCTAGTGATGTTCAGAACACTGGCATCAAGCTACGGGCCAGACCGCTTGTTCTGGCAGCGTGGTCTGCTCCCCCAGACGCTGGGTGACAGACGCTGCTGCCCCCAGACAAGCCTTGCTCCTCACCCCCGGCACCACAGGGACTTACTCACCTCCCTGTTGAGTACATAGAAACTGTTACCAAATCCAAAAGGCTGTTTTCACACTCCCCTTGCACACATGTCAATCAGCATCGGACAGTGATGGGCTAAAGCCATAGTTTTTGGGGGACACCCTGAAGTATGAGATGAGTCTTAACCACCACGTACCTCACTTCAGGCTAGGAGGGCTTGTCTTCAAAGATGGTCCATGCCACCAAATTGATGAGTGCTCGGGTTTAAGTAAGTGTGGGGAACTGCTAACAGCAGGGCCGGCAGCAGTTTGCATCCCAATGTAAAAGGACAATACTGCATGAAAGGCTTTGTCTGGGGGGGGCCTCTCTGTGCGCCCACGTAAGCAGGTTTTAGATCTTAAAACGACAAGTACTGAAGCAGAAGGTACACAAGACCAGGGGAACTGCATTTCAGCCTCAGGACTCAGGTTTAAAAAACCACCAGCAACCACAAAAAAACTCCAAACCTACGTGTCCAGGGAAGATCACTGCAGGGGACTTTACAGGAAAGGGGTGCAGGGAGGGAGCCCGAGGGGTCTTCTCTGGCTCAGAAAGGGGCTGAAGTTCCCTGTCCCCCCCCGGCTGCGACCCCCATGCCGTGTAATGCAGCCGGGTTCCGTGTCTGAGCTCCAGCCAAGAGGACAGGGCGGTTTTATTCCCAGTGCTCACACTTTGAAGATTTACAAGCCCAAGACACTTGAGATGTATTTACTGGCTACCAACGTAATTGCAGCGTAATTGCATATGATATCAAGCCAACTTTCCTAGAGCTGTCAGCCACGGGACAGCGTGGGATGACTCCTCATCCAAACTCTATCTATAGAGACACCAGAAGAATGAAACCCATTCTTCCACCCTTCAGCTCTTCTATTCTTTTTCAGAAGAAATTTGGAGCCCCATAGCTTTATTAGTAAACAAAAAAAAAAGCCCAAGCTCCTCATAAATGAATTACCAACTGAATGTCCTGTTGAAAGCCCTCTAACGCGGCGTGGTTGAGTTGCTGTCAGTGCCTGTGTTTCCATCCCGGGCACCTCTCTGCCCGGCCCCAGGATGGCAGAGCTGTGTCCAGCGCCCCATCCCACCCGTGCACCTTTCCCAGACCTCGCAGCCCCTCAGGACACCTCCTTGGCAAAGCACCTCTGGTTTCTGCAAGTGGAGAAATAACGTGTGTGAGCTGGAGAGCGGCTCTGATGCCCGAGGGAAGGCGTGGGCACCGCGTGGTGGCTGGGCAGCTGGTGCTGGGCCCCCTGTGCTGCCTCCTCCTCCATCCCTGCCCACCTGGCTCCTCGCTCCAGCCGTGCTGCGCCTGGGACAAGACCAACAGCACCGGGGACAGCACGGGAGAGCAGCGGCTTCCTGGGCAGAGGAGGACTGGCAGCACCCAGACATGCCGGGCAGGCAGCTCCAGTGGCACCTTCAGAGCAGGCAACGCCGGCAGAAACTGGCAGGGGCTCCTGCTCGGTCCAGGCTGGCGGTGCAGGGAAGGAGGGGTCTGGTGGTTGTGGATGAAAAGTTGGGGGTTGGGCTCAGGGGTTGCAGGAGTTCCTCCAAAATGAACTGAGAGTCGGCAGGAGAACGTGGAGACCTCCCCTGGCTGGGCCATGCCCGGCAGGCACGCACAGCCTCGAGGGGCTGGCCCTGAAACCCACGTTCTCCACAAGGGATTAATTTGAGATTATTTTCTGTCTGAGAAGTCTGAGCACCCTCCCCCAGGAAATACCATGGAGCCAGCATCTGCAGTTATTTAAAATGACCTACTGTCCTGGTTGGGAAGAAAAACTCAGTTAAACACATAATTTCATTTGTAACACTCAGAGAGACCAAATTGCATCGTTCAGTAGCAATAATGAATTGTGGTAGAAGGGCAAACCACAGCAATAAAACTCTATTCACTGGCAAAACTAAAGGTGTTATCATCTGAAAGCTTTGCAGGTATCAGATGCGTGTCATGTACGGCTGATTAAATCGAGTCTTCACATTGTGCCACCAACAGCCGCAGTGACGGGCCTTGCAGGGTCCTCCTGCGGGCGAGCAGCTGGCGGCTGGTACGGCACCGCCGCAAGGACGCAGGCGTCAGTAATAACTGAAAAGATCCCAAAGACACCACACAGGATAAATAATTCCTCAGTGCAAATCTGCAGTGGTTTTTATGTCCATCTCGGGTGTTGCAGAAATGTTGCGTGAACCAGCCCCTCTCATTTCTCCAAAACCAACCCAAGGCCGTTCCACCAAGATCCCCTCTCAGCTTGTACGTCCCCACCACCGCCATTTGCACAACTTTCTGATGGTAAGATGTGATGCATCCGAGGTCTGAACTCGGTGGTTTCCGTCTGGCTTGCGAAGGTCCAACGGTGCCAACCAGAAGTGAATTATTAAAAAAAAAAAGAAGTGTAAATACCGTGAAACCATGAGTGTGGTTGGCAATGCCCGGTTTACAGTGATTACGCATCTTGGGTCTTCACTCCAGCTCCAACCATGAAATTGTAGCAGAGAAAAACCTGCAGAAGAGCTGACCCACCGACGCGGTGAGCGCCGACCGAGCACGGCAAGCGAGGGCACAGCGAAACGCTTTGCAGTTTAATTTCTGCAGATGCACAGCCTTGGATTTTACAGATTCCGCCTATTTTTCTGGGGTTCATGGATTGGCTTTGCCTGCGCTCCAGCACACCCCCTGTACAGCATCCCCTGCTTGCTCTGCATTCTTCCAGGGGCTCAAAGCGTTTTAGGGTGAAATACAGAGGATTTACTTATGGAGCAGAGTAAAATCTATATGAGAATGAGAATGAAAATGATCTTGCCTATTTACAGCACCTTCCTCCGAGAGGATTGGAAAGCGCTTTGCCAACGCTACCGACAGGTGAAGAAGCCACTGCGGGGGGAAGCCCGAAGTGCCCAGCCCCACCGCCGCCGGCACCAGCTCCTCCGGCCGCCCCAGCACCGGGGTCCCAGCGCAGCGCAGCACCGAGCCCTGCCGGGGCACGGCACACACACCAGGACACACGGAAACAACAGGTTTTTACCAGAAACACACACACACACACAAAAAGCGCACCCGTTCTCCTGAGAAACCCCCCCAAAAACAGAGCCCCAGGGCGGCAGGCTGGGGCAGGGCGGCAGCCGGACGGCCCCGGCGGCGATGGGCAATGCAGAATGAAATGAAACCCAAGTGTCGGAAACGGTTTATAAAAATGGCACATTTATTGCTACAGAACGGTCATGTACATGACGGCATCGAATAACTACAGATGAGAAACAGGTAATGGCCTACACCAAGCTGTCTTTGTTTGCTTGTCATCTTCTTGAAGGAACTCCAGCACACAACCTGTTTGGACACTTCTACAAATCAGAAATACACCAAAAACATGAAAAAATCGAGGCACTCAGCCACACATTGAAAACAAGGTGTAACTGTTCATCTTTTTTTTTTTTTGATATTTTTCCCTTTTTTTCATTTTTTCCCGTTCTTTTTTTCGTATTTACTGCTGCAGCTATGTGTATAGTCGCAAAAATTTCCCCGTTGCGACCTACAACTAAAAAAAAAAAGCTACCATACAGTTTCATCTCAATAACACATGGTAAAATAACATCTTTTAAATAGTAAAATAAAGTAACAAACTTTTACTCAGAATGATTCCAAAAATCTACAAAGAAGAAATATTCAGAATCTGACAATTTTTTTTTTCCGTAATATTCATGGTATAAAAGGATTGCTCCTGTGAAAAATAAGCCAAATATATTTTTTTATTTTTAAATTTAGTTTTTTTTTTCCTACTAGGGTGTACTACAGTCTATTTTATAGCAAAAAGAGCACTAGACAAACGAAGCTTTATAACAAAAAGCCAGGCACTGATACATGGTAAATCTCTGCTTTTTTTTTTTTTGCTTATCTTCACTTAATTGCATCACAAGTAACAAGAATGAAAAAGGCCACAGTTCATATATTTTCACCATTACATAAGTCTATAATACTTGAAATGAGTATGGTCAAACCAGCACTGCACAAATATGAATCAACTTCAAGTCCCATGAGAAAGAACATGTTTTTTAAAAAACAAACAAACGAAACAAAACTGAAACGAAAAGGTAGGGCCCCCCCGGGCCCTGGTGCCCCGCTGTGTTGGAATTCATCGTATTCCACCTCTAGGTTTTTTTTTCCAGTCAACCAGTGGACTAATTTTTTCTTTTTCTTTCCTTTTTTTGTTTTTTTTCCTCTTTTTTTTTTTTTATTTTTTATTTGTGCTTGTTTCCGCTGAAATCTCTTCATTCCTGGCAATATTCTGTATTGTTCGCTTTTGGACACGGATCATATTCTGCCTATTGGATACAAAGGTGAACCCCTCCTCTCCCTGACCACCCGTCTTCATCGCCTTCCCCCCCCCGACCCCTGAAAAAAAAAACTAAAAAAACCCCAAAAAACCTCGGAAGACTGAATCAGTACAAGTTGCATCACTGGTAGGACTGACAGTTGTATAAACATTAGTGTTCCTTGCAGCTACACAGAAGACAAATGGTAAAAAAGTTCTAGATGAACAGATTCCCTATTCAGCATATTCATAAATTACTTGAATGTGGAGGTGGATCAGTTCAGAAAAAGCTGCTAATTCAGTATTTGTTTCTTTCTTTGAGAGTTTCTTAGCCCGGTTTTATTACCACAGGGTACAGCCTTCTAAAACCTTCATCGCTTTAACTAAGTGTCATCAGCTCAATCCCCTCGGAGGAAGGCAGCTCGAGATGCGCACACCTTACCTGGGCTGGGAAATAACGGAAAAAATTAAGGATTACACACTCGTGGGGCTTTTTGTTTTTAACTCTTGCCTTATCTGGAGTGGAAGCCGGCCAGGATCCTCAGTTCTTAAATCCAGGACAGTGAGGGCGCAATCCTGCGTAAACTAGGGACCGTGAGCCCAGGAGCGCCCGCAGCGTGCCGCCGGCTTCCATCCCCGCCGGGCGCACCGCAGCCGCCGGGCACCCCCCGAGCTGCTCCTCGAGTTCAGCGAGAGCCAAGTGCGAGCGGAACAAGAAAAGCTTTTCCTTTCTTTTTAAGTTCCAGAAACTAAACTCGTCATTTATTTTCTGTCCACAGATTGTTTTAAATAAACATGAAGTTGGTCTTATAATTTTTTTTTTTTTACATCGTTTATCAGAAGCACAGTCCTCAGCGTCTCGGCGATGATCTCCTTGCCGGTCCCTACCCCGATCGAGCGGTGCACTTGGACAGACCGAAACCGAGCGTGGTCCACCGTGTCTGAGGTCTCCTGGAAAAAAATATATGGCTTGTTCATCGGCATCGTGCTCTTCCCACCATCCAGAGGGACAACCCGCGCGGCACGGAGCAGCGGAGCCCTCCAGCCTGCCGAGGGGACCACTGGCCGTCACTAGCGCCGGGTGGGCTCAAGCTTTATTACACTCCCTCTCAGATAAACCAGGCCTGCTCCAAGTCCGGCGCTTCTCCCGCAATAAGCCTCTGCAACTCAGAATTAAGCCTTAGTGTGGTCTCCTCTAGCGTCTGCTCTAGCAGTTGAATCCACCTCCACATTTGAGAAACTTATCGACAAATCAAAACATTGAAAGTTTTATCGCTACTGAACATATTTACAGTTTTCAGCACGCACACAGCTAATGCAAATGGGTATGGGGATGTCGAAGGTGAGCACGTGGTAACTATCATATTTGTTCTTTACGTTTTCAGAAACAAACATAAAATTCAGATTCTTGTATCTCACTATTTCATTTAAATGAGACTTTTTTTCAACCACACAGATTTTTATAAACAAAAAAACTGATACAATGTATTAAAACACATAATAACAAGAGTCTACATGTAAAAATATAACTTTTACATACACAATTTCAAAATAATGATACGTTTGCCATTTGTTGCATAAAATTTACAAATGTATTTTTCATTACTATATAACTGGCAAAACAGGAGAACAGATGGAACATTTAGACCGTTTGATGGATTTATGGCATTTATTCAGTGTTGATAGGTGGAAAATCTACTCGAACAGGGAGATTTTATTTAAAATACATGCCAGGTTGGTGTGGCTGGGGAAAAAAAATAGAAACTGGAAATGGAGACAAAAGGATGCTGACAAATACTTAACTAGGAGCACTATCTGTTAATCGTACTGTACACCAAAGTCAATCGTTATTAAGATTCACTATGGAAGTTGGTTCAATTGTGCCCAGACTTCAAAGCTAGTTATCTGATGAGCTGCTGTGCCATAGTTTGAGCTATGTTACTATTAAATATGTTAAGTAAAAACTTCATTCGTACTGGCCAGAGAAATACTGTACTACCACCCCTCCTCGAGAAAGTGCAACTTAATGCTTTAGGACTCATAAGGCTTGTTATAATGCTGCATGATGACCGAAATTGGCATTTCACAAAGAAAGGAGGAGGCAGCAAGTGGTCTACACTTAAATAATCCACTTAAAAACGAGAGAAGAACAACAGAAAAAGAAGTCGATCAAATCTGTCACACTACTTGCAATTTTCCCCCGCGATGGGGTCCCCCCCCCTTCCAAATCTGACCATGTATTCAGCAACGCCTCACTGCACACTATTTAGGCTACACACATAGGTAACACTTTAATCGGTTCGTTAATCACAGCCACTTTGATTATGTTATGTTTCCGATGATATAAACATTGGAAGGCACAGTGGTAACATTGTAGCATTCTAACCTTGTACCTCTGAAAATCCCAGAAAAGGGTCGAGCGGAGCGGCGGGGCGGCCGGGGCTCGCTCCCGCGCCCGGGGTGCCGGCACACCGCCGGACCCGAAGTCCTGTCTTCCCCAAAGACTGAAGAAACAACTCTCTACTTTAGTTATGAATGAGAAGCAACGTCAGGGTCAGCATTTCATCCTGCACTACCCCTCCAGAGACAGAGTTGGCACTACAGGTTACAATAACAAAAACAGGGGAGAGGGACAGAAATAAGACAAAAAAATCCTTATTTACAGTAAAATCTTCTTTTTAAAAAAGTTAATCAGTACTATTTTTTTACAGGAGCAAAAAAGTCTGAAACAAATGAACAAAAGCTTACCATATTCACTAAATTTTTAATATATATTTATATATATATTTATATATATATATTTGTCATAGGTCTATAAGATCCATCTGTTCCTCCTACCCTAAGGAATGGCTAATGTCATCGCTTCAGTTTTCATTAGGACGTTTGCTGGTTTTGTAAATATCTGGGCAGCAAAGCTTCCCTTTTAATATCCAGTAAGTATAAACACTAGCTGTCTAGCACACCAACAAAAACGCTCATTTTTTTTTTCTTCAGAAGTACACTTTTTCATTATTGCAAGTTTACAATTTTAAATTAAATATTTTTTTCAGACTTACAAATTAATTATATTTTTTTTTTTCCAAAAGAAGTTTAGGCACAAATGCATTGTCCCACAGTGTGGAGAAGATTGCCATTCAGTCTCTAGGCTGTGCACTTACAGCTCGTAACATACTGCGTTAGACATTCTGCATGATATGTTAAAGAGAGTCGTCCCTCAAGTTGCACTTTTTGTTTGTTTTTTCTCGGTTTTAATAATCGGGAATGCTGAAATCTCTTGCGTCTGTGATTCTTAACTACTCAGACTTGTCTTATATTACAAAAAAGGGGTTAAGGAGAAGTGTTTATGTGGGTTTAAGATAATACAGCTGTTAAGGAAGTGGTCTCTTGCTTAAATGAAGAAATGTGGCAACTTGGACCTGTGGAAGAAGTAAAAAACCTCATCAGTCAAGGAGAGTTGAGCGTGTGTCCCTACACCCTCCTCCAGCAACCCACCTGAACACTGCCTTGGAAATCAAGCGTGCTCGCAGGGCGACCCGCAAATCAATTCACAAGGGGCGGGCCGGCACATCCACCCCCGCGCGCAGCCCCCCGGGGGACGGCCTGCCCTGGGATGGGGGGCTGGACTGGGGGCAACCCCTCTGGGTGCGGGGCAGAAGGCTCCCAGGGCACGGCTGAAAACAAACTTGCCTTTTTTTTACATCTGTCCCATGTGATTGGAGGCATCTCCCATCCCGGGGTGGGGTCCTGCCAGGGAAAGGGGAGGAGGATCTGAAGATACTTTCTCTTCTTCCCTTCTTTTCAGACACGCTGCTTTAGGATTCAGATTTCTTTCTGTTGAATTGAAGCAAAAGGCGATTTCACATATTCACATTTTTATACCAGATCGGTCCGTTCATCGCTCGGGCATTTAAAATAATTAATCGTCAGTTACTCGTTCCAGTCCTGCTACAGGAATTTAGCGGGCTGAAGCAGAGGATGCAGCTTGGTCAGGTCAAGCGCTGAAATGCGATACAACTCCACAGACAAGCTCTGCAAATACCTCCGTGTTTGTGCTTTGCTAAGGAGCAGCCAAGCTTAATATTGAATTTGGATCTTGCTAAAGAACGCAAAATGTGCCGAGGACCTATGCCAGCATCCCCAGCGCCGGAGCCGCAGGGGAACGCAAGCACCCCGGGCGCTCAGAGGTGCCCGGCTGGCTCTGGGTGCCAGGGGTTAGGTCTTGCCTCTCTCCCTGGCACCGGGTGCCCCTGGCCAGGCTTTCCCCAATCCAGAAAGGTGTGTTTGGCGTGGCCGAAGCCCAGGAGGGACGTAAGGAGACACAAGAGGTGGCACACTGACCTCTGACTTGCTGCTCTAAGCTGAGGATGACAGCCACAGCCTGGTGTAAAATCAGGAGCTTGGTCTGGGGCTTGTCGCTCTTCAGATGGAGCTGCACCAT
Organism: Aptenodytes forsteri; assembly: GCF_000699145.1. NCBI lineage: Eukaryota > Metazoa > Chordata > Aves > Sphenisciformes > Spheniscidae > Aptenodytes > Aptenodytes forsteri. The sequence continues at coordinate 2,109,981 of NW_008794883.1, read as the reverse complement.
CCGGCCCAACTCCTTGAAAGCCTCGTTGATGTCGCGGACGCGCAGGCGCTCCCGCGCGTTGTTGGCCATTCTCCTTTCCTTTTCCCTCTCGGCCTTCTGCTCCGGTGTCAGGTCTTCGTCATCGTTATTGCTGGGAGACAAAAGGAATACATAATTTTCTAATGATGCGGAAAATAAGTAGTACAAAGATTTTCAATAGACTTTGTCCAAAACTAGGGCTACAATCCATGAGCAGACACCTTCTGAGCGATCCTTATTTGCTGTCCCTCTTCTACCAAACCTGCGCAAAATTCAGTCCCCTTAAATTCTACACCGAGTAAAGCCCTGGTTCGTAATGAAGCTTTACATTCTGCAAGGCAGGACTTCTGATATTTTAATAAAGAAGCAAAAATACAGCCTTTTTTCAATAGCGTGTTTTATCCCAGCCGATACTGCAACATTATAAATTGTGGCAAATCTCCACTTATCGTCACCCTTTAACCCCGAAGGACACAGTGGTGGCTATCTGCACTGCTCCCATCTTTGCTGCCTGTGGGTTCGCCCCGGGAGCGAGGAGCTTGTCCCCCACCAGCGAGGGGACCTGCCCCGTCTCACGCCGATGCTAGCACCCAAGTCCCACGGGCTCCGGCCCCTCAGCAGCAGCTTCCAAGCCAGGATGACAGCCGTGCGTTTACACGCTTCCCTTCCAGCAGACCATCATTCGGGTTTTGGAAGAAACTTTCTCCACTGCTGAGGGTGAGGGTCGGGAGCGAGGAGCTTGTCCCCCACCAGCGAGGGGACCTGCCCCGTCTCACGCCGATGCTAGCACCCAAGTCCCACGGGCTCCGGCCCCTCAGCAGCAGCTTCCAAGCCAGGATGACAGCCGTGCGTTTACACGCTTCCCTTCCAGCAGACCATCATTCGGGTTTTGGAAGAAACTTTCTCCACTGCTGAGGGTGAGGGTGAGGATGCGCCATCCTCCCGAGCAGTGGCAAGCCACAGGCGGGGGGGGGGG
>NW_008794883.1:2092171-2108844 GCF_000699145.1 Aptenodytes forsteri | reverse complement strand
GCAGGCGGTGGGTGTGGGCAGCACCCCAGTCCCTGCATGGAGCACGGGGCACCGAAACGCCCGTGGGCAAAGAGCCGCAGAGGTAATTTATGGCTGTGAAGAGCCCTGCGGTGAACTTCTGCATCCTTTCTGCAACAAAACTGCTTTCTATCCAGACAAAATGATGATTTTAAATTGAAAACACATCCACTGGTGAGTCACTGGCACTATATAATTTGAATTGGTTATGCAAATGGAGTAATAAATTTTCAGCAGCCCTAACAACATGGATTTAGACATATAACTAAATATCAGGAGTAACCTTTTAAAGCTGCAAGCATGTTAAAAGCAAAAATGTTAGCCTACAAAAGCTTCAAAGCACATATAAATATGCATAAGCGACAGCATATTTGTTGAATTAACAAGAACTACCATCACCTCACATCAGCATAAAGGTGCTTTCTTCTTACCATATCGTAAACGCACATGAAAGCCTCACTTATACATATGGTTACTTCAACACATTTATTCAGAGGAAATCTCAAGTGTCATATATTTTCTCCCGTCATAAGAGACGTGAATGTAATTAACGTTTCAAACATCAGCGAGTGCTGGCCTGAGAGGTCCAAGTCTCGGCGCTCTCTTGGGGGCAGCACGTCTGCTCAGATGCTTCTTATCTCGGCTCGTTTTTTATACAGAGGACCAGGCATGGAAGGAGAAAAGGCAGAAGGACACTGCCATTCATCTTCAAAAAAATCCCCTGAGCAAAGCAGGGTTGTGCCTGGGTTTCAGCTTTATTGGGATTTTTTGCTACGATGACGAGTATCTGCAGTCCTGAGCTGTGCCTCGGGCCCTGTGCTGACATGCAGGCGAGGCAGGTGAAATTCAAGGGACAGGAGTAAAGCCTGTCCCTTGCTCAGGTTCACGGCTGCAGCACCCGTAGACATTGTTCACATTTACCGTGGGCATGAGTTCCCAGATGATACAACCCAGCTATGCCTTCACTAATACTTTCCAAATATTGATAAAGAATATGGCGAACCAGTAAAGACCTCTAAACCCTCCGCTTAAACTTAGGGAGCCCTAGAGATCTACAGAAATTGAGGACTGGGAACGACAAATTAATTTCAGAGGTAAAAGAAAAGCATACGGTTTGTTAGTTCAGATGCAGGTGTGATCAGCTCTTAGGCACGTTTTTAGAGAGATGAAAATTCATACTGTATTCCAATTTGCAAGCACAGGCAGAAAGGAATAACAGCCTAATTCATACATTTTAGCGTAACGCAATTTCTTTATAGATTGTGGAGAACTTGCTCAGTGTCCAAATTTGTGAATTGTTCGAATTTGAGGACGTCCTGGAGTACAGGTACCAGAAAGGTACTCGGTACTGCCAGAAGAGCCATCCCGTTCCACTTAGGCTGTGGTTTTACCTGCCAGGAAAAAACCTCATAGTTTCCTCCTGTTCTGTTCACTTCATCGAAATCCAGTAAAGGAATTAAATGAAGCGACACTATTATATACTGTTACCTAGATCTTGACCTAGTAATTGATTTGATATCCTTCTTGTCATCCTCTAGTTTCTTGTCCTCAGAAGACTTTGTGTCCTGGAGGTTTTCATCTCCCTCGTCATCAGATTTGATTTCGGAGCTACCCGAAGAGACGCTCTGCCCTTGCAGTCCGGTTGGCATGCCTGCGAGAAAACACACGTATGAGCTGTCAAGCAGTGCTTAAGCCAACGCCTGAACGGTCTGGGTGCGTGTCCCCTGTCCCCGGCGAAGGGTGACCCGCAGCGCAGCCCCAGCTGCCTGCTGCAGAGCCAGGCGTGGGGGCGGCAGCTCCTGGAAAGGGGTTTCAGCCAGGGCTTTGAGGTCTAGCTCTGCTCTGTGGAAGGTGGCACAGGACGCCTAGCTGCTACTCCTGTTCTTCAATCGCTACGTAACTTTTCCTTCATCTTAAAAAAAAAAAAAATCTTCAATATAATATTCATAAATCTTCATAAAATAATCAAAATACCTTGGCTGCAATGAATGAGCAAGACCTTGTAAGCCATCATAATAGTTTGGGCTCGCTCTTCCTCGCTTTAACGGGAAGATCAGCTGCCTCTAGGAATAACAACAAACCCCCGATGTCCTCTGGGTTCGGTTAGCTCCAGGCCTGCTTTGCAACAACCCTGCAGAGGAGTCTGCAAGGCTTGGGACAGTGCAGCACATCCTGCGAGCTAACGAGAGGCACCCTGGTGCCGTCCTGCCCCCGGGCAGAATTGTAAAGGTGGTGGAAAATCTGTGGGTCTGAGTCTCACCTTAAACTCACACCTTTTTGATGTGCCTCCTGCAGTGTCTTCTACACTCTTAATTTTGCTGCTTAAAGCAGTCCTGGTATCAAGACTCCCTGTCCAGAGGTAAGTTGCTTGCACGCTTCTAGTTGTAATAACTGGAGTATTTCAGAGAGCAAAGCTGAATTAGCAAACAGGCTCTGCCCTGCAGTCTCGGCTGCGCCCTGCGCTGTGTCACAGTCTCCACCATCCCTGTGACCAGAAGCGCAGACACCTCATCCCTCCAGCCCGGGTCACCGCCGTCCCAGACGCGTCTTTGGGGATGCTGCGTCCCGGGACGGGCTTCCCAGGCAGGTGGTACTCACCCCTGTACGGGTCCTGGGGCGGGTTCAAATCCGGGGACGTGGCGGACTGGACGGGCAGCTGGGGGACCGGGACCTGGTTTGGCACGAGCGAGTGGCTCCCGCGGAGGCTGACCCCATCCTCGCGGTGCGCTCCGACCTGCCGGGGAGGAGAGAGGCAGCGGTGAGGCCGTGCGGTGCTGGGCAGCCGGCCGAGCCCCAAGTCCTGGGGACCCCAGGAGAGGGATGGGGACGGTGAGCCATGGCACTGGGCTGTGTTTCACTAGAGGGCGCAGATGGCCCGTACAGCCGCACCGCACGCAGCCGCGCACACCGCGCACGCCACGCACACCGCGCAGGCCGCCCGGGAGGATGCGGCGCCGCATGCCTCGTGACAAACACAGCAGAGCAGCTCAGGCAGGTAAAACGTCAAATTGTCTCCCAGGGTGCTGCAGCCGAGCGCACTGATTCCTACCCATCTGTCTTCTATCATGTCCGCCAACAGATCTGACAATTATCTTAATGCCCATATGCTTAATTGTGGGCTTCTCAATTCCCCCATTGCTATCGGAAATCCTGCAGGAATTTCAATTTGGCATTCGACTTTCATTTCGGGGGATCAGATTCGCAGGCCTGCCATTTTTTTCCCCGTAATGCCAGCTAAGCCTCTGACAGCGGGAGCTGCGGCAGCGAGCGGCGCGGCCCCTGCTCCCCCCAAACACAATAACGTGTCACCTGCCTTTCCAAAACGAGAAGCCCCGTCCAAATTAGCGCTCGCTGTATTTCATTAACCACCGAGTCCCAAACCCGAAGGGGCAGCATCCCTGCCAACGCCGTGACTCCGGGTAATATACCAATAAAGGTTTTATTAAACACTCCAGTAATGCCATCATCGGAGCTGACAGTGCGGGTGCAATGGAAACGCATCCGTTCCTCCCCTCTACGTGGCTCACAGACACACTCTGCGGAGCAGGGTTGCTCCTTCATTAAATAAAGGAGACCGCCGAGAAGAGTTAAGCATCTGAAGAGCAAAACTGTCAGGAGTTGCAGGAGACTTTGATACAAAAGCACCCGGAGCGGTAACACCAGCGCTGCCTCCCCGGTCCTGCATGGCAGCTCCGGCTGGCTGCGCTCCGAGCCGGAGAGGTACCGACGCGCGTCTGTAGGGACAGACAGCCAGCCTGTCTGCACAGAAAACTCCGCACTCCACCTCCTCAGGTGTGTGCATCCCCTAACGCTCGAGTGAAAGGGGCGATAAATCCATCAGAGAACTGTAAATCGCTCCTAATTCTCAAAAAGTAAGTACTCGGCCAGATAAAAAGATGGAGGGATGTTTCTAATCAGACTTACAAGATAATATAGGATAATTGTTAACAGCAAGTCGAGACCGCAGTAAGGGAGATAAAAGGGAATCCTGCCAAGGGGAACTTGAGAAAATCTTCTACTACTAGACGAAACGCAAATAACCGAAAGCAAGTGTAAAATAGCGGAGACAAAAACTCTCTCCTTGTTGAGACGTTTTAATTTTTAAAACATGAGATACTAAGAAAAGACTGGAACCAGCACTACTTGGTTTTAAGAGAGGATGAGTTGTTACAGGGCGCTTGGAGCTCGGCAGTCCTGCTTCCCAAAACCTCAACGGAGAAAACGCAGTAAAATCCCGATGACATCCTTCTGAGGAGAAAATTTTTCCCCAACACGTATGAAAGAAAATACCTAGTGAAACACGGGCTGTCCTTCTCCATCCCCAGCGATACCCAGCTCAGCTGGATATGACCCTGGGCAACCGACCCAGCTTGGGAGCTGGACCTGAGTCTGAAGCTGGCCCCGCCGTGAGCAGGGGTTTCACCCCAGCCACCTCCACAAGTCCCCTCCGATCTACATTTTTCTGCGATTCTACAAAAGACAAAAACCATTTAGTTTTGAGGGCGATGAAGACAAAGAAACATATGATACCACTTCTGGTTGGCAAACAATCACCACCCTTCGAGCAGAGCTCCTGAGAGCGGCTGGAAGCTGTAAAGGCGCTTTGACAGACACCACGTCTCGCTCTGGGTCCCTCCCTTTTCCTGTGAGCCTCCCTGGGCTCCGTCCATGACCTGTGCAGACAGACAGACAGACAGACCCGGAGATGGCAAGCATCCCATCCTGCTCCTCCCCCGGACCACCTCCGTCACAGGGCTACACGAGATGCCTCCAGTTGGGTGGTCCAGCTTGAAGAGGGACAACCCGGCTATCTTGATTATTTGGCCTGACTTCTTGAAGACTACCTCTTGTTTTACCATGTCAAGAAGCAGACATGGTAATAATTGAAAGCTAATAATTTGGAGGATTTTTAAACTGAAGTGTTGAATTCAGATGCAAAAAAAAGATGCCATAAAGTCACCACCACTTTATCGCTGACATACTGATATAAAGATTTATTTATATTTTTAAAATTGGTTCCAATAAAAAAAAAATTTCCTCACATTTCTTCTCCTTTAGGTTCTCAAGAGATCTGGCAGGTAACCGCCCATGTTATGTCTGACAACTGAACGATAAAAGCTCTCAATTCTTTTCTTCTCTTTTGCAGCCCACTATGTGATCAATCCTGCTTCTTGAGATTTGCAGCTTTTTTCCCTGCCAACTGGCAATTTCTGGGCTTGCTTAGTGAGCAAGCCCAGCCTATGGCCATCCCTACACGAAGGACAGACCATTTCTTATCCACCGTGACTGACTTGAAGCCCATTTTCCCCTCTCTCCTCGTGGGAGGCAGGCATCCCGAGATGGGATGGAGCTCGGGCTGCAGCACCCCTCCCACCCGCCATCCTCCCTGTGCCACAGCGAGGGAGCTGCTCCGAAACACCGACGCTTTCTAACTCTACGGCTACTCAAACCACCACCTTGCAATGGCCTTGCCATAGTGTGTTTTCCTGGATAATTTATTTCTCTGGTTTCAATCGCTTGCAAGAAGATTCAGGCAGCCCCATCACTTCGTTATCCACAGACAGTGGATTTTCTGAGACACAGAAAGACTTCAACTCCAACTCTACCAGGCAAACACCTTTGTGTGTGCGTGTACGTGCACACACACGTATCTGTAAGCAAAACTAAGCCACACCAAGCAGTCCCACAAGCAGAGGACTACAGGGGCTGGTTTCTGGCAGTGCTGTGATTTTCACCAGGCCACCGCATCTCCCCCACCCCCGGGATGCTCTGTCCTGCGTGGGTACCCAAATGACCGCCTTTACAGCAAACTTCAGGCCTCAGATGTCCCCTAAAATAGGCTGGCCATTTACTTTTCTTCTTCAAACATCATCAGCTGTTTTCACCAGGAGCCCAGTACCTTCAAGAGCACCACCACACTGCCAAACGCGGCTGAAACCCACCATCTGCCAGGGGACGCAGGGATGCGCCTCACTGAAATAAAGCCCATCCTACACAAGGTGTTAGGGATGGAAAGCAGCAACGCCTGCGAGCTCGGGGCGTGGGCAGCTCCCGGCACTGCTGGGGACACAGAGGGTGCTGCATTTTCTGCTTCCCCCTCCCTCCGCAGCCAGCAGTGCCGCCGGTTTGTCTGTTATACAAACAACAGCTCTGCCCTGAGGAGGAGCGAAGATATGAATCATTCCCCCCAGCCTGGGAGTGTAGATTATAAATAATACTTATCTTTAGAGAATCAAACTCACTTTGAAGTTCTATTAATATTTTATTTATTTCCATCTCTTTAAACAGTCCCCTACTGCAGCACTCAGCAGACCGGAGTGGAAAAAAAACCCCAACAAAGAACAAATCCTAAAATGTGCATGGGAGGTATAAGCGGGCTCTGCTGCTGATGTGTAAATCTCTGCCTTAACTTCCCCTTTGCAATCACCATCTCAGGCACACGCAGGTACCCGAGCACGTGTGCATACTCATGTGTGAAGTACAGTCCGCTTGAGATAATTCAGCCAAAGGGAAAAACCATGAGAAGCCCCAGTCCTGTGGTTTTTTTGGCTATTAAGGTTAAAAAGGCTTCTGGAAGATAAATAAATACCAGTACAGAGAAGGCTGCTCCCAGAGGCAGGGATCAAAATCAGAGTAAGGATCAAAATCGTTCTGCAGACCTTCCAGCACAGGTCTCTCTGGAGGCACACACGTACTAGGCTGATGGACACGGCACGAAAACCTGGACAGATGATGCCTGAATCATCTCAACATTAGTCTTTTATGGCATTTTGAAAACTTCAATAGCTGGAAGAAGGCTAGACCTTGTCTTCTCTTACCTTTGCATTTTCATTTTTACATATGGTAACAGATTTTCAGTACAAACGTCAGGTTTTTCTGGTTATGCTAGTTTGTATGTATTCCAGGATTATCTGCACTATCTATGTATTCATCAGGGATGGGAAGCTGTTTTAAAAAAAATACATGGAAATTAATTCTTGAATACTCAGCATTTCATGATGGAGGTGTATACCTGTAGTTAGCACAGATAAAGAACACGATGCTGGAAAAAAATTCACAGTTGCACCCTCATTCTACAAAGTGCGTTTTTCTTTCTTCTTTTAAAAAATAACTCTTCTGCTGCATCCAAGATGCTTGTTTCATCAATGTCAAGATGTACTGCATTGAATTTGGCAGTTATTCAATCCTTATTAATATTATCCCCGCAGGGAAGGGCCCCCCGAGCAGGCTGTTGGCCTAAGCCACCCCTCCACTGCTCCAGACGCGGATGCACAGTGCGGCTGGGACCTGTGAAAGTGGAGGGGCCGGCAGCCCTGGGAAGGGCAGGGGCAGGCTCACTTCTCCCTTACACAGAGAGCAGCCGAGGATTGTTCTGCAGAAGGAGAGTTTCCCCAGCTCCCTGCTGAAGACGTGTAAATCACCCCCCCAGAAGCGAAACCCTGCTCTCCAAATGCCCCTTCCCAGCCGCTGCCACCGCACAAGGAGGCAGGTCCAGCGGGGACAAGGCGAGAGGGGTCCAGGGCACCAGCTGCCCACCCCGCATCACCCACCTCTGCGCCCACAGCACAGGGGTCCTCTGCCACTATGGGCAGACCAGGAAGATGCTCAGTTTGCATAAAGAGAAACGTGTCTGCATGGTGATCGGACCCCCACCGACACGGAAACCTGTTTTGGTGCCTCTGACCCGTACCTTCCCCATGAAATCCCTATTGCACCTGACAGCCCCGAAGTGCTGCATTTCATCCTGAATTACCTCGGATTCTCTCTCTCTCTGTGTCACGTATATGACAATGACTTTATCCTCCAGAGCAAGGAAACCCCCTACCTGACCCAGAAGTGAGTCCTGAGCAGCGGTAAGAAATGGTCATACAAATGTTTCTTTTATTGCTTACAGATGGGCACTTGAAGTTCGGGCACGGTAAGGAGCAGACAAGCTGTAAAAAATGGGGAAAGCTTTCCTACGAAGTTATGAGCATTGCACCCCTTTCCTTACGGTTAACCCTTCTCATGCTGAGAGGTGGTCTTCACACACACGATTAACTTGCTAAATACGAAGGAAAAACTATCACCTATAGCCTGGATCACAGCTTCGGGCTACGGTTAGGAAGAGATTATTCCTAACTTGCCAGTATCACGAAGAAATGCAACAAGTAACGTGCTTTGTCCTTTTAAAAATGATGACCTTGTGTTATCCAATTAGATAAATAAAAACATGCGGCAAGAAAGTTGTAAGGTGATGCATGTTAACATGTGTTCAATATTGTCAAAATTTATAAGTCTGACAGAAAGCAGATTTGCGCAAAGCCCTTATAAACCTCTACTGCTATATTAAAAAGGGAACAGCACAGGGCACTCTGACACAAATGGTCTCTCACTGTATGTGTGTATTATTGGTCCAAATTATTCACTCTTATTTAACTGCACCGAAGTCTTTCATCTCCATGCTATACAATAATAGTTTCCATATGACCGGTGGCTCAGCTATAAATAAGATCAAAAGCAAAAGAAAGGATTTAATAAAAAAAAAAAAGACATTAAGAGTGGCATTAAATCAGGAAAAAAGCAAAGTTCACATTTTTTTCAACAGAAAAAAGTAGCGCTGAGTACTAAGCAGCTCGCCAAGTATCTTATGAAAGGGCTGTTTGCGAGCCAGTTGTATGCAAAAGCCATTTAAACGGAGCTGAAAGTGGCAAAGCCGGACTTCAGTGTTAAAAGGGAGGGGAAGAAGATGATGAAGGAAAAAAAGCACAAGTGCCACGTCTCAAGGCGAGGCCAGGCTACCGGCGCAGCGGCAGCGTGCGTGCCTCGAGGCCACGGGACCGCGCAGCGTGGCAGCGCCCGCGTGCCTCCCGGGGGGCTCCCCGGGGAGCCCACCCACCCCCCTCAGCTCAGCAGGAGGAGGTTTGGTTCGGCACCGCGCATCTGCTCGGTGGGAAGAGCCGACTTCCAGCCGACTTCCCTCCAGCGCTGCCGAGGCTGCCGGCTGAGCTCCGCTCCCCACCGCCCGCCCGGCTGCTCCCCGCCGGCTCCCTCCTTCAGCTTTCTGCCCTTCGCAGGCCGATCCAGGCGCCGGTCCCGCGCACAGAGAGAGCAGCCCACCACCACGTCCCCCCTAACTGCGCAAGGTCTCCCATGCTTCACCAGCTTTGTTTTCCCACCATGGGAGATAACTGAAGTATTTTAAGGAAAACCAACCGGTTGCGACCTATTATGGAGAGAAGTGGGTTGCCACGGCCATCGGAGGGAAGTCACTGAAATAATCCCTGCAATTTCTTTCCAACAGAGATGATTATTCATTTAAGTATTGGCTAAATCCGGAGATATAAAGGGTCCTAAAGTACAGGATTAAGAATATTAACTCTTCTTCACTGAACGGCCGGGGAGGGAGGGGAGGAAACCACGCTGCAAGCAAGTCCGCACGCCTGGACGCTTTATTTCGGTACCCAGTTCCAGATGATGGGGGTCCCGTCCAGAGCATCAGGTGGCTGACCCACCCTTGCTGCTGCCTTCCTCCCCAGCACCTGCCTCGCCGGCGGCCTCGGCTCCGCACCTCCAATGCAGACGTTGCACCAAGCGGCTCTTTAAACACAAGCCAGCTGTTCCCCAGCGCCGCTCGGGAGCGCGCGCGCACGCCGGGCCAGCCACGTGGAGCTCGCAGGCAGCGAGCGACGCAGAAATGAAACCCGGGAAACCAATACGACAGGGTTTTAACCATGTGCCTAATTAGCTGGTTAGAAATGAATGGAGCCATTGTGCGAGGACAACGCTTTCCTGAAAAGGTGTCGTTTAAATATTGGTCAGTGGTTTCTCTCCTGGTCAAAATGAAGTTTATAGCTCAAAAATAATTTAAAAATATGATAAAGGCTGTAATTGCGCGGCATTAGGAATGTCAACCAATTAGGCCGAAAATGGTGCTATATAAAAACCCTACACCGGTGCCTGTTATGTCAGACTTCATTCCAGTAAGGTCATTCTGTCCAGTTTTTTTTAATTTATATTATACCTGCTAACTAAAAAAGTCAAGCAAAACAAACCACAGACGCAGCAGCTACAACTGTGCTAAAAATTAAGAGAAAAAGGTAGTAAGACAAAACAGCAAAAGCCAAATTTTGTCTTTTAAATAATGCCAAGTCGCTTGTCTCTTTTTGTTTATGTACGAATGACATAACTGAATTACTTCATGAGCTGCTACTCTAATTCCTAGGGGTGGAAAATTCCATAAGTTAATTTAATGTGGATGTAAAAAAAAATACACACGAACACGCTTTCTTCCTGTGGGCCCTCGTGTGAAGCGTGCAGGCTGGCTGATGGGCTTCTAAGCGCTATCTTAAAAATAATGTATACCAATTTCTGGTTTATAATGATTTTAACCAATACCTTCGTGCACCGCTACAAAAGAAACACGCGTCTTCTAAGATTCCTGTGCAAAAGTTAGCATTTAAACACTGTTTTCTACAATTCAATTTGAAATGTTACGATAAAATCCCCACAATCCGCGTAACCTCTGAAATAACAGGAACTGCGGAAAGCCAGGAAATTCACAGCTAAAGCTGAAAATATATGCTTAGCTCATGCCCTCGAGAGATGGAGATGGCCAGATTAAATCAACCCAAACTCCCAGTTTTTATCTTGACATGCGACTGCTAAAACTCTGGCCTTAAAGACCCTTACAGAGACAGAAATGTTATGAGCAGCCTGACAACAAACCCCACATCACCCTCATCTCTAAGCCACTTCTGCCTCTTCCCAGAAGTCTCTTTGCGGGTGTCCAGGGCGGTTCTGTACCGGCTTTACGAGAAGGGAGCCTACCTCCATTTTAATTACGATGCTTTCAATCCCGCAAATGCTCGTGCATGTGCTTAACTTCAACGTCACCAATAGTCCCAACGGGACGACTCGTGGTAATAAAGTCGAGCACACGTGTGTTTGTAGAACCCGGGTCTTGATGGGATGGGAAACCCGAACCTCCATCTCCCCTGCTCAATGAGCAGGTCACCCCCCTTCCCCGCCGTGCTCCCCCTCCAGTTTTGGATGGATGGGAAACCCGAACCTCTCCCCTGCTCAATGAGCAGGTCACCCCCCTTCCCCGCTTGGGCGAGCAGCTGCTGCACCCCACCTCTGCGGTTGGGGCACAAGCTGGGAGATGCTGGGTACGCCGGGGGGGGGATCCTGGGGGTTCAAATTCCTCCCCTCCACTCTGCCCAGCCGAGGAAGCCATGCCCGATGCCCTGCGAGGGCTTCCCCCCCGAGCTCCTGCGCCCCAGGGTTGCGATTTAAGATGTATCCCTGTTTTGAGACTTTCCTGCTGCCCTTCTCCTGGCTGCACGTGCTGCTGCTGCAACACAGCGGGCACAGAGGAGCAGGCAGCTTTCACCGCTAAACCAGTTTGCTGCTAAACTGGTATCAAAATACACCGTATTTGTAAATGGTGTGAATTAATGCGCGCCGGTTTGCTCACGGCACAGGGGAAATTAGAAACAGGGACCTCAGCAAATTCCAGGGGCCTGCTAAAAATTAGTAAACGCTTAAATTCTCTCCTTACTGGGCCACTAATAAAAAAAGCGAGGGAATGTAAAATAAGAAATCCCTTTTAAGACAGCCTGCTATAGCAAACCGTCCGCGCGGGGAGCAGAACTCTGCTCCCAGCCACACAGCTGTAAACCTGGCCTCATTCCATTAAAACCGGAGCACTTGATTCCCATTTCCAGCAGCATCTGACCGATCTCTGCCTTATTTTTGTCTGGGGAGAAAAGTCGCACATCTGCTGCGCGAGGGAGAGCGCGGGCAGGGAGCGCGGGCTCTGCACCGCTCCGGCGCGCTCGGGCAGCGCGCGGAGGTGCGCGGTGGGCACAGCCGCTTCCACCAGCGCGCTCTACAAGTTTCCGGTCCATACCTCCCACTGCTACTTTATTTACTGCAGCTGGCCAGCCTTTTATAGCCTGTTTCATGTATTAAAATTCAAATGTGGAAAACATTACCAGTATCCTCCTTGATTTTTTTTTTCTTTTTTTTTTTTTTTTGGAATTTTTTCCCCCCCGCTTTTTGTGTGTGGGTTTTTTTTTTAGTTTTTTTTTTTTTTTTTTTTTTTTTTTTGGAATTTTTTCCCCCCTTCAACTTCCTTTTCAGCGTGGAATGTATCAAATGGTCAAAGGCTAACTTCAGACTGACTCTACTCAAAAACTATTTCCTTTGTTCTTATGTTTTTACTTCAAAATTCATACCAGTTTTCCAAAAGAAATTATCGGGCCCGACTCCTTCACCCAAGTTACGGTTTCAGACAGTGAGTAATGCTGCTTGGGAACGCGGCAGACTCCGGGTTTGCAGAGAAATGTCCCCGTCTTGTTTGCAGCAGCAGCGCTGTTCCCAAAGCATCCGAATTCTCCTGCTCAGTTACCTTGCTCTGACCATCTACTTCTTTAGCAAAGTCCAAACAAAACCGGTCAGACCCCATCACTCGGCGTTTCTCCTGAAAAAGCAAGTGCCTTCATATTCCTAAAACTATTAAGGCATTTTTTAGATGCGTGATACCGGCACTTCCATTTCTCATTGTTGCTGCTTTTTTTGTTTAAATCTAACTTCACCTACATCTGGTATTTAAGCGAGGAGCACATATTTATGGAACAAACTGTCTCTGAAGTGATGCCCTGGGTGCATGTTGCATCAGTTTAACATATGCAAAGCGAACAAAGCTACAAAAATTAAACTCTTTTCTCTTGATTGAGAGCAGATATGCAGAAACAGTTGTAAGTCACAGATCTGGCTTTTAATAAAGCCAGATTTCTTCATTAAAAGCAGTATTGTTTAAACACTGGAGGAAAAAATAGCTTTGTACAAACTAAAATCTTAGATTATATGTATCCCAAGTGTATTTAACATATTACCTGAGGCCAAGCTAAATTACAATCTAGAATTTCCTTTTGTGAATTCTCAGCAACTGCCACAGAGAGCAAAACAATGTCTGGTTCATGCTAATTTTATTAGGGAAGGGGAGAGGAGATGGATTTAACTGAGCTGCTGAAAAAGCATCTTTTTACCTCTCGGAGCCTTTCGCCAGACCATTTTCAGTTAACACTTCACATTTTTTTGAATCTGCAAATGGCGCAGTCTCAGTTGTGGCTTTTAATGATATTTTACCCACGACAGAGTCACTTCTAGTAACATTTAATTTAACGAGGAGCAGAGCCTGTCACAAAGCTGCCCCAATAAAAAAAATAAACAACCCCCCCTTATTTTCCTTTCTCAGGTGCTTCGTTTCAACAACCGATGTTACATTTCAATAACCTGAAGCAACAGAAACTATGGGCAAATATTTAGCTTAGGGCATTGTAGGTGGACAAGTCTGAAGGGGAGAACTGTTTGGTCAAGGATAGCTGGGTAAGGATACCTGAAAAGCAAACTTTTTCTTGCAGGGGGGAAGCAGGAGACAGCTGGGATATTTTAATTTCCGTACGAGATGGCAGACCTCAGTTGTGAAGGCTCTGGATGGTGGTCAGCACTCAAGCTTAGACACAAAACCTTGCCCTTGGCCGGAGATGGAGCGTGCCGAGGGCTGTGGAGCCGTCCCCAGCGTGGGACGGAGAGCGGCCGAAAGCCCTCTGCTCTGCTCGGCTCGGCCCCGCTGGCTGGAGCAACGCCAGCCAGGCTGGAGGAGCCGCCTGAGAACTTCCCCCAGCATCGCACGAGGGCTCAGGAACGGCCCTGCTGAATAAAGCCGTGCTCTCAATACCGCTGGAGGCTAATTATTTTATAATCACCTAACCGACTATCACGACAGAGCCTAGCGCGGGGGCATCCCCGGCGCGCAGCAGACCGGGGGACACGGTAATTATCAAATAATTGGCCACCAGAAGAAGCTCCTTCCTTTCCCTAGCAGTTGCCTCACACTCAGGCATCAAAGTTTTTCTTTCTTTTTTTTTTTCCTTCCCTTGTGAAAAAAAGGAGGAATCCTGTCTGAATCCTGTCAAATAAAACTCTAAATGTTTGCATTTTCCATATGATGTCTAATCCTATTTGGAATGCTTCTGAACATTTGGCCTTGATTACATCTTAGAGCAATGAATTTCACAGGTCATTGTGTGTTGAATAAAAAGTATTTCTTTTTGTCAGGTTCACTGAATGTTCCCTTGTTCTTTAATTATAAGGCAGGATGAATAGGAGAGCTAGATTTACCTTCTCTATGCTGTCCATTATTCTATGTACCTCTATTATGTCTCCTCCTATTCAGCTCCTTTCTAAACAAAATCACCACAATCTGTTCAACCTCCCTTCACATGAAAATCCTTCCATGCTTGCAATCATTCCTGCTGTTTGTCCCCGAACTCCTCCTAATTCCACTACACTTTTTGGAGATAGGAAAACCAAAACAGAAGACAGCTCCAGGGAAGGTATACACACATGTATGTATATGTAAATATACACCCAAAGCATATACCCCCAGTCCATCAGTTTTGGTGTCCCTTCTCATGTGCCTTTTCAATTCAATGGGTTTTTGGTCTTGTTGTTAGGGATTCTTGCACGCTGAGGAGAAATTTCCATGCGACTCTAGCAGAGGCATATGAAATTATGAATTAATTAATTGAAATTCTTTCTTCTAATCTGCCCTGCCTTGCCCTTAGCATGAGGGATGAGCAGGGGATCAAGCCTAGTCCTCCACAGCGCCACGCAGCAGTGAACTGGCCATGGATCTGTCAGGTCCCTTTCTCCTCCCACATATTTTCCCCTAGTCTTAATTAACCTAAATAGCTTGAACCATCTGAAAATACTGCCAGATAACTCCTTGTTCCTCTCCTCCATTCCACGTGTGAGTAAGCAACTCTATTTCTGGAATGAAATTTGGAAGTATAAAACCGAGTGCCTTTTAATCCTGTTGAAGATTGCGCTGATCTAGTTCAGCTCTGCACGTGCACAACTTTGCTGCTTCCTAATCGAGAATTGCTGTTTCTCAGCTCCTACAGGACCGTTATTTTTTTCATTAACTTCTGCTGAGGGACTTTAAGATTTCTGTAGACTCAAATGCATCGTGTTAAATGGTTTTCCTTATTATTTTTCTGACATATTAAAAAAGAAAAAGATTGAAGAGACATGCTTTTCCTTTACAAGAGGAAAATATTGCAACTGCAAAATATTTCCTTTGCAAAGTGCAAGACATCTGTCCTGGAGACCCAAGTGGTGCATATAAGGCAAATTACAGACCTGATCCCACAGACTTTTGTGACACACCACTTACCCAGGCAGCAGCGACAGACTGGGGACTCAGTACACAAGCACAAGCTCACGAGCCCAAGGAGGGTCTGCAGAGCCAGGCTTCTCTGCACCAGCTATTTCACGTTGCAGAAGGGTCACGTAATCCAGAGTGAAACACACGCCACAGTGAGCACATGCAGCTCCAACTCTGAACTACCTTCTCCCCCCAAATTTAAGCACGTGTTTAAAGCAAGGACAGGATTAGCTCTCATTCCTTAAACCTTCTCCAGCCCTGCACGCCAAAACCACACCTTACACTAAAAACTGCACCCAGTTTCCCAAGCAAGTGGTGGGTCCTGAGTGAAACGCAACACTAAAAATCTTTTTGAAAGCAAAAAAGGAAAAGCATT
This sequence comes from Aptenodytes forsteri, assembly GCF_000699145.1. Taxonomy (NCBI): domain Eukaryota; kingdom Metazoa; phylum Chordata; class Aves; order Sphenisciformes; family Spheniscidae; genus Aptenodytes; species Aptenodytes forsteri. The sequence continues at coordinate 2,093,233 of NW_008794883.1, read as the reverse complement.
TCAGGACCTGGGTAGGGGCAGTGACTTTATGTTCACCTGGCCTTGAAATGAAAGCATAAATGAATCCCCGAAGATTTCACACCCCCTCATGCCCCCCGGCATGCATGCACGCACACAATCTGCACCTCTGTGCACGTGGCTATGAGAAGAAGGGTAAACTGGGGCTGTGCAGGTGGCCCCTGAAGTGCGACCACGCAAACCACCCCTGGAAAGGCACAGGAGAGCCCGACCTCGCTGCTGCTCTCGCTGGTATGTGCCTGCCTCACTGCCATGGGGCAGCTCTCCCCGGCACGCTCCTGCCTGCTGCCATGGGGCTGCTGTTCCCCATACACCCATCACGGTGCCTGTCAGTGACTTCTTGGTGCACCCGTGCCCCCAGCCAACCCAAGCTACGTCAGCAGGGACGGTTAACGAGGCTGGACGCAGAGCCGAGCAGCTTGGTACCAGTGCCAAGAGTCGTGCCAGCTGGGCTGAGGGCACAGGCAGGGACAAACAGAAATGGGTGCACTCGCCGCCATCAGGGTGAAACGCGCATGCACATGTTTGTAGCTGTACAATAGCTCACACACACACACTGCGTAAAGGAAAGGCAGTATCACTCCCTCCACGAATACGCACGCACACATTAGTATATAACACCTCTGAGAAGCAGCAAACCCTTGCAGACCCTTACACCCATCCACCCCTCCCTTCCCCGTCCTCAAGCCCTTGAAGTCAGTTAGTTTTTCCCCCCAGCGCTGCCGGTGAGTCCCGCGGCTTACCATGAGCGAGTGCCGGTTGGCGGAGAGCAGGCCGGTGCCGTAGCCGGACCCCAGACCGGCCATGGCTCCGTTGTGCGACGGCCCTATCAAGCCGTGCATGTCGGCGTGGCCCCCTGGCATGGCGGTGGCGGGCCCCACCGCGTGGTTGCGCAGCACGTGGATGGCGTCATCCAGTCTCTCCAGGCGGTCCTCGATCCGGCTTTGCTGTTTGTGTGCGAGAAACAAAGCGGGAAGAGCATCAGCAGGCGCGCAGGGCCGCCCAGCGCCGGGCACGAGGCGCTGCCGCCGGGGTGCGTGGGGC
>NW_008794883.1:2051265-2092145 GCF_000699145.1 Aptenodytes forsteri | reverse complement strand
TGGTTTTTTTTTTTTCCTTTTTCTTTTTTTTTTTTTTAAAGGACTGATTTTGTTTCCCTAGGGCAATGTTTAGAGTAGCGTTGTGGGGAAGGAGAGAGCATGGTTAACACGAGTACAGCTTTGATTTTCATGGGCAAAACAGGTTCAATGATTCCTCATGAACATAATCATTACAGTACATATGTTGCCCTCTATGTCTTTGAAAAGTTTTAGTGATACTTAAAAAAAAAAAAAAAAAAAAAAAAAAAAAAAAAAAAAACAAGTAGAAGTAAAGAAACAAATATACCTCTAATTGTAATCAATCTCTGACCGGGATTTCCCTCCCCCCATCTAATCCCAGGATCACACACAAAGAGAGAAAGAGAAACTACCAGGTCCTACAGTCCCTTGCTGCCAGTTGGATTTTTTCCCTACAGGTATGCATCCTGAAATCACTTTTTATCACTGGTAAAAGCAGCAATAAATACTCTTCCCTAACTGAGCAGCTTACAGCCGGTGAGCAATGTGGCAACGACTAGCAGCTAGGGCCGTCCCGGGGGGTGAGGGGTGCAGGGCTGCTCCCAACCCCCCCCGGCTGCAATGCCACTGGGGTCCCTACAACCGAGCGCCCGGGAAGGACAGGCCCTCGCCTCCCACTTCTCCAACCACCCTAAAAGCACAGCCCACCCACAGCCCTGGGGAGGGCCTTCCAGAACCCCGACCGCTGCTTTCCCCAGTTACTGCCTCCCAACACCATGCTCTTGCTAAGCCAAAAAATAGCCCCTGAGGTGTGCTGCTGGCAGGGCGAGGACGAGGAGAAGCAATGGGCTGCAGGGAATAACAACCTTGAGGCTTCAGTTTGCCTGCTGCACAGGCTGCTCCACAGAAGGAGGGACCCGTGTCTGCGTGTCATGCTCTGGGAACAACCCACTGCGGGAGCCACTGCCCACAGAACCCCCCGCTGCACCCCCTGCTCTGCTTCCCCCAAGCCCCACCGCTGTCCTCGGCTGTCCCCAGCACAAGCCATGTGTGGACCTGGGCACCTGAAGTCTTTGCTGTTTAATAAAATATGAAAGGGGGAAACTCAACAGGGCAGCCCCCAAGCACTGGGGAACGTGAGCTGCAAAAATAATTAGGCGTAGCTTATGGACCTCTTCAGCAAATCTCTTAACCAACCCATTGCTCTCCATAAACCAAAACAACTAAAAAAAACCTCCAGAAGACAGATAGCCTAGAAAATATCATGGTCAATCACGAGAAGGATTTCTGTATCAGGGCGGAAAAAACAGTCCATGCTAATTCCTGACTCTGGCAAACTTCTAACGAAGCCAACAGGACTGCTGCATCACCCCGTACTAGGGGGGTTAAACACTGTGCCCTCAGGATTATCTGATTGCTTTTATTTTTTAAGGACATTTTTAAGTTCTAGCACTATTTATTTTACACCCAACAGTATGTCAGGCGTTTCACACCAATTAGTGAAACCCCCTAGACTTCCAACTGAGACCAACAACCAACCGAGAAGAGCGAGACAGAGGACATCGGACTCTCTACAGTTCTTCTCTGTCCTAACGTGCTTTTGGCCAGCTCCAACTCTTACTTAATCTTTCCATTAGGAAAGGTAACAAATCTTACTGACATTCCTTTAACCCTCTGTGCCACGCGAGCATTTAGGACCAGCTCGGCCTGGCAAGCTGAGCCCACCGGCTTTTCCTGCGGAGAGGACTCCTGACCATCACTGCTGTATCGGCCGCGCTCCCTCCCTCACTCCACAGGACTGACAGACGCTCCGTCCTGCGTGACAGCCACCACGGCTTCCCACTCCCATTTTCTCTACAATCTATTCCATCTGCCTGCTCATCCTCCCCTCTTTTTGTGGTCCTCGTTCCCCTTCTCAGTAGATTTCAACACCGCATCCCCTGTCAAACAGGAGACCCTGGCCAGCAGCATCTCAAACCACATCACGTGTCTAGAGCACGGGGCACCCATGATACGAATTTAGAGGTGGTAAAATCAAGTCCGAGGGCATAGCGGTCACTAACGAAATGAAAACCTGCGTGAGAAGAATGGATGAGAAATGGAAAGAACAGCAAGTAAAATACTGAGGCAGAGGAGGTCACTAATCAAAACATACCAAAGAGTGTAAGGGACCTTCATAATTGGGAGATGATGACGCTTGACCTCCATTTCTAGACCAAACAGCTGTGCCTGCTAATAGTAAAATTGGAATTACCATTAGAACTATGCAAACAAAAATGTCTTTCAAACTTTTTGGACAGTTTTGTAGACATGTAAATGCCGTATTCCAGATAGACTATAGAGCAGACATATGGAGAACTTCCAAAATACACACGGATGAAAAAAAAAGGTATTTTGTAGCAAAGCACGTAGATGCAGGCCACAAAGTTCCCCCAGGCTGCTCCTCCGCATAGAGGGCTGCATTCATTCGGCAGCTGGAGCTGCGAGAGGCTCCGGGAGAAGGAAACGTCTCGGTGGTGGAAGGAGAAGCAGCGCTGCCTCTGGGTGCTGCGGGGCGGCTGGACCCCTACGCGAGCCCAGCACAGACTAGCCCATTCTCCTAGCCCTGCTTCCAGACACACTCAGTGCCACTGATTACGTCATCCCACCATCAAATTTACAAAATCTTAAAAAAAGAAGTCAGTAAAAGCACTGCACACAACATTCACGTATACGCTGATAAGGTTTGCGCTCTCTTTGGGCAGATTATTTGGTTTGGCCCAGTGAGACCGCCAAAGGTCTGACCGAAAACCTTCTGGTTTGTATCCGCTGCTCTAAATCTGTTCCTGCTGCTGCGGGAAGAAAAGGGTTCCTGGTCTCCAGCAGCATTTTCTAAGGAAAAATCTGCCCTTGTGAAAGAGGCAAACATGGGGAAAAGAAGTTTTTTTCAGCTATTTTTCCCAACAGCTTTTATATATATAGCACAACGCTTAGACAATTTATAATATTCTTTTGAACGAGTGATCTTCTGAATGATCTCATAAAACGGGGTTAAGAATTTGAGATGGAAATATTAGGATTTTAATCTTAATGTCTACGTTGAGTGGCATTTGCTTGGACTGAGACAGGCCAGGGTGGAACTCAGGCAATTTTTTTTAGGCTCTCACAGTTAAGATTCTGTTTCTCATAAAAGTCAAAATTATGTCAGTTCTAATTAAAACTTAAATCTTCCCTTTTCTGGTCCCCATGGAGCTTTTAGTTGAGGTTTTGCTACAGCACTGAATGAAGCAATGAGCAGCAATCTTTACTTTCGAAATAATTTTTAACTAGCCCTTGATATCCTTGAGGGAAAGCGTCTTGCATGCTAAACACTTTCAGCTCTTTTAAATGCACTTACACTCCTTATTTTTATTTATTTTGACACTCGGTTCTCCCTATTTACCCAGTAGAGCCTGCAGAAAGCAACGCAGCCCAAATTCACATGGGATTTTTCTCTTTGGCTCGGCCCCTTCCATCGGGAAGGAGGGCAGCGCCTCGCTAGGTGAAACGCAGCCCCAGTGCCGGGGGTGCTACACCTGGGGGGTGATTCCAGGCAAAACAAGGGCAGAAAGCCCTTTTCTGAGGTGTGGGAACCCCCCAGGCTATGACAGGCCAGGTGGTCCCTCTGTCCCCCATCCCCTGCTGGGGGTGGCTTTGCGGGGACATTTGTTGACTGGATGTCACCCCGATGTTACGTGCTCCTTCACAGCAGGTGAGCGTGATGGAGGTGGACGTGGCGCCCTCCTGGACCTCGTCCTGGAGGCTGCCATGGTCCCTCTGTCCCCCATCCCCTGCTGGGGGTGGTTTTGCGGGGACATTTGTTGACTGGATGTCACCCCGATGTTACGTGCTCCTTCACAGCAGGTGAGCGTGATGGAGGTGGACGTGGCGCCCTCCTGGCCCTCAACCTGCAGAGGCTGCCAGCTAGCACAAGCCTCTCCATCCCTCCTTCCAAAAGGGTCTCGTCACTGTAGAGCTGCTATTAGGTCTAGGTCTCTGAGGCTGGGACACCATTTTAAAGGATCAAGAGCCCAGGAGCTCCCTCCACCTCTGTCGTGCTACTCGTGCCCCATGGAGAATGCGGGATGGATCACACCTCTCGCCAGCGCTGCCCTACGGGAACATGGTGGCCTTTTAGGATTCCCAGTGAGGTTAACAGGATCCAGGGCTCATGCACAAAGAAGAGGAGACCGGGGTCTTTGGTTATGTGTGATACAGACCTCGTCTCAAAGGGGGGGATGGGACGCCAAGAGGCCTTCTCTAAGGCGTTAGCATGTGCTGCGTGGGAGGAGAAGCCTAATACTCTAGCTGAAAAGTCTCAAGGTTTAAGAAATCTGAATTACGTTCAGGTAAACATTTAAAACACCTGATGCTCATGGGAACTACCCTGGGCCTCCAGATCTTTTCAGTTTAGGCTTTTATTAGTAAAGTGGGTCTAGTTAAAGTATGCAATTATTATAAACAAAGTATAAAATTAATCAACTGGATTCACAGGGGCTCAAGTTTGTCCAGAGACACATTTTACGGATCAAACAGGCTTTTGCTGCAGCCCCAGGAGGGGATGGGGGAACATACAAGGAGATGTACCTGGCACGGCCACCCCGGAGCGAGGCTGCCATGAGGGCTTGGGTGTCCCTGCACAGGGGCACGGCCACGGCACGGGGACACGCTCTGCACAGGGCAGAACTCATCTGCCACGAGACCCCGAGGGCACTGCAGGAAGCCGCAATAAGGATGCACAAAACCACTGCTTTTCTGTAAATGCATCCGCCCGAGAGCTGCAACGACCTTCTCTCTGCATTGGAAATACAGCGTGTAGGACACCTCTCTGCTCATCTCTGTGGGACCACCAGCCACCTGCACGTGCTGCACAGCAATACGGGAACCGCCTGGTGCTGCCGGCTGGATGCACATCTCACACCCAGTACCGTAGGAGCTCATTTAGGCATCTCCTACCAAAAATATGTTGAAACGTTCAGTAAAATAGAATTGTAACAACAATACCTGAGAGAGAAGGGGGAGAACCAACAGGAGTTGAAGGATTTGATGAAAAGCTGTTGTTGGTGTGATCTGGAGAATAGATCTTTAAAAGATGATACAGAATTAATCTAAAGCCATCACAAACTGATGCAGAAAGAAATATGGAATTCTTATGCATTCAGTTCATTTAAATGAAAGCAGGACAGGTTAAAAAGCCTCTTATTCAAATATTAATATTTTTATAAAGACAAAACTGTATTAGATGCAGGAAGCTAGACAACAGACCCCTTTTGATGGGAACAGACACTAGCCAATTAAGCGATGGTTTCTGATTGTCACACGGATCTGCCACGGTAGATATACACATTTTCATTGCATAGACTACTTTACGAATGAGCGTCATTGAACGAAGCCTTAAAGCACGCCTGAAAATTGCTTTTTTGTTATGCTGAAATCCCTTAACGGCCAAAATAAAGCAAAGGGAGCAGAGCACGTTAAACCCTGGCACAGCGGGTAATCCGCAGCAGCAAACTCCAACTACTTGTCCGCTGCTCCGGTGAGAAAGCCCCCGCGTGCCCCGTGCCCGGGCGAGGGTGCTGCCGCCCCGCGGCGTCCCCGCTCACCACCCGTGCCATTTGTCAGGGCACCACTTCAAAGTGGATTCTGTACTGTATCAGTTATTTCAGGCAAACTAGAGTCTGACTTTTCGTCTTTTTCAATGAAGCATCGAAGAATATGCAAAAAAAATTAACTCTCATGAGAACTCAATGGAACCCACTCTGCCCAGAAAATAACTATAGTGGTCCTTATTAAAAGTCAGCCCATGCCAACTGGTACCGCAGCGATAGCTGGGGCACGGCAGGGTTTCCTCCCGCCTTGAGCTGGAAAACTGCCGTACCCCAACTACCCAGGTAAGAGGTGGTAACTGCTGACTTTAACAGCAACCACAGTAACTGAATAGGTGGAAACTGCCATGAAAAATAGAAAATCTAAAGGCAAATTCAAAAGGAACCCTGTTTGCGGATGGCTCGGTAGTGCAGAAGTCATCCTGCCGCTGGGTTCTGTTCAGACCTCCCTCGCCCTAGGAAATGCAGTGTGTGAAAGACTGACAGACACAGCTCCTTGGCACCCAGTCAATGTGACCAGGTCAAGGCTTCCCCTCTTTCCATTTCTATTCTACCATAAAATTAGGTCTAAAACTTTTTAAACGCCATTTTGCACTGATTGTTCAATATTTCAGTTGGCAGTAACTCCACGCGGGTGACCTCTGAGACCAGATCTCTCCCGTTTGCTGTTCATCTTCGTAAACTCCAGGCGTCCAATTCTGATTAAAGTTCACACTTTCAAAACGGTAAACGTGTATTCCAAAGTAAATATTTCCTTACAGAGGCAAGTGCTTTCCCCAGCGCATCACCAGTCTGCGAGCTGCCTGCTGCCCCACTTCCTCTGTTTGCTGAAAAACAAAAGACTCGATGTAAAAACAGACAGTAAGACATCATAGACTTCTATTCCTGGTCCACTTACTCATAATTTAATTGCATTTTAATGTTAATTACATAAAATTAATCTTTAATTACCATTAATTTGTTTGCTAAGGTAGATATCAAACGCATTCATGCTCCACTTTTGCAGATAAAATATAAACTTGACATGCTGGGTTTTTTTAAAATATATTGCGTATTTGATAGTACTTGGCCATATGGCTTTACTTTTTCTGAATGAAAGGCTTCTAATAGTAGAAGATGCGCAAAGATATGGAAAATATGCAAGCGCACAGCTAGGAAAGCCCGTGGCGAGACGAAGCCTGGGCTTGGGGAAGGGCTCCTGCCTCCCCTGCCCCGTGCACAGACCCAGTGCCCGTCCAAGGGTGCTGAGTTTGTGCTCTAGGATGTGCAAATCCGCTCTAACGAGGGTTTTCTTCTTCAAAAACTCTAAGGCACTTACATATAAGGGCAATATCTCACATATAAAATGTCAAAAACTACTGCAGAGGAACATTATAAAGGCGGCAAAGACAAACTCCCCGGAGCTGGGAACGCCAGAGCTCAGCCTGCCTGCACAGCCCAATTTCTCTCTCTGCGCCCGCACTGGGAGCAGTCATTAATTCCAGGCTCTTGCCACGCTCCCAGGCAGCCCTAACCTCCCTCGCTGCAAGGGAAGGACAAAGTGCCATTAATAAGCAGCTACCCGGTATTTTGTTTTCTCCTCGTTCGCTCTGTGACCCTGGTCCTTTGTATACTTTTCAATGCACGTTTTAAAGACGTTATTAAACTCATATGGACTTTTCCAAAGTGTTCCTTCTGACTTCACTCGAACATTTCATGAGCATTTAATGAAATGATTTTTCACCATCTCTCAGGTGATGGGATTGCATCTTTTATTTAAGAAATTTAGGGCAAGAAAAATCATGGTGTAGCAGGCCACCAGTTTCTCACGCTCAGGTGATAGGATTGAAACTTCTCCGTTACAGGAGAAAAAGAAGGAAAGAAAAATTAGGGTGAAACATCCCACCAGTTTCAGCATCTGTATGTCCATTTATAAACTAAAAGCGCAGCTTTGGCTGACTGCTGCCCGTGATCAATACTTCTGCTTTCATCTCCGAGGACCCTAAGTCAGGTGGCCAGAAAACAAGAAACAAGAAGTCGGTAACGACCCCGGAAAACCTGGATTAATGTCTGGAACATGAGGGCTGAGGCAGGAGAGGATCCTGTAACGCAGAGGGGCTTGAAGGGCTTCAGTCCCCCTGTCTCCCCCCAGCAAGCCCCTCGGCAGGCTCTGCACCACGAGGCCCTGGGATCCCGTGCCCAGAGGACTTCAGGAGCAAACCCACCCCCTGCTCTGAGCCAGGTGCATCCCACGGGAAAAGGAGTCAGGGACCAAATTGCCCACGTTTGTACCACAAAGTGCAAGCACAGGCACATTTTTGGTCATTAAAAAGTAATATTAAAAAGCCTCCTCCAAGTTTCACCCCAGCATTATGCAGTTAAATACTCAGGGCATGGGAAGGAGCAGGGTTGGATCCATTCTACAGCTCTTTGATTTTGTCATTGGTGTAACTACAGTCACTAATAACTGCATGTGTATGGACCAGCACTCAAAGCTGATGAGCTGATCTGCCTGTGGATGTTGCAGCTCCACAGCAGCAGCAGGGATATCTGGGCTTCGGGGACCTCCCTGGTCCGAGGGATGTCCTGCCATGCCCCTTCAGAGCAACCTTTCTGCTCCACCTCCTCCAGTCTTCCCACCCTGAAAGCATTTATCTCATCCACTGTCTCCATTAGCTTTTCCTAGTCTCCATCCCTTGCCCCTTTCATCCCAGCCTTCCTTGCTTAGCAGTTACCGTATCTCTGCTGTCAGAGGGATCAGTTATTGATCCTCCATCCTGCCTAAGCCCAAAATTTCTAGCAGCAGCTTCAGCAGGGTCTAGTTAGGAAAACTTAAGGAATGGCACAGAACGGTGTTTTCCTTCTATTTCTCACGTACAACGTGCATGTTATTAAATTTAAGAAATGCAGCCCTTTACATTTAACCTGACTGTGCAACTTGGACGTTTCAGCATTTCTCCTACAGCAGACTCCTCTGGAAAGGCCTCAAGGACTACGGGTGTCCCAGATGCCGCTAGACAAACTTGTACAGTGCAGTTTGCAAGTACGTCTTTGCTTACTCCTTTTTTTCCCCTTTTGTTAGTTAAACTTTTACTTTTATTATTGCTATTTGAAAATGTGCTCATCTGCCGATGACAGCTTATTTGCGATCTCAGCTCAGTTTGAAATTAGGCATCAAGATGTATAAAGAAAGATACACAAAGAAAAGTGAAGACAGATAGAACAGGCGGTGTCAGCTAGAGATACAACTTATCAGGGTAATATAATGTTGTAAATGACAACCTAAAGGTTTGCGACTTGAATAATACCAGGCAAATGTCCAGAAATTCAGTTACTTCACTCTAAAGTGAACTGTGAATCTAAATCTAGATCATGCATTGTTTTTTCCTTTTTCTAAGTGACTCTAACTACATTATTCTAAAATTAAGTCCTACATTTGTCTGTCTGAAGGCTGATTTCTCCTAATGAGACAAGTTATACCAGTCCTGCGGGAGAAGCAAACGCAGGGACCACAGTCTTGCTCCATGTACTCGTGGAAACCTGACAGTGCTGAGCTGGGCCACGTATTATATTAGTCACCGCTAAGAACAAAGGAATTCTTCAGATATACTGAATATTAAACTTTTCCTGAAAGACTTTGAAGAAAAATTAATGCAGTAGGCCTGGAAAACATACAGGGAGAGCCTCAAGGATGGGCAGCAGTGTGCAAAGTTCCCTTTTGCAGAGAAGAGGAAGCTTCACTGGGAAAGGGATGCTTGAAAAGCAATACAGCAGAGGTTTGTAACATGGGGAAGGCAAGCTCACATCACTATTCATTGCTCTCCCCGTATAAAAACTGAAAGCCACCCATTAAAACAAACAAAAAAGACTTTTTTTTTCACTAGCATCCAGTCAGATGGCGAAACTTGTTGCTTTAAGGTACGCAAAGACCAAACATATAAATAAATTTAAAAAGAACTGGATAAATTCATGGAGAAGAACATCCATCGGTGGCTACTGAACACCAGCCCCAGATGCAACCCCAACTCGGGACGGCTCCGAGATGCAGGCTGCAAAACCCCAAGGAAAAGCCAGAGGAGGGAGGAGCGCACACATGGATGCTTTGGCTGAGGCTCCCTCCCAGCTGCCGGCCGCCCCCAGCCTCCAGTGCTCTTGGGTTTGGGTTCTTGGGGACAGAGGAGAAAATGGGCAAATGAAACTAAGGCACCTTCTGCATGGAAGAGTAAGTTAACCATAAGCAGACAGAGATCTTCTAAAAGTGTTCATGTCCTGAAAATAACTGGGATTACTTAAATACAGCTAACTTTTTAATGTATGGTTTTTATTTCTTACATCACTAATGGTTTTAAATGTAAATTATTATTTGCTTTAGCTATCATTTTGGTAATGTAAGGGACATGACTGAAATCTGTAGGTGACTAAAGAAAACCCCATATTTGAAGGGAGAACAGAAAAACGAAGTCTTAAGAAGAAACACAGCAAGGAGTGTCTGCTCCAAGAGCCCAAAGATTTCGGGAGCAACGGGACAAAACTAACATCATCCCAGGACCGGGCACTACAGAAATAAGAACGAGACCTCAAACGTAGGAAAAGATAACCCAGGGTATCACTACAGAGAAAGGTAATGTACAGTGCTGCTTTACACAGGGAATGGCTATGGAATATAATCAACTGTTTCTATTAATATCACACAGTTGTTGGTCCATCACTTTACCACCAGCTTCAATGAAACACTCTTTAAATACAGCCACTGACGCCCCAACAGCTCAGCAGGGACAGGCTTAGCTGTCAGCTTCGGTGTGCACTACAACTGCCAGGTTTAAACCATCGGGGTATTTATCCGAGCTCTGAAAAGCACCGCTGGTGTCCAGAACAGCACCCAGAACGGAAGAAAATTTATATGAAAAGCAAAAACTATTTGGACTAGGCTGGGACATGCATCGTGAAGACAGATGCAGATACTCAGAGCACGTCCGTGCAGACACCGCTCCTCGTGTGCGAGCGGGCGGCGGAGAAGAAGGATTGCAGCCCAGCCCAGCTGGCATCAGATTTGTCATCCTGCACCAAAGAGCAATCTGATGAAATCCGCAGACGGTGCTTCCACAGCAGCCCTATAAATCTTCCCGGCAGGGGCATTTGCAAGGTAACCTGCAGAGAGTGTGCCAAACCCCGGCTGAACGAACTCTGAAATAACTTGAGGGTCATCACGGTAGGGTCTCAGACTGCCTAAAGCCTTGCTCTTCACCTCTGGGTAAAACTGATCCTCAGCCGGTTTTCCAAAAGAATGTAGAATGCAGAACAGATATCAATCCTACCTAAACAAAAGGCTTTCATCACATCCAACAAGGGCTCCTCCACTTCCCTTCAGCTCCCTTTGGAAGAAAACCATAAGATGTACGGGTTGAGCAAGATGGGAGGAATTAGGCAAATATTTAATGCAAGTTACATGTAGACAAAAAAAATTTTTAATGGCTTACGAGTTAATATTAGAAGCTTTTTCAAGCCCATCAGAAATAAGGACAACGATGGAGAGTTGGTAGGACCTGCAAACAACCAAGATGCAACAGGAGAATTCAAGGAAAAAAAGGGTAATAGAAGAAATGCTAAATAGATCATTTTCATCTGCGATCCTCAGCCGGTTTTCCAAAAGAATGTAGAATGCAGAACAGATATCAATCCTACCTAAACAAAAGGCTTTCATCACATCCAACAAGGGCTCCTCCACTTCCCTTCAGCTCCCTTTGGAAGAAAACCATAAGATGTACAGGTTGAGCAAGATGGGAGGAATTAGGCAAATATTTAATGCAAGTTACATGTAAGACCAAAAAATTTTTAATGGCTTAAGAGTTAATATTAGAAGCTTTTTCAAGCCCATCAGAAATAAGGACAACGATGGAGAGTTGGTAGGACCTGCAAACAACCAAGATGCAACAGGAGAATTCAAGGAAAAAAAGGGTAATAGAAGAAATGCTAAATAGATCATTTTCATCTGCCTTGCCATAGGACAGATGGTATTTTACAAGGGATTAGTCAGAAAAATTGGCTCCAACTGAAGTGTCAATGTAAAGGCTTTAAAATAAATCAATAAAAAGAAAAATAAAGAAGAGCCAAAGGACGTTTCTAAGAGCTCTCAAGAAACTCAAACACAAAATTGTCTAACTTCTAACCGCAGTGTAAAACCGACTGCTTAGATCAACCTAGTGCTGAAGTAAAGAAGGTAGAAAATATTAAAAACCAATATTGAAAACTAAGTTCGGTGAATTCAAAGAACCACCAGATTTTAAATCTGACTTCTCTACTAGGAAAGATAACAAAGAGCAATACACATATGGATAAATACTCCACATTGCACAACCAACACTGCTTTTTTGGAGGAAAGCATGTCTTGTAAATCTAAATTCTTTCAAAAACATGATGAGCACATCAATGCAGGAGATCCAGTAACGTAACTGATTTGTACTCCCAGCTTTCAACAAAGCCACCTCCCAAAGGCTCTTAAAGAACCTAAACTGTCTTCAGATAACAGGGAAGTGAGGATATTCTTGCAGATTAAGAACTGATTAAGAGAGAGACTACAAGAACAGGAATTAATAGTTAGCTTTGTAAGTGAGGAGTATTACCAGCAAATTCCCAGTCATGCGGATCTGTACTGTTCAACATACTCATACGTGGCCTGGAAAAAGATGTGGCATACACCGAGGCTGTGACGTGGGGCAAGATCCTGATTCAGGATAATAAAATATAATGTTATGTGTAAAGAGGAGCTCTTGTAACACTAACTTGCTGGGCAATAAATGCCATACATACATAAAAAACACCAGGCAACAAACACGGGGGGAAAAAAGCCTTATGCCATAAATACACACAAGCAGGCTCTCAGTTACCTAACAAGCAGTCCAGAAAGAGGAGAAAACCTAGAGCTGCAGTCAGTAATTAGCTGACAACCTGAGCTGATGGTTAAGCAGCAGAACCAGCCCCTCGCTGCCCCCAAGAAAACCCCAACAACGAGCAACGACTGGGCAAAGAGGAGAGACAACCCAGAAGCCCGTTACGTCCCTCTACGAATTCACAACACACTTGTATTTTGGATACAGAGCAAAGATCTGGTACGTCCATCAAGGAAGAGCATCAAGGTCTACAGAACAGAAGTGAAGTCAGATAAAGCAGAGGGTGGTTCCTTTAGAGGACGAACTCGATAAATATGGATTCTCCAGCTTGGAAAAGGGACCACTACAGCGGGGTATGACGCAGGCTACATAAGCCCAAACAGCAGGGCAGAAAGGCTATCATCTGGTCCTTACGGCAGCATGAGAAGGAGGGGGGACCACAACAGGTCTTGAGGGAGCAGAGTCAAAATGAAAGAGGAGGAGCACCATTTCACAAACGCATAACGTCACTGTGCCAGACCAAGCCTCCAGGAAAGGCTGGGTCACTTCATGGAGAAGAATGAACTCAAGCTTCCTAAATACTCAGCGCTGCACCCAGCCCTGGAACGACTGGGAAAATATCATACATGTTTGCTTTGTTTTTCTATTCCTCCCAAAGAAATCCTTAGAGTCTTTGCCGGAGATAGGACCATTGCATAGATGAGCTGTGGGTCTGAACAAGGACAGATATTTTCAAGTTCTTATGCAAAACCCTGAACAACTTAGCGCAAGGAACGCCATGAAACTCCCCCAAACCTGGAAGGGCACAGTTTATCCAAGACATCTCTGCACTGGGCTTTAATAGAACGAAGTAGCCAAATCCAGACTTAAAGAAAGGTTTAATTAATTAATTAATTGATGATGGACAAAGGTTTGAGGCAAGAGCAAGGGAATACTCAATGAAACTTCCAGGAAAAGAAATTAAAACAGGTAAGGGAAGTCCATCTCCACACAGCAGGTAGCGAGCGTGCAGCCAGGGGAAGCCGTGCAAGCAGACAGCCTCAGCAGGTTCAAAGGGGATTAGACAACCGCATGGGCAACAGGTCCATAAATAGGTGCTTGAAGAACCAGGCAGGGATGTCCCCTCCAACCTCACTATCGTGACAGTCCTGGGTGCTGGGGCAGTGCAAAGGGCAGGAGCTGCAGAAATGGCCAGGATTACATTTTGCCACTGAAGGCTAACTAGACGGACCACCCGTCTGAAGCAGTAAGGCATTTCTCATCTACCTCTGCTAGTCTTATTTCCTCAAACCGGTCTAAATGCACTTATTATTAGAGACTACAACTACACAGACGTGAGCCTGAACGCTGGCTTCCCCACTTGAGAAGGGCAGGTCTCCACTGACACGAAGCATCAGCAAATTTTCGCGTGATGCAGAAGACAAAGATAACTTGGGAACAGGATTGTAAAACAGGACTTGAAAACGCACCGCAAAAGCTGTCGCTTTTACTTGTGAGCTATTCCCCCACTCACAAGACTATTAATGTACTGAAGACATCGTGAAAGACTGCAACCTTTTGATGGATTGATTCTAACTCTGTTGAAGAGCGTGTTTATTGTTACAGTTAATCTCCTAAAACTTTCTCAGCATGCTTCTGCGAAGAACAATTCTGCACTGGAAGGCAAAGGGACAGAATGATGAAGTACAGCCTTTTCACATCCTTCTGGTGGGATTCTGATTGTAAATCTTAGATTATTGAATAAAATTCCAGGAATCTGTATCTCAGCGAGTACAATTATATCTAGCAAAGCATCTCGTGTAACCGATAGGCTGGAGCCTTCCATTAGAGAATTCCAGCCAGACTTTTTATAGTTTAAATTCTAGTACAAACTCACGCTGTTCTGATGGAATAGCGCTTTCTGAAACAGCAGACTGGAAATTATGTTTCTATGTTAAGAAGAGTGGAAAAACTTGCACCATCTCGGTATTCACAGCTGATGATCTTCCCAAATTATGAGGAAGTGACATTGCTGGATAAAAGTCATATTCTTCTCATACTGCGTGACAGTTCACCACCCTCCTGTAACTGGAAGCTTAACATACTTGTAAAATATACAGTGCAGTATTATGTGACTGCTCTGGTAATAAAATTACTGTGAAACCAGTGCCTCAAGGGGAAATGCACATAATGTTTCTCCTGGAAAAGCTGCATGTCACAGTGCATAATGTCACACAAACAACATGTCATTAGAAGTGAAAGCAGCAAGCGGGATTAATACATGCATCAGACGGATACGAAAGACTCGTACAGCGTATGCTAAAGGCGCTCTATCTCAATAACTGGTTGCCTAAACATTGCACCGCTTCAGACCTTTGAAAATAAAAAGCTAATGCTTAGCATAAAATTAACCACTGCCAATGCCGCCCTATAGTCCCTTGAAAGGATTCTCTCCCTCCTGTCTTTCAAAGCTGCACGACCATCAGGGAACGCAGCTCATCTGCCCGAGCCCTGCTCACTGTGGTCTGTGTCCCCAGGCGGGGATGGCACGGCGGGGCTACGCCAACGCCCTCGGGGACCAGGATGGAGGCACATCGCCTCCCGGCTGGGCCAGCTCCAACGGCTTTCTCAGGAAAATCAGGGACAAGACGGCGTGTGCCCAGACTTCAGGGGAGGTTCACTGGTTTAGGAGGAGAATAGGACTTGCACTGAGATCCAAGAAATACTTTTGCAGCCCTCAGTTCAGACACAGCTCAACAGTACTACTTGTTGAATATTTACAGCTGCTAAAAAAAATCTGCATATTTGTATTGTTGCTCTTCTGATTCACACACTGGGTTTTTCAGGAGATGAATCCAGATGAAAATCCGGATGCATTTTTTACATGGGAAATTTAGGCACTTTTCTGGGTGGCTCCCTGAGGCACAGGGCAGGAGGCTGCATTCGCACTCCTACCTGTTTACGTCCCTCTGCGAGATTTTTGCGTCCCTAAATGTTATCTGTAAGGCTGCTGCATAACTGGTGTAAAGACGGCTGAATTAAATTTGACTCTATTAGACTTCTTTTGAGGGAGAAAGAACGAGTGATTTTCCTATGTCACGGACACAGAAGCAGTGACACATTGTAAAGGAAGAACTCTCAATGGAATGGCAAGATTGAGCACAGAAATGCTATCCTGAAATGGGATACGTTTTTCTCAGACAGTGACAAATTAAGAAGGGACTGTATTTAGTTTCTTCTTTGTTCAGAGACCCTGAACAATATGATGCCCATGTGTTAATGTTTGAACCCACCCTCCATTCTTACTGCATTAGTCCTGCTCGCAGTCATTCAATACAGAATCACGTGTGTAATCCAAAACATGTGTCCAGCGATGTGTTCCCTATTTACCCATTATTTAATTAGCTTTATTTGCTCTTTGAGATATAGGCGAAGCAATATTTTTTTATTTCCTGTATTTAAGTATGAACCGGTATTTGCCAAATATTTAAGTATACAGAGGCATGCTCTTAATTTACAGAGTCACCCTCAGCGACGTCAGAGGCAGCTCTCTTCCTTACATGGACAAGCCGCCACCCCCGCTTCCCCCACCCCCTGTGGAAGCCTAGCAAAGAACTGAAGGGGATGAATGTCGTGATACAGAAGTATCACCTCACACGGCACTGCAGGCAATTAAATCACTAAAGACAATAAAACCAGACTTCAAAACCAGCGGGACCAGGCACTTAGCTGGTACAATGTCTTCCATACAAACTTTGAAGCAAAGCGCTTTGCTGTGATTATATTTAATTCACAAAAAGAAGTAGTAGTAGTAAAATGCATAAGCAAAGGAGGCAAAGGTCAACTATGATGTACTTATTTCCATGAAATTCTTGCTATCTTTCTGCACCTGCTGAACTAAGAAGCTAGTCCTTCTGCACACTGGGATATACCATCAAATAACCCTCCACCCTGATTTCAGGTCTTTGGCGCTAGCACAGTGCACTGAAGCAGAGGAGAGTGGAGACAGGAGGGAAAGGGAGAGCCTCGGGCGGCAGCCGCAGTGCCCGACCTCAACTCACCCATGATACTGTCCGTCCCGTTGGCAGGGGGTGTGCAAGAAGATGCGCTGTAATGATTTGTGCCACTGCGGTGGAAGGTGGACATCGGAGGAAGACTGGAATTGATGTCTGCTGAGGAGTGTGATGGGTAGCTCTGTGGCAAAAAGGATAAAAAAGAGGAAATATTTTAACTATCGAGAACATGGAAGGCAGCAGGCTGCTTATATTGCCCCAGTCCCAAGCGCTGCCGTACTTCACCCAACTGAGAAAAGCAGAATGCTGCCCTAAGACTAAGCAGGGAGCATATTTTTCTACCCTAACTTAGAATCATAGAATCATTAAGGTTGGAAAAGACCTCTAAGATCATCGAGTCCAACCGTCAACCCAACACCCCCATGCCCACTAAACCACGTCCCTAAGCACCGCATCTACACGTCTTTTAAATACCTCCAGGGATGGGGACTCACCCCCCCCCCGCCGCTTCCCCCACACCCTGTGGAAGCCTAGCAAAGAACTGAAGGGGATGAATGTCGTGATACAGAAGTATCACCTCACACGGCACTGCAGGCAATTAAATCACTAAAGACAATAAAACCAGACTTCAAAACCAGCGGGACCAGGCACTTAGCTGGTACAATGTCTTCCATACAAACTTTGAAGCAAAGCGCTTTGCTGTGATTATATTTAATTCACAAAAAGAAGTAGTAGTAGTAAAATGCATAAGCAAAGGAGGCAAAGGTCAACTATGATGTACTTATTTCCATGAAATTCTTGCTATCTTTCTGCACCTGCTGAACTAAGAAGCTAGTCCTTCCGCACACCGGGATATACCATCAAATAACCCTCCACCCTGATTTCAGGTCTTTGGCGCTAGCACAGTGCACTGAAGCAGAGGAGAGTGGAGACAGGAGGGAAAGGGAGAGCCTCGGGCGGCAGCCGCAGTGCCCGACCTCAACTCACCCATGATACTGTCCGTCCCGTTGGCAGGGGGTGTGCAAGAAGATGCGCTGTAATGATTTGTGCCACTGCGGTGGAAGGTGGACATCGGAGGAAGACTGGAATTGATGTCTGCTGAGGAGTGTGATGGGTAGCTCTGTGGCAAAAAGGATAAAAAAGAGGAAATATTTTAACTATCGAGAACATGGAAGGCAGCAGGCTGCTTATATTGCCCCAGTCCCAAGCGCTGCCGTACTTCACCCAACTGAGAAAAGCAGAATGCTGCCCTAAGACTAAGCAGGGAGCATATTTTTCTACCCTAACTTAGAATCATAGAATCATTAAGGTTGGAAAAGAGCTCTAAGATCATCGAGTCCAACCGTCAACCCAACACCCCCATGCCCACTAAACCACGTCCCTAAGCACCGCATCTACACGTCTTTTAAATACCTCCAGGGATGGGGACTCAACCCCTTCCCTGGGCAGCCTGTTCCAATGTTTAACCACTCTTTCAGTAAAGACATTTTTCCTCATGTCCAATCTAACCCTCCCCTGGCGCAACTTGAGGCCATTTCCTCCCGTCCTAAACTTGTCCTAACTTGTCATCTTCTGGAGGAGACACCACATACACCTATCTGATACGGATAAATATCCACAGTGGAAGGCTCGTAACGCATGACGGTACCATAGAGATGTAATGAGAAAAAATTAAAAAGAAAAGTTAGGTGATGTATCAAGCAAACCTTTCTGACAGGGACAGCTACTGGCTGGAGGAGAAGCCTTCCAACAGAAGTGGTAGAAACCCCACGCTGCTTTTGACATTAAGAACAAGATCTGACTACAAGACGTGGGTGGCTGGTATTACAGAACGTGCCATAAGGAAACACATCGGCACCCCAGGTAATCAACTGGATCAATTTGCCCTCCCATTGCAGCGCCTGTGCGACAGACGGTCGAAAATGCGACGGATCAAGTTCTCCAAAGAAGTGTGGGACAAGCGTCTGGGCAGCACACAGAAGACTTTGGTAGCTATATGGCTGGATCAACACAAACCTTCCTTACTGTGACACAACATTGCTGCGGTCTAGTGTTTTGCTGAATTTGCATGACTATAAACCTGGCTTACATTAGTGCCGTTTGTCACTGCTGAAGTCTTTTCTTGATCAGTGTAAGACACTGTGTGCAGACAGGTCCTAGAACATGCCCAGCTTTTATCTCTATCCCAGCGTTGCCCCCCTGCAGAGAAGAGGTCCTGCAGAAGACCTCTAGGTTTTGGAGACTCTGATACAAAGCCTCCTTAGAAACACGTGTAGCTGGAGACACATGGCAGTACCTGGCCCAGGATCAAGGCACTGAGGTTATTGCAAGATCATCTCTGTGTCTTCTGCCTCCCTAGGTGGTTCAGCGTAAGCTGGCTGAAAACATCCTTCCCTTCATTTGTACTATTTAATTACTGTTGCAGGCTTTCTTGCAATTAAGTGCCAAGTAACTGAATACTTGAAAGTTATCTCAAAGAATGTAAACAACATAGCCCAAACCTATTTTTCTTATCCATGGAAAAACGACCATCAACTCTGACTGAGGTCTGAATAACATTTTCAGGCTTTGACTCATTGTAAACCGCTCCAGGGCTTCAGCCCCAAACCCAACTGGCTGAAATGGCACAGCTGAGCAGATTTCTCCTGCGATGGAGAAACGAGCAAACGAGGAGCGCTTAGGCAATGGTCCGAACAGGAGTGACTCCATCTCCCCTGCTAAACGGCTGTTCCATGACATGTATCGAAGTGCTGGTTTGGGATTTTCTCATTTCTCAGGGGGAGACATCAAACCACTATTGCCAAACATTTTAGGAAAAACATGGGAGCTGAATATAGTTTAGTGGAGAACCGTTCTCTGTATTCAATGCATCTATTTAGAAAATCACTGCTATGCCTGAGAAAGTAAAAATAATAAACAACAGCTTTTCTTTCTTTCTTTTGCTATATGCATTTTCTCTACAGGGCACTGAGAAGTTAAGGACATTTGCAGGGAACTGAACTGAAATCACTCAAACTTTCCTCGACAAGCTGACCACTCATGGATGCTGCAGCTGACCTCTCACTGATGCTCCAGCAGAAATTATGCAGAGTTTATTTAAAGTATCACTGCCTACCTTCTGTCCCAGTGATACCTAAAATACAGAAGGCTCTGCCAGTCCAGGCATACATAATAAATGATTAATATGAGCATCGTCGGCACTGAACACCTGCAACTCAAACTGGTATCAGCGGTCCTCACTATCTTGGAAATTTAGGATAAAAATAGTAATACCTACATAGAAAAACACTCTGGGGAGTTCAGGTGGAATATCCCTACCCAATTTACATTGCAGAAATATTTTAACTCTTCATAAAAACCCCTCCATGTTACAAAACCAAGAAATTCAGAATCGACATAAACTTAAATGCAAAAATGTTTGCAGACTTGCCCCATGAAGGCACTCAGCTGTCTTACCTCTACCCTGAGCCGGTACCATGAAAAGCCACCTAATTCTGATGAATGAGTACCAGTGCAGGTAACAAATTAGATTAAATTGGGTTTTAAAAGTTATGCTCAATTTTTATTATATATGCTTGTCACTTCAGAGCAACGTTAAGTTTGCTTAGTGCCTTAATTATGCCTTTTATAAGGACATGATTAAGCAGTTTTTGAGGCAATTTCTTTTGCTTTTGACTTCCTATTAATTTTCCATAGCAGTGTGCTAACCTCATTAAATGTGAGACTTCAAAGATTTGTTTTGCAAATTAATTTTCAGTTTGCAAGAGTGAGTTTAATTCTTCTTACTCCCCAATAGATGGTTCTGCAAGACTTTACAGCAACGGACTCCTTCCTCCCTTAAAACCAGTACTCCTCATTACTCCTCCTTTTTAACGGTCTTCCAAGAATGAAAAGCAGAGGTACAGAATAGAAGAACATTACTTGTAATGCTGTACACATTTTGAGAAAAACTACTTCAGTTTAGCTGTCTGTTTGTTTCTTTGCCTCTTACTTAAAAGCAAAACAAAACCAAAAAAACCTGAATTGATGCAATCCAGTGTTACTTCTACATAATCAATTCAGCCGTGATATTAGGAGAATATCTCCTAAGCTGCACTCAGATCAGATTTAATTCCACTTTTGTTCTATTCCAATACAATAGATGGAATCGGTCCCAGCAACTTCCTCCTGCGAGAGATCAGGATGTACCGGAGAAAATTAAAAACCTCCCTTTTTTAAAGCAGAAAATTGATGCTAGGTAGTTATCTATAGAATCAGACCAGTAAAGGACACTGACCGCCATAAATTATAAACACCGAAAAGCAGAGGCGTGGGCAGCTCATCGCCAGGCTGGCGGCCACCAGACCAGCAGAGGGTACAAACGTGGGCTCAACCCTCTTCTTGCAACTTCGGCTGAAGGAACAGAACAGTCTGCGAGATAATTTTTTTCTCCTCTTTTCGCTTCTCAGTTGCAGCAGGAGAGGTTCTGTACAGAGGTGGTGACCTTCAGTGGAAACACGTACTGCACACAGGGTGAAGCTGTGGCAGGACCTCATCACCACCCTTCCAAAGGCAGAGGCAGCCACCTCCACTCCCGAGACTTTCCCAGCCCGTGCTACCCTTCAAGCTTGAAACCTTCCTTCCCCCAGCAGAGCCCGACTAAAACCCCTGAGGCAAAGGCTGCCGAGATTTCTCAAACTCATTTTTGCAGAGTTGGGAACACGCAACGGTGCGCGGAGAACGTTTTAGCGGCGCAAACGTGAAGACGTGTCCATGCCGTGAGCGGGTAGGTGCGATGTGCCGACCGCTGCCCAGCGCAAGCCGTGCCCCTCCCGCCGTGCACACCCCCCCCAAGCGGTCGTGCGGGTGCAGGCTGCAGTAGCTGCTGGACTGGGGGATGTGAGAAGAGTTGCCCAGCATGCCCCCGTACCCGGGCTGGTTCATCCCGCTGGAGGAGCTCCACGGGTCGCTGCTGTGATGGCCATCTGTAACACAGGAGGGGAACACCGCTGGCCGCCGGCACCAGACCCTGCAGAACCGCCGGCTTTGTGCCTCTGCGGACTCCATCCTGATGACCCCAACGGGGCTACAGCGCTATGCCGCTTTAGCATAAAGCCACGTACTTTAATAAAAATGAAGCTGAACTGAGCAACGGTGAATGCTCGTGTCATCCTGCAATGCTTCATTACAGTCACATCACTTAGGCTTGAAAGTTTCCTGCTGCTTTATGCCTGCTCAGGTACCATAAACTCAAGCACATAAACTCCGTTATAACAAATTTCATCAGAGACAAAAGTCTGAACACTGAAACAAAAATACACTGAAGCCTACAGAACGAGGATGGGCTAACGAGCTTTGGGGAAGCCTCAACTTGGTAAATGATCAGAGAATTCCTGAACTTTGAATGTTTCCACATCCAGAAAGTTTTCCGTGTTGTTTTGTTGTTGCTTTTTGTTTGTTTCTTTAAAAAGACAGTAGCACCACTTGTATGGTTTCTCCTTTTAGGGGTTTGACAGCTTGCGTCTCTGCATCTCCTAAGCACAGCGTTCATCCTTCAGGCCAGTTCACCGCTGAGGTACAATGCGCACTGAAGAGTATAAAAAGGGCTCCCCAAGTTTTAACAAGTAAAATAGTTGGTTGCGTATTTTGCATTTAACTAGACATGCTGAAATGGAATTATAATAATGCAGTGAAATGTATTTTCTACTGGGAGAATGCCAATGCGTTAACAAAAAAAAGAAAAAGAAGGTAACTTTTCCATAATGATCAGCAGACCTGAAAGACGGGCACGTGGGCTGGAAAAGTTGTTGGCTTTTCCAAACTACAGGAGTTGGTCTAATAGAAAATTATTATGTCTCACCTACAGCCCTGCCTTATTTATACACTTCAAACACCCTGGCAGCAGCAGCACTTCCAGCATCACCTTCCCATGGCTGTTTGAACAGTCATTTAACTCAGATTTATGTCTTCAATATGAATCTGCGAGAAGATAACATTTAAAAACGCAGAATGGCTAAGCACTACAAAGGGTAAATGTTTGATTTCATTAGAAGCCTATTAATCCCCGGCTTTATAGCTCTATAGGAGTTTCATAGCAGGTTGCTCTTTGGGCGGTATTTATTCACGTTTTAAGCCAAGAGCACCGTTTTCTTTTCAGTCATGGTCTATACTTCCCACCGCTCAGGAAATGGCCCAGATGCAGATCCCCCACCGCAGGAGGCAACCAACGGGGTCAGTGCTTTAAACGATGTCCTCTTCCCTCCCACGAGGACCCACCAGAGCTGGCGGAGGACCAGCAGAACCCCTCCTTGCAGCGCTCGAGCCCCGGACCCGGGGCGGGAGGGTGCAGTGGTCCTTCCTGCCCGCATCCCTGCCGGTCCTGCCCGCTGCCGCTCCTTCGCAGGCAGCCAGCTCGTCCTCCCGCGGCAGCTGCCTAACGGAAACCCAGACACGAGCATCCTCGAACGAAGAGCCGGAGACGTGGCGGAGCTCCGCAGGAGACGGCCCGGTCACCCCACGACAGGGAGCTGAGCCATCCCCGGGGACGCTGAGCAGTGCCCATGACCTTCAGGTGGTGGGGACACAAAAGTGGGTTGTTTTCTTTTTTCCCTAAGGGTGGGAATTGGAAAGCGTATATATATGTGCATAGAATAAAAGCCAATCCCTTGCCCTGCAAATACTTTAGCCTAGCAGTCCCGCTGAATTAAACAGGTTTACTTACCCTTTACTTAGCCTAAAGCAGAGTATATGTAGAAGTGTTTAAAACCCAATTATTTTATCCTAAATGTGGCAAAAGATGAGCACCCTAATTGTGTGTGGATCTTTCCAAACTCTAGGAATCTTATTTACTAAGTTATACCGAATTTCATTATACTTGCACGTAATCACTGTGAGAAATACAACATGGTAGCAATGAATACATGAAAACTATTAACCCATCCTCAAACGAGAGAAATGGCTTCATTTTAAAAAGGTTGCTCTAACTCCACATGCACGCAAATAGACATACTTGTAGCACCGTATACTTCACGTAAGACAAAAACTTTCTCATTAACGTAAAACAACAATGCACAAAGTACATGCACAAATTTGTGTGCATTTAATATATGCATAATATACGTGCACAGGCACATGCTGGAAAAAAAATGCTTCAAGAGCCTCAAGTGATAAGAGGCTGGCAAGTTATTCGTTATGCTGCTTCACTGCAGGATCAAAACAAGATGTTCAGAGGCATAATGGTCAAACGAAGACGTACAGGTCTTCATTTTAATGGTAATGTTACAGACCACAAGATGATATTCCAGCGCGTCTTGACTACATATAAACCAAAATACAAACACAGAAAATGTATGCAAAACAGATTTCCTTTTGAAAGCAGCGTCTTACCTTGCATGAAGAAGGAGCTAGGAAAAGTGCTGGCTGCTGGTTTTGAGGATGGATAACCTGGTGAATCCCTATTGTAGTCGGCAGTGCTTGCTGACGGGGCATAAACCTAAGGAAAAAAGACTAATTTAGTATGCCTTTAGCAGGAAGCAGGAAAGAAATATTGAGTTTTTACCTTGCTCAGTATAAATCAGTTCACAACACCACATAATTCTTCTCTCAGAACACAAAAACCTCAGTATACGTGTGACTGGAAAATAAATTTTAAGCTTCAAAAGAAACTCCAGCCTGACATTTTCCAGCTTTAAACAAGGATATTTGCAAGGTATTTGTCAAACTATGTATTTCTGTAAATAAAATGAACAAACAGATGTACATATGTTCCTCCTAGAGCATTACGGAGCTTAAAATAAACAGGAACTTGAAACAATGCTGATTTTTTCGTATGAAAGCATACACACTTTACCCACTTAAGAACAAAACTGACAGCACTGCAAGGAAGTAAAAAACCCTTTATTTCCCAAACTAAAAAAAAATGAAATCTAGAAAAATAGCATTATCAAGAACGCTGAAAATTACAAACATATCTTGGGATATTAAATTCCCATGGATCAAGCTTTTTCCAGAGAAGCTTGAAAGGACGATTAAAAACCTGGATCTAAACAAGACCACCAACACAGCATATGTACACATCAGGGGAAAAACCTCCTCCTTTCTTAGGACTTATTATATTTGTCTGTGCAATAAGCTTAGTACGTGTGCCAAAACACTCATTTACTTATATTTGTTTACTAATACACCAGAGCTTTCTGCAACTTGCCTTTTAGAAAATATCTGTTGTATTTCTTGCTTTAGTTTAGCTCAACCAGGACAGCATTTAAAAACAAAACAAAACCAAAAAAATCCCCCAAAACCAGTCCGGGCTGATAAGCGTAATTTGTTGTTTACAGTGCCATTTATTTCCCCTGCCTATATGCTCTCTATATTCCTCCGCGCTTTGTTTCTGCGCTGGAGGTGCCTCTCTCCAGATGGTCAGGAAGACTGAAGCACTGTCATCTCCTTGATGAAAATGGATACCTTCCTGCCTCCATTTTGAAGCAGGCAGCAGATCACAAAATTGGCAGAGCGCCTGCTCCGACGTTCGCAGGTCACAGCGAAAGGCAAGAGAAATCCACCAGCGAAGCACGGCCGCCGGCGGGGCTGGGAAGAGCGCCCGGCCCTCCTCCGCCGGCATCCCCCAGCCAGGGCAAGGGGAGCAAAGGTCTCATTAAAAAAAAAAAAAATAAAACACAAACCACCCAAAACCAAAAACCAGGGAGCAAAAGGCCGAGGGCTGCGGGATGCTGAGTAACTTTCCCGCACGCCTCGGGGCTCCCGGCGCCCGAGTGAGGAGCAGGGTGGTGGGATGGAGCCAGGCATCCCGGCATTGCCTCCCCGGGTGGCACGGCAGCTCCCCTGGCTTCATGAACCTAAATGTCACCCGTGCAGACAGGGCCAACGTTACAAATCAAAGCAAAGTCTTTTTTCTTAATACAGTGCCTTATGCCTCAGTCGAGGCCGACATGGGTTTGGGGTGCTCAGCATTGGGCACCCAGGAGAAGGAGAAATGCCCCACCGCCTGTGGTGCGCCAGGAGCGAGCCCCAGGAAAGCTTGAGGACTATTTGGATGGGTAAAACAAGAGGCGATGTAGCTCTTCACCCAACTGGCCAAACCAACCCACAGTGAAGCCAACAGCCTGCGCCGCTGAGCGGGAGACACCGGGTGGGATGCAATCACTGCCAACTGCCATGACACTGGAATCATAGGAGTGAACGTTCTACTCGTGTGTCAGCATTTAACTGCATCAAAGGTGCAAATACATAACAAGTAATAGCCAAACCCTGCTGCCTGCCTGCACGAGGGCGGGCAGGGCTGACCCTGGCCAGACAGGGGCACCCGGCTCTTGGGCATGCTATGCCCTGCCGGGCTCCGATTTTGGAGCAGGGCTGCCATGTGCTCTCGGTGGGCACCGCCATCCCAGCCTCCGCCACGACAGCAAGGGACTGGAGGGTCCCGCCACCCCAGGATCGGTCCCTGCACCCATCGGTAAGGGCAGGCACCAGCTGCGAGCTGTGACAGCCCAAAGTGTCACCTCTAATATTAGCACCTTCAGCATTGCTGTTTTCAGATCAGCTCTCCCTTTAGGATGCTGAGTGATGCAGAAAGCAAGCTGGCATGGGACGTTGGTGATGGTTTCAACCTGGGGCCGGGGGGAAAGTCCCTCTTGACCTCAGCCCCTCTGCATCTTGCAAAGACGAGTGCTGTAATTCAGCTAAGGGAGGGGAGGTTGCGGACGCAGGCAAGAGGCTTTTTGAAAATCCTGAGAGATGGGATGAAGGAGAGCTGTGGGAGGCATCAGTCAGCCCAAACCTCCCCTCTCTGGTCAGCGGGAGGGTAAGGGGATGCCTCCCCCAGACACCCCTTCCCAGCCCTGCTCTCTCCCACTGCTGCTCCCGCACCGGCTTCAAAAATGCTTCATACAAGTTCTGCAGTTATCAGAGAACAACGCTACAGAAATTGCAGAGCTTTTCAGAAAAAGGTATCTGAATGCCAGCTTTAAGGATGAAAGATTAAAGATGGACAGGTAGGGGAAAAAAAAGGGTGCTCGAACATACCCAGTGCCCAGAGAGGAAGCGAGCACACAGGTTGGAAAGCAGCAAGGACATCAAAGGCAGCATGCTGGCTATGCCGGCGCTTTAATAAAACATGCATCGGGCACTTCTTGCACTTTCAAACAAAGCGGCGTGCACGCTGATCGCAGAGCAGCTGCGCTGCTCTGACACGTCTTACAGAGGTGTAACGGGTGCCTTTAAAGAACAGCTTCACTGCGCCACGGTATTTCATGTGCAGTAATTTCTCTACTCTGCTATATCATGATATATTTAACAGCTCGGGGCTTGGTGCGCGCCGCCGCCTGGCACAGGGTTTTCTCTCTGGGCTGCACCCGTGGAGCGGGGAGGGTCTCCTGGGAAGGGCAGCACCTGCCCCACCCTGCCCCACCCCTCCAGCACCGCCCTGGCTGGACATGGGATGCCCGTGCCACCGACTTCTGAGAGCAATCGCCCCCCTACCCAGAGGTGACCACATCTTGCTCTTGTCTCAGTAGATCCTAGTTGTCCCCTACTTGTTTGGGGCGGGGCGGGTCTCCTGGGAAGGGCGGCACCTGCCCCACCCTGCCCCACCCCTCCAGCACCGCCCTGGCTGGACATGGGATGCCCGTGCCACCGACTTCTGAGAGCAATCGCCCCCCTACCCAGAGGTGACCACATCTTGCTCTTGTCTCAGTAGATCCTAGTTGTCCCCTACTTGTTGCGCTCGAGGTTACCAGGCTTGCATAAAAGTCTGATGTGCGCTTCAGAGGAAAAACAGTCACAACTATGTGTTTTTAACTTGCACAGTGAGAAGGTCAGACGCAGTTACAGCTCTCTTCCCTTGCGCTTGTTTGACAGGTATCCCACAAAGCGTCCTGACTGCCGGGGAGGTTTCCCAAGGGAGAGGTGAACACCTAGCGGGTGACCTCATCAGTGAGGCAATGATTCCAGCGCATCCCAACTACGGCGCGGTAAGAGCGGCTACCTGGGAAAAACGAGACTGGCCCTGGCCTGGAAAGAGACGAAGAAAAACCCTCCCGCATCCCCTGTGATCACTCCCGCTATTTTAGGAGCGATTGTCACCTCTCCCTCCCCTGCCCCAGGGCAGGGACAGTCCCTTCTTGGCCCCCTCTCCCCGCACACAGGCTCCCTGCGCAGCCCAGCCCTCCTGCTCACGATGATATACGTCCATCTTGACCCAACGCCTGGTTTTTTCTATATTCCTGCAGCCGTCCAGCCTAACTGCTTTCAGACATGACTCCAGCTCAACCAAAATTACACCCGGAAAGGGCCCCCTCCCGCTGACGGAAATTTGGCTTTGCACCTCAGCATTCTGCAGTACCTGCAGAGCGCGAGTTATAAAGGTCTAACAGCTCCCCATACGCACTGTAAAGAAAACGAGCATGGATTTTACGCCTCTTGCTCACTTATTCCCTAATTTATGAGTTTGCTTCGCTTCGTTGCTTGTTGTCGAACTGAACCGTAAAGCTGCGGGGCCAGAGTCTCCAAGGCGGGTGCCTGAGCTGCAACTGCCCCCGCGCCGGCGCTGCTCGCCACGCCGACAGGGCGCAGTAGGAACGCGCTTCAGAAAGAGCCAAAACTGGTACAGCCAGCACTTCAATGAATTCACAGAAAACCATGGCGGCGGCTGGCGGTTGAAGCCGTGGCGCTGGCGGGGGATGCCGGTGCGGAGGTAGGGTGCCGCCTTTGGGTCTCACCTGCCTGCAGCTGCAATCCATCGCCCCTGTTAGCGACAGGAGACGCGCCAGGACAAGGTGGCAATTCAGTCTGGGTCAAACACTTTTGGTGACGCTTTCTACTGCTCTCGGCAGTTGTATAAAATGCTGAATGAAGGCTTTGGCACACGCCAGCCGGGGCTCTCCTGGGCACGCAGGTCAGCTTGGAGGTCGGGAAGGGAAGGAAAGCAAAGCACCAGGAGGAGCAGGGGAGGGCGGATGGAGGCTGGCGGTCATGAAATGATGGGGAAAATAGCCAAAATAAATGCCAGCTTACAAAGAGTCGTGTAACTGGGTGTAACTCTTCCTCGCTAAAGACAGATACTTGATTTATTCTTCTGCTGGTTTTACAGCTGAGTTTTCACGCAGTGAAAGCCACTGGGCAGAAGCAAGTTAACTAATTTTGCTGTGACAGGCTCAGTCATAGGAAGAATTTGAGGACATATAGGGTAGCTTTCTTAAAAAATCGTGTATTTCCTGAAGACGTGTCACTCTTTCAACATAAATATTCATTATTTTCAGATTTTTATCACAGTGGGATTCTCGTGTTATCACGACATTAGCTAAGAGCACACATGGAAATTCCTCTCATGTTAAAATGTGCAGAAGTCTCCAGATTTGTTTCCCTCTGTATCACTGGGACTGCAGTATTTTCAACAGGCAATAAAGAGAGTGTAGGAGACGATTAGCTGGATGAACAATATTCTGACTGGCCCCTGTCTTTTTGTCATTCTTCCACAAAGCAATGTTTAAAAAAAGCAAGAAGTGTATTATTTAATCACATTAATGAGCTGTCCAAAAATGTTTGCCAGACAGTTTTACAAAGAAGGAATTGCACCGATACCCCCATTTAAACAGAGACATAAATTATCACGAGTAAGTGTTGATAAAGAAAACAACCCAATAACTTGATCCAGAATAGCAAAAGTAAAACGGGTTAAATTTACGGCACTGGTAAAAATGGTAATATGCTGTCTACAGAAAGGCAAAAGAGTAAACCGCAGATGTGTACAAGTGACTTTCTGATTTGACAGAAAATATATTATAGATTTAAAGATGTTAATATTCTTAAAAGAGAGCCTGAATTTAGAAAATCACTCTGACTCATGCTGGGAGGTTTGAAGAGATGATGAATAATGATCTGGGAAAAACACGCCATTCTGTAATATGACATGATGAAAAAATTATCACATTGTTGCCATTTTTGGGAGCCTGCCTGCAAGTTCCAAACACCTTTTCTTCTTCAATTCTTCCGGAAAGCTCGCTGTCCTGGAAACACGTTTCCAACATCTTTCGTTTTTCAGTGTTCGGGAGACTTGGTCAGCAGAGCTGCCGATGCAGCCGGCGCTGCCCCAGCACCTCCGGCCAAGCCGAGCTGAGCATCCCTGGATGCTCGCGGGCTGGATGGACCACGCACTTGCTCTCTGCCCACAGCGCCATGCTCAAGCCTTGGGGATCCGGCATCTGTCAAATAAAGGATAAATGGCCTTGGAAACGCCTATTAATGTCATAATATTAGCTATTGAATGAACCAGAGGTGTACTGGTTGGTGCTGGCAGGGGCTGGGGGGGAGAAACCCCAGCTCCACGGGTCAGGGATGCGGCTGCCCCTCGCAGACATCGCCAGCGGGGATGTGTGTACTTGCCAAGTGCCAGGAGATGCCCCCAGCATCGAGGCACTGCGGGGCTCGCTGTCCCCCCGACCCACCGCAGCCGCTCTCCATCAGGCTGGCTGGGGGCAGCTGGCTGCAGGTGTTTGGAAACCCAGCCCGAGCAAGGAGATGCGAGAGATTGCCTTTTCCCCTTCCGTCTTGGCTCTTCTCCTCAACTCCCTCCGCCTCTCCTCCACTCTCGGGCACTGGCTATACCGTTGCCAGAAGATTTAAATTTCCCCTCAAAATCGAAATGCGTCTCCATTTCCTGCTCTCGAGATGCTCTGCGCGAGGCAGGCTGGACGAGAGGGCATCCCTCCGGTGCGATGGCCGCGTCGGCGCAACGGGGCTCGGGCAGCCCCATCCCGGCCTTCACACCCAAGGTGCAATTAGGAAAAATCTGTTGCCTGACACGCACGGCACAAACGTAAAACACAGGCTGTAAAACACAATCGTGATTGAGAGCAGCGTATTTCCGTACACGGAGCAATCCACTTAAAGAGGTACCCGCTATAAGGAAACATTTGTGAAGAGAATAAACCCATCAATCAGCAGTCCAGAGACTTTAAAATACATGGTGAAACTCCTTTAAAATTAAGATCTCAAAGAGAACATCTATTAAATTATAAGTGCATTACCAAATGGCAAAGCGTACTGGCTATCAGAGCTGTCAGAAGGAATAAACCTGCTCGCTGGAACAAGCTGCTCTGCATTAGCAGATGTCAGCTTTGCACAGAGGGAAAAACTCTTTTAAGCGAGTACCTGGCCAAGCAGACAGCGCTCGTTGCAGGAGTCTCTCTGAGCCTGCTGCACCGTCCACGCGACGCTGCCTCTTCCCACCAACCTCCTCCTTGGTGGTACCGGTTGGCTTCCGCTAACCGGACTGAACACACGCGAGCCAAGGACCGACCGCTGCCATTTGCGCTCTCAGGTATTACAACTTTCTTGGTCACAACCCGTTTCACACTCCTACGACCAGGGCTGCCCACAGCCGCCTCCCCAGGCGAGGCTGCTCGGTGCCTCTGCAGCCCGCGAACTCCCCACCCGCACCGGGCTGAACGTGAAACCCTGGCAGACAGGTGTGTGCCGAGGACGGCGCTGCCCTGGGCAGCAGCAGGGTCCCCAGCCAGAGCACGCAGAGGGGAACGCTCGCACCAGCAACACTAAAAACATTAAAAAAAAAAAAAATCACTATTCCCTCCTTTACAACCACTTGAGGGACACACTCAGCTGCTGTCCTCACTCCTCGCAGCTCTGCCATCAGACCAGCGACTGCTCTGCCAGGCTAGGGATGAATTTCCCCAGCTTTTAGTTTAAAAAAAATAAATAAATAAAATAAAAAATTCTGCACTTTCATACGCGTGAGCAGCAGACCCCCCTTTCTGTGGGCTGACCTGTTCCAGGTTTCCAGCAGAAGGGCACTTTTCAAACCGCAGGTCCCTAATTTCGGCCACATGTTGCTGCGGGTGAGTGGGGGGAAAGGAAGAGGAGCGGGGCGCGGGGGCGGCGGGCGCTGATGAAAAGAGCAGCCCCGCCAGTGAAGCACATTACCAGCCCGGCCTGGAAGGGGCCGGAAGGAAAACCCACCCACCTCACCCTGCATTTATTCTATCAACCTGCAATTGCAGCAATCAAAACCAGATGTCGGCTCTTCCAGATCTTTCTCACAGGACAAACACGCGAAAGGCCTCGGGCCTGGCGTTGCCATCAAATGGTAATTGAGACCATATGAGCCCCAACGCAGAAAAGCACATGCAAACCACCCCCCGGCCCCGTGAGAGGTATGAAATTGCAGGTCCCGCTGAGCCGTTAAGTGCACGGTGCACCGTGAAAAACAAGTGTACATAGCCAGGGTAACCACCTGTACGGCACGCCGCCCCCAGCGCCGCAGCCACGGCGGCGGGGCCCGCGGAGGGGCAGGGGGCTGTCCGGGGTTAATGACAAAGGTTGGTTGGTGCTGCCGAAAGTGAGCGCAGGTGTGAGACTGGTCACACACACACATATTCCTCCATCGCCTCTGCATCGCATCTTGTGCCGCGTCCTTTAATTGACGCCGGTTCTCCAGCACGCACTGTGTGCCGTGCACCGAAAACCCCGACTCCGGGCTGCAGGTTTTGCAGCAGGTTTAGTCCCATGATTGTCTCTCCTGCTGCTCACGTTTATTAAAAAAATTTATCAGGCCCTTGCTGAGGGCGGCTCATTGACTGCAACCCCATGCCTCTCAGTGAAGGCTTTGCACCAGGGGCGTTGGCATGGATGTGCTCCCTGCACCGGGCTCCCACAAGCGCGGGTTTCGTGTGGAACTGGCCCAGCGTATGCGAGACGTCTCGGTTCCCTCCCGCTGCAGCACAGCCACCGACCGAGCACGCCGCTGCCCCGCCGGGCCCTGGGTTTCCTCTCACTCGCACAAATGCCATTGAGTAGGAACTTGCAAAGACTGACGTCGACTCAAAAGCCACTACAAAGTGCCAGCTTTACAAACCACAGCTCGTTTTGAGGTGAAACGCTGAAATCTGGACCAAACCACCTATTTGCTGCGCACTGGTTGTTCCGCTCCCACCAGGAATCACTGCTCACACAAAGAGCTGCCCTACGCTCAGCATACCCTAAACATTAGCTGCCTGACTTTTTTTCCTTATCCCACCCTATATGATCCTCTAAGTCTGCAGATCCTGTTCAGTTAAAATGTCTTCCAGATGGGACTGCTGAATACTGCATCTCGTGAACGCCCAAAGTTAAAAAGGGGTCAACTAAATTAGAGAAAAAAAAAATTACAACATGATGTCATCCCTGTGCAGTAATACACACTCTAAAAAAGCAACAATAACATAAATAGACCCGGAGATTTTCTATTCAGACTCTGATTCCTTTCTGCCATTTGTCTTTATCACGCAGCTCTCCCAGATCGTTACCAAAGCAGTGCAAGAGCAAACGCCAGCACCCGCAGCTGGGCCAGGAACCGCAGGTGAATTCTGCTCTAACATGACATGGTTCTTCTGGGATCCCGGACAACCAGGAGGCAGAGCTCACCAAACCATCCCACCAAAGCACAACCGTTTCCAATAGGCATTAGGGAAAGAAAAGGAAGAGCGAGAGGAGCAAGAAAAGGAGAACACCACAGAGTGGCTAAGGAGAGACTGGGAGATGGCCACCTACAGCAAGATGAAGCCCCAGGGACGAGGAACAAAGAGAGGAAAGCAAAGCAGAAAGAAAAGTAAGAGAAAAATCCATAGAGAGGGAGATTTAATAACTAAGTAGCAATGGGCCATAGCGATGGGCACAGCAGAAAGACCTCGATGTTTTTAAGAGTGTATTACAGAAGGGACAAAGCAAAGGGGGATGCCTGGCACCACCAGCGGTGAGACCAGCCAAGACGGGCAGAATCAAAGAGCAGTGTCAGACACAAAACCTTCGGCACAGCTGAGTGACATGCAGCTGGGCATGGCTTTGCCATCTGGGGCTTTTTTTTTCTTTTTTTAGCCACCAGGTCACACGGATGTGAGCACGGGAGGATCAGCCTCCGCCAGGTCACAGGGACTGGAGCAGGGGAGGCTTTAAGAACCAGAGACCTGCCCTGACAGCACTCCAGGCTTGAGCATGACTCTGGTCGTGCTCCTCCGAGACACGAGCCTGCTGTCACCAGCCCTGCCGGCATTCGGAGAATGCATGGGTGAAGGGACGGAAAGACATGCCAGCACAGAAGATGCAACAGAGGCTGTGGAGAAACGAGAAAACTATAGGTTTTGGAGACGCTGACTCCATGAAAGCCGATGAGGAGCTGGCGACTCAAGAGTGGAGGGAAAGGGTTGGCTAACTTACCTGATTTAAGTGAACACGCAACCCTCACGGCGAGCACTGGCTAGATCGGCCTCGCTGCGGCAGGGCTCAGGGAAGGACCCCGAGGATGCAGAGGGCAACGGAGATGAGCAGGAGACATGTCCAGGAGAAGCAAAAGAGCAAAATCGAGAGGGAATGGGTAGGCAGAAAGGACAAAGAGCCAGGGGTGTGACCGGGGAGATGGGACAAAATTAAATCCTGCAGTTACCAGGATTTCAACAGTTGCAGATGCTCAGCAAGGCAGAACCAGACCTCCAAAAAGCAATAAAGAGGGAGCAGAGGAAAAATAGTGGGAAAATGGAAATAAGTGACAATGAAAAGAACAAAGGTGCCACTTGGCTGAGTTCCAGGGACAGTTTCCATACGTGAATTCTAATTCACATTTCACATAAGATAGCATGTTTTTAAGCTTTTATTTTTTTAGTAAAGGAGTTCCCAGAAGAGACAGAGAAAAGGAGAAGGACTATTTCATGCATTTTCCTTCTTTTGGGATCTGCTTTCTAACTTCGTTTTTTATTGAGAACCATTTTGTATTGGGGGTTTTTCATTTTCTATGCTCTGTTTACAAATACATGCAGAGACAGTGAATGCATCAGACATCTGCCCATATTTTCCTCTCAAATCTCTCCGCAAGAAAAGAGCCTTAATTTTGCAATCTTCCAGCGTTTCTGGTCATTATCTACCTAGCACAGTGTGATCAAATAATTTAAAGCATATACAGTCATTAATTAGACCTTATCTGTTTGCCTGAAGTCCCGACACAAGCTCCTGACAGCGGCGGGTTGTACACCCGGTGGTGCACCCTCACGGTGGGTGTCAATCAGCTCTGCTGATCGCGGGGCTGTGATGTTCATCAGCGGGGAAAGAGGGGACCAAAGCGGGTGCAGGCTGAGCTGGGCGCACTGGGAGGGACTGGGACAACCCAAAGGAAACCGTGCTTCACCGGAGAGCGCCAGGGATGGAAATACCCCCGTTTAGGACTAAGGCTGATGGAGCATCCCCAGGAAATCGGCTATAAACTCCTCTACTACCGGCTAGGACGCCAAGCCTACCATCAGGTGCCCTGTGCTCCAGCCCATCCCTGCACCAGTGGCAGCAGAGAGGTGGATGCACCCCTGCACGCCCCCCCAAGAAGCCGGGATTTCGCCCAGTACTCTGCGTGAACCGGGAAACTCCAGGATAACTGGATGCTCAACCAACTCAAGTGGAAATGAAGGTTTCAGTGACGAGCAGAAAGGAGCCCAGACCGGATTCCGCCTTCCTGCGGTTTGATTTTTAGGAAGAGGTGGGTCCTGATCCAAACCCAGTGCCTCAGACCCATCTCGGGTAACGAACGAGGAGCTGTGCCCTCTGCGGAAGTGTCTTCATCTCCGGGAATGGCGGGAAGTGGGGTGACAGCGGCTTCAGGTGCCGAGACACAATAAAAACAATGAGGAAAGAAAATGTTTGCTTTTTATGTCAGCAGAGATGTCAGTACCCATTAATAAATCTATCTGCTAAATCTACTCTTATCCATGTGGGACATCACCAAGTTAAAGTAAAATAAATTATCTTTAATTAAATGGAATTGTCGTCTTCCTCCTGCTATCATCCCCAATTATTACATCCTAATCAGCCCTTTTGGGAGAAGGCGCGAGGGAAGGCTGAAAGGCACATTTACTATAAACAATTTCTCTTCTCTGTCAAGAGATGGAAATTTTATTTTCATTATTGTTTAGGACTATGATTTTCGCCCAGTTTCTGATGAAAGGGATTGAAAGTTGAAAATGCCATCATTCAAAGAAAGAAAAAAATCTGTTCATGTCATCGCCGCAGAGCAATTTCCTCCTAGTCCCTCCTACAATTAAAGCCCAGAGCAAGGCAGAAGCAGTTAGGAAATATGCAAGTCATTTGTTTAAACTTCTTTATTATGATTTCCAGCGGGAGATTTACGTTATGAAATATTTTGATGGAAAAGAGGAGGTAAATGCATTAGGCTGGAGGAGAGAGTGGGAAGGGGATGTTTGGAGGCCAGCTCCCGCTCAGCTGCAAGTGAGCACCAGACCGGGCTACAGAGATTTGCGCTCTGCCCAAGTCCATGCAGCCGTACTATGCTTAAATAAACGCGTCAGAAGTTCGAACCCCTGGAACCTCATTTCTTGGGGATGAATCGCACTTGAAAAGCAGCCTGCAAGCTCTCTGCTGCCTGGGCAGCGCTTGCCTACGCAGCGCACCTCGTGCTGGGGAGGGGGAGCGGTTTTGAGCAAACTTGATTAATATCGAGAGTATCAGGACTGTGTGAATCTGCACAGTTTAAATGAGAACATGGGAAATTCAGAAGGCTGACATGCAGATTTGGGCTCGGCCGAGTCTGACTCAAACTCAAACTTTGTCATGCGAAGATGGGCGGATTCAAATCAGGGAAAGAAAAAAAAAAAATACTGCTGTAAAGCTCCACCGGTTCACAGCCCGAGCTGCACACAGCTGTATTTGAGAAGTTTAGTTTGCTAGTGTTTAAAAAGCACTCTGAATGAAGGGTACTCTCGGGGTCTGATTTTCAAACACGCTCCGAGTTGTGTTTTCCCCATTACCATGACTGCATGTAAATGAAGCACTTGTGCCCGCGACTCCGCCGCGCCGCTGCTCCGTAATCCTTTGTACACAGCCGGGCTATGCAATCACCGTAATTGTGCACACAAATTAGGCACACAAAACAGCCCAGGCACAGGCTTGAGAATCGAGCCTTACAAGCGTGAATAGTGTCACATACTCAAACACACCAAAATCTGGGGCTGCGATTCAAACCGATGGGCTCCAGTTGACTTGGACAGCCCGGGGCAGCCCGAGAGAACGCGGATGGAACCAGCAAGGACACGGATAGGAAACCTACCCAACAACTGAAAAACTTAAAAAAAGAAAAAAACCCAACAAAACAACCCCCCAAAAAAACCCCAAAACAGTTTTCTTTCAGAGTTTAGCTGCTAAATAATATTAATAAGGTATTACAAAAATATGAACACTGTAGCTTAAATAACTGCATTTAAAGGAAAGCTAATGATAAATACATGTATTTTGAAAATCTCAGCCTGCTTCATCCGCATTATAAAGAGAACTCTGCCGATCAAAAACTCAACGTTGTTTTAAAATCTACTTTATTCACTATCAGCACCGATAGCCGTGTTCTAGCTTGATTTAGCTTTTAACAAAGCTGGACGTTTAACAATGACTTTTCACAGAGCTTTTAGTAATGACTGAGCATCTTCATCTTTATCTTTGGTTCAAGCCTACTGCTGAAATGACTGAACTATTTGGCAAACAATAGAAATCTAACCCAAAATATTTTTAGAGGACACGTTATGACCATTGTCTGAACTGTGCCCTTGAGCGTAACGTTCATTTACCAGAAACCTTCTAAGATGCAATCCTTAAAATAACCCCTCAAGCAAAATTCACCAATGATGCATCAAGTCTTTTCTCAAGTTATTGCTATTCAGCATCACCAGAAGTTAAAGCTGCACTTCTCTAATTAAATCTAAGGCCCCGCACTGGTTTTAAAACATGTTCCTCTCTCTGCCAATTTTGTTTTCACTCGCTTGTCAACTGTGGAGTCCCTGAACACACTCTGAACAACTGCTGCCCAATTATGAAACAAGATATATTTCAGATAATAATGAAATTATTCACCAGAGAGAAAATACAGATTATGACAAGAAATGGAACCAGGAGGAACCACTGAATCCTGATTAATTAATGCAACTTTTTTTTTTTTGAAAAATGCACTTTTCAGGGTGTAGCACTGTTTTCATTTAACACTGCTTTGAATTGCCGCCTACAAAAGTTAAAAAAAAAAAAAAAAAAGGAAAAGAAAGAAACCACAGCTATACAAGCCTGCTGACTTCTTATAAAAGAACCAGTTTTAAACTTGTTTACACTACTGATTCCAAATGCATTCAAGATGGTGGCTAGTTAAAGAAAGGGAGACCATGCCAAGGATTTTGATCAAAGAACTTCAATTCAACAATGTTCAGTTTTAATTGACCACTAATTAAGCTACATTAGTCAAAGAAAAGTCTATATCACTTCTGAGTAATGAAGAAAAGAATTCATTTAACCCTGTCCTAGACCTCCTTTAGCCAGCTTACAGAAAAGCAGCTTCTCAAGTATCAGCCTTGGAAGCATTTCCAATATTAATAAGCCAAAAAATTTTTTAAAGAGAAAAAAAAGTGTCGGAGGAGGGCGAGCTTTCCCAGCTTGCGTTCCTCCGCGGGGTGAAGCCGTCTCCCCGGCAGAGGCATTTTCGTACAGAGAGGAATAAGCGACCAGGGGGCAGAAAATCCAGAGAGCTCCCAGCTGCTTGGCACCGCGTGCTGGGGAGAGGGAGAGCCGCACCAGCGCAGGGCGACAGCAACAGACACATACGTGTGTATGCACGCAGACAGACTTGATTTTGACCAACTACAGCAAACTCCTTAAAAAGGTCCCCCACGACCAGAAGAGTCTCCCGAGCGGCTCCGCTGACCTGCGGGGATGCTGCGGTCCTTCCTCAACGTGACAAAGCCCTCGATTCGCGCGTGACTCTGGTGCAAGGATGCCAAAGGAAACCTAGGCCTAATGAAAAGCCGGCTGCAGAATTAGGCTCTGAAATGCATTAAGGAATGAAATATTGTTTTTCAATTTAGTGTTTATGTCTTTTAAAAGTCTGCAGGATTAGATAAATTAAAGGAACCAAACAGATGCCAACATGAGCTTGCTTAGAGCAGGAGGGTTAGACACGGAAACGCTGAGAGATGGCACAGGGACAGGCAAGTCGGTTTCGAGAAACACCGAACGTTCACAGTATTCCCGTTCCGCAGTTAGGGAGAGAAGTTTGCATGATGCAGTACACAACGCCACAGCTTTGCAGCTCCATGGTGTCGCAGCACTCTTTGATGAGGGCTATACTTGTAGCCTTAA
This sequence comes from Aptenodytes forsteri, assembly GCF_000699145.1. NCBI lineage: Eukaryota > Metazoa > Chordata > Aves > Sphenisciformes > Spheniscidae > Aptenodytes > Aptenodytes forsteri. The sequence continues at coordinate 2,053,556 of NW_008794883.1, read as the reverse complement.
CTTGCATTGTATTTTATCCTAATGATTTTTGGCAACAAACTACTGCATTTCATAGAATAGAATTTAATGAGTACCATATCTTTTTTTAACATTCTGCCAAATGCTCATTAAAATGCACTTGTTTTTGCAATGCAATAGCTAGCTATATGAAACCAAAATATTAATGCAAATTGGCATTTCTAAGTTTAAAGCGGTATTTGCATAACAGGAACCAAACATGGTGCAAGCTGAAAGAGAGCGCACAACACAAATGCCTCTTAACACCATAATTATTGCAAGGAAAAAATGATGGTTTGTGCACACCATCACGAGCTCCAGGATAAAGCATCCGCCAGTTTGAGACACCGTTATCTCCCGATGCCCAGTCTCACCAAGAAAAAAAGAGTGTCTGAAAAGACTCTGCGCTCACTGGAGCTGATAAACAAGATAGGTATAAAATGCAGTCTTAAAAAATAGAACGCATTTATGCAAATATGACTATCCTAACTAAAAATTACAAGAGGCATTTCAGTACGTGGCTGCCAGTAGCAGTGAAAGATCAGCTTGTTAGTTGAGAGCCACAAGCCAAGCCAAAGGTATTCCTATTCTAATAAAGCAGTCATTAGCTGTAGTAATCAGTATCTCAAAGTAAATATGGTTATGAACCAGACTTCGGACTCTGACACAACAATATTTTAAAAAAAAAAATGTGTCTCTACCACAAGTGGAAAGGAGCTACTCAGAAAACCAATTACTCCCTACTTATTAGCAAATGGGCGTCATCAGACCGAAGGACATCTCCGTTGTGGCATCAGCACCGGAATAAATCTTTAAAGCTTCCCTTGGGGTGTACGCTGCTTCGCTTAAACACAAAGAGGAGTGGGCAAAGCCTGGGATCTGCAGTTGTTGCAGGGGTACCACTGTTAGCTCTGTTTTAAAAATAAAGCTGAACAATGCCATGGTTGCTTTCTCAGAGCTATCAGAAAGAATAAAAGTAACTCAGGAATTTATCTCACGGATCATCTGTAGAAACTGATCTTTACATTACTACTAGAATGCCTCGTTTGTCTAGGAAAAGGAAAAAAGATGCCTACCATTACCGAGCAGGGCTCAGCAGTCCTCCAGCTCTCGTTAATGGGATCTGCTGGCATCAGCACACAGAGGCAGGGCTTTTTCAGGATCGTGCCCCAGGGGAGCACAGACAGCAGGACTGAGCCTGGGGAGCCCGTGCCGGCTGACATGGAGCTAAAGGGTCAAATTCCCACTGACCCGATCGTACAGAAGCAAAACTCCCTCCACAACAGGTAGCCCCTGTAATGCCTGCTGCCATTTGCCTCTGCCATTGAGGGCTTTTATTAACTGCACAAGGCATCACTGCAGACCATCGCCAGCATTTCTCAAATGGTTAATGGTTACTTCTGCGGCCGATGTGGAAGGGAACCAAATCATTAAACCTTCCAACTGTCTGAAGTAAGCACTAAAGGCAGAAATTTTCAAAACTTCTGACCTGAAAGCGCTCCCACCTGTGCGCTGATAACTGCAAACACACCAAAACACACGCGGAAGTCCGTATTTACAGTTCCCCTTTCTTTTTTGCAGGTAAGAGTCCTGGGATCTCCTCCAGCTGGGAGTTTTAGTATGCACAGATTTAAGCACATGAATATTTCCAATGAAGCCGCTGCATGCGTGTACATGCTTACGAGAATCTGGTCTACATCATACTGGAGATTAAAAAACAACAACAAAAAATTTAAAAAAAATCCCTTTTTCTGCAAATGACAGCTCGACATAAGCACCCGGTACCTTATAAAATTGCACTGGGTGACCGGGGCATCAGGCTGGACATCACAGATGGACATCAAGATGTTACAAACAGGGCAAGTCCACAGTCACACACATATTTAAACACCCATTAAAGGCGATTCAGAAACACAGATGACTGAGCCAGCAGCCCAGTTGTCACCGTCCACTCTTCCTGCATTTAACTTTCTGAACTTCCCCAAAATGTTTTCCATTAGAGAACAGTTGTGCTTTGAAAGCATTTATAATCTGCTCTTAAACAAAAAATGTAAATGCTGTGGCTGTTGTGGTGCTGCACCCAGGCTAGGGCTCGCACAGACCACGTCCCCACATCCCGGCCAGCCCTCAGCGCGGTACCTGGGGCAGGCACAGGCTATTCCCCTGGATTAAGGAGTTCGTCCCACAAAACTAAAAACACTGTGATTTTCTCTCAGATAAAATGCAGAGCTACAGGACACAAAAAGGATGGTTTCATGTGGTGTGATTTTATTTACTGGATCTTTCTTCCCTCC
>NW_008794883.1:2043488-2051113 GCF_000699145.1 Aptenodytes forsteri | reverse complement strand
CCCCCCCCCCCCCCCCCAACAGCACAGTAAAAGTTGCTATGAAAAATAGTTAAGGCTATAAATAAGACACTAGGACACTGAAAGCAAATTACCATCCTATGAGTTAATAGCATACCAAATTAAAGACCTCAGTCTAGATCTTTTGAAGATCTACAACTGCAACCTCAAAACTGTGGCAGATCTCTGCATGCAATCGGAGCAGAACTTATTTCGTATTCCAACTTCCACAGATCTGTGTGTGTGGTTCAGGCAGCGAGGGGGATTATCAGAAACAGGCTTCTGCCAGAAGTGATCAGTACAGAGCTGTCTATACATGTGTAATTTTATTTTCCCCTACAAGGTGCCCTCTCTTGGCTTTGGCAGAATCAACAGCCCTTCTTCACGAGACAGATGTGTGCTGGCACGGCGCTCGCAGATTCGTTAACCAGGGGAGACGGTGCTCCCCAGGAATGGGGGGGGAATATTTATTTCTTCTCGATGCTGAAGCAGCCTATTATCTTATGGTTCCTAAGGCCGTACTGAATATGAATTCTCCATAGTCACAGAGATGCTGAACAGTGGCCACCTCCACCGCTTTTCTGATCAGAAGTGACACCCACCCCCCCCCCAATGTGCTGGTGTGAGAAGGGGTGGGCCAGGGAAAAAAGAGAAAAAAAAAAAAGAAAAAAAAAAGATCATCCCAGCGGATGGCGGCTATCGGCCACCAGGACCCGGGGCTGAACTGGGAGCAGCCACCTTGCATCCAAACTCTGCCTGAAGTAGATTAGCACAAAAACATTGTATTCTAATGAACCACTGAAAACAACATGTGTTTAACTTCTGAAATGGTGAACAGTTTGTAAAATACTAATTTAGGAAGTCAAACAAAAAAAAACCCAAAACAACAAAACCATTCACACCATTTGTTGTTGTTGTTTTCCTGATAAAAATAGCGACCGGCAAGTTTTATACTGGAGATGGTTTTTATTTACAAGTTAGAAGTCTCAAACAGTGGGAAAGAAAAAGTAATATTATATTTGGCGACTAAACTTGCCCGGGAGCACCCACCCAGGCAGCGGGCTCCTGGCTCCCACACCCCAGCAGCCCTGGAAACTTCCCTGCACCCTCTGTGAGGGGTCCTGGGACCAGCACGGGTTCCTGACCACCGCCGTCAAGCAACGGTTGTGTTTCATTATGTGACTGCTGGGAAGTGGGATTACTATCCCAAAGCGCTGCGTATCAGCTTACGTTACCTTATTTAAGTTTTCAGTGCTACCCTGTCTCTTTTTCAGGTGTTAATAGGAAAATCAGTTTTGCATCCCGGCAGCTGCCACCACTCCGAGTCTCGCAGCTGTCCCCATTCCCGAACCACACACAAGGACGTGCTGCAAACGTAACCGCGGGGAAGATGGCTGATCCATACTTATCCCTCCCTTTGCCAGCCAAACTTCCCGTAGGACCGGCACCGGGAGCACACGGACATCTCCTAACGGGCTCCGGCGCTGAACCGTGCCGTGACGATTGCGGATGCGAGGGATTTACCTCCTGCAATAGGCATGGGCAAGGTTTAAAATGGCAAGAAATACATTTGGTTTTCTGGTTACACTCCCCCTCCCCTCCCCTCCGCCACAGCTGAAGAGTATTTTTTAATTCTGGAAATAGTGTTAATTCTGAAAAATCTCTAGTCCAATAGCCACCGCAAGATTGAGGATGTATTTATGCAAACATTTTGCTGCGAAGCTAGAGGGGATGTAAGAGAGATGCAGTACATATCAGGTGTTCAGAAATCGTAGGAATTCAAATCGTTCTGTAACTCAACATCTGTAATTGTCTAAGCACCTCAAACAACCACCACTTAAAAGACATTGATAGCTTAATCATTTCTTCTTCAACTCTTACAGTCTACCTATTTTACATGGGGGCAGAGCAACATTTAAGAGCAGCTGAACTGGAGTATTTCTTTATTCCCGTTCCCAACGACCAAATTAAAGACTGTAAGAAGCAGAGCGTGCAATAACAAATATTTAGCTAAAACGCAGAAAAGAATAAGAAAAATACGTCAGCCCCGGGAGGTGGGCGGCGCAGCCTCGCCGCGGGAAGCCCCACGGCTGACGATGGGCTCCCCCAGCGCTGCGGGCGCTCCCGGGCCAGCACCCGAGCATCTCCTCGGTACGGCGGGGTGTTACAGCGCGGTGGGATCCGAGCAGGCTGCGGGATCGGCTGGGGTGGTGGGGAGGAAAACACACCAGCGTGCTTCCGATTGCATGAAAGTAGCACTTGACAGCAATTGTATTAAAGCAGTTTTAGCCTTACCCAGCTGGGATTCTCACCTAGATTAATGCTCTCTGCTGATCATAATACAAATCCTTTGAAAAATACAGGCTCTCATTGCGTGTAATGGGCATTCATTCCACACACAAACACCTTTATCTGCGGTTGTATTTGCTTGCAGGGACCTCATGCAGCAGGTATCGGAGAGCACTACCTCTCCCTGCATTTGCATATTTTTTTCTAAGCTGCGTAAGATTTCTGAAAGCCTGTTAATCACTTGACTGCAAGAATGAGCTACTGCAAAAAGCAAACCTACGCTTTAAATACGCTCGTGGTCCCTTCCACCCCTTCCAGCGCTCACAAAGGGAGCCCGAGGAAGCAGCCCTCGTGCCCCGCGCTGCTCCGCAGCTAACTCGACTGTAACGACAGGTGCAGCAGTAATAATATGCTGGGCAATCAACTTTTTCCCTCCGATTTGTCAGTTTAGCTTCATAATGCCATTAGGAATGTAAACATTTCTGCAATTTATATTTAAAAGTCAATAAAATAATGGGGTGCAGAACTTAGCCTTTTTAATTTTTTAAGTAATACATTTGATTATTTTAATCACGTCAGTACTTAACTGAATGGGTTTAAATATGCATGTTACATCAATTTGGTTTGTTTTATTCATTAGAAAGCCATTGAGTAATTCAGCATTATTCTTTTTTTTTTTTTTTTTTTTTTTTTTTTTTAAAAGGGGGGGGAGGGTAGCTAGATACGCTGCACAAGACCTTTTCCATGAGGTTGTCCTTGAGGGGCGAGTTATTTGTGCACTGTGTCTTCCAGGAGATATGACTGCTGCTATCATGGATTTCAGGGGAAAAAAGAAATCCAACGTATAGGGCTAATAACAGAATTTAGTAACGATGATTCACCAGATGCTGGATAAATTCTTTTAACGGCAATTATGAAAGGCCACTTCATGAGCAAAGAGCTATTTTTAAAGCCGCAAGATTTGTTTTTCACTGTGGACATCCCCTTTGTCAGGGCTGTGGCTGGTGCACGCCGACTGCTGCTCTGCAATTCTCACCCTCGCGTCTGCAGAGGTGAAAAAGCCAAGTCAAATGTTGGCCGGGATTGTTCCCATCCCCTTTTCATTCGCGGGTCGGCTACAATGGCAGCAGCTGCAGCGCACCCTTCCCCGCGCGGCCCCTCCAATTACCGGCACCGTGCCCCCGCGCCGGGGACGGGATCGCTCTGCACCACAGCCCGGCCCCGGGTCTCCGGAGAACAACGGGCAAGGGCTGCCGGGTTTTGTCGCCCTTGAACCCCGGCAGCACCCAGCTCAACTCCTCCCTATCTGGGGGCTACAGGCCCCTCTTCTTCTATTCAGCTGCTTTTCATCACAAAAAGACTAGTACATGGCTTAAAGAACAATTTGATCTTGTGCACATGAGTTCTCACTCCTGTGCAGACACCTAATAAAGCTCTGCAGGTGTATGAAATTTCCTCTACACAAACTTTGGGGAGGTTGATTTTTTGTTTTGTTTTTTGGTTGTTGTTTTTTTTTTTTTTAAGTATTATTGATTTTATAGGCAAAACTAAGGTCCTTATAGGGGAAAGAATTCAAAGCTCAAGTACAAAATTGTACACAACAAATTGCAGAGTATATTTGTATTCATACACATGCAAGTTTAAAACGTAGATGGAAGATTTGTGCTCTGCATGCTGCATTTCACATGGACACCTCTGCTTGGGAAAAAGCTGAGAGCATCTAGAGCTGAAGCTATGCCTTAGGAAACCGGACAACCCACAGCACAAAAGGACAAATCCCTCAACACCAAAGGTCTGATTCTGCTCCTCCTGTAGCCAACTTCCAACTTTAAGTGTCTCTCTGACTTACAGGAGATAACACTGTAATACTACTTTCCCAGGAAAAACAGAAAACTAAAAAACCAACAGCAAGGAAAAACAAACAAATGCTACCCACCAAAAAAACCAGCCCAGAAAACCTTACAAATGAAGATACATAAATTCAGTAAGTTGAGAAAAGCAAGACCTGCCCTGGATTTTGGGGGAGAAACATATTCCAGTGAAATCTGTGCTTTCAGCTTTTTGGATGATTCTGTCTGGCTATGCCAGGACAAAGCTAGATGCTAAATATTTTGAGATACCTGCTGAGGTCTGAGAACGCTGTCTTCCCACTGAACCTTGAGAGACTTACAGAAACTTTTTAATGAGCCTGAGAATTTCTCCACCGTAAAAAGGAAGGCAAGAGAGTGAGAGATCACGTCTGACGTAATGACCTCAGCTCTCCGTGATAGCCTATCTTTTGGTTAACCGAACAGTAATAAATACAAACACTTTTGATACGGAAACACTGGGTATGCACTAGCCAGTGTTAGTTAAATACAGCTTCTTGCTGTACAGGGGATTATTTTCAGCAGAAGTGCATTATGACTTTTATTACTGAGTGTTGGCAATGATGTATTAAAATACAGTTATGTGGCACTGGAATTTTGAAAGGATGATATTAAACTCACTTCTAGCAGTCTGCCTGAAAAAAATACCCGAACAGTTAAAAGATGCACTCTCAGTGCCGCACGCCGCGTGTCTGAGGGGGAAGGCTGGAGAGCTAGGCAGCAAACTCATCGCGGCAGCACTGCAAAGTGCAGCCCGAGAAACGAGCACACAAGTTTTCACCAGATCATCTTTACAAAACGCTAACTCTCCCCACCCCCCCCCCTTCTTTTAAACAATAAACGAAAAGCAATAGGAAGGAAGGGCAATTCTGCGCAGGTATCTTGTGCCTGTATCAGAGTTTCCCACAGTACTTCACTACGCCTGCAGACAGGCTGACCAACTGTGCGACGCCTTCCCCTCCAAGCTGCAGGCACTGTGCTGCCGTCACCTTTCCCACCACCCGTCAGGCTGCAAAACTTCAGAGGCCGGTTAAAAAAAAAAAAACAACAACAAAAAACACCCCAGTTCCACCAGCAACACAGTATCATAAAATCAGAAAGAAACTAGCCAACATAGGCTAAAATATTCACTTTTCAAAATAAATTCCCTGTGCAAAATAACCAAATCCCACGTCTCCGAAGTGCCACGGCAATTTTACAGTAAGCCAAGTATAATGCAAACCAGATTTATACTGAAACAGGAAACAAACAATTCTTCTGCACAATTTCCTGTAGATCAATTGGAAAGGTATTTAAAGACTGCACCAGCCATTAGATCTTTTGTTACCCCCCCCAGTCCTGCCCACAAAAAAGCAGCTCATAATATACACTATTATAAGACGTCAACACCCTAACATCATTTTCCATGTCTACCATCGATCTATAACCAAATAAAATAAAGTTCTATTTATAATTTCTTTTTCAGAGAAAAGCCACCATAATAATTTCCAAACTGGCACAGATGAAGAGGTGAAGTTCACTTCTGATCAGCATATGCAAAGCATATTTAAAACTAAGATTCAACGTAACATCCTGCAAGAATACTAAGCTTTAATAATCCCTAAAATATTTCAGCAAAATCCAGCTTTGCAAACACGAGGCCGCTTATATTTCCATCGCGTACAACAGGAAGAAAGTGATCAGACCTGCCAAGTGTACGTTTTAACCGAACGGCCAGGTATCATGACCCTTAAAAACAGCGCTACAGTTATTTCTGCAAACTCGAAGAGTCAGAATAAATTCGTTCTATCTCCCTTCCCTTCCTCCAGCATGTAAAACAGAAAGCCACTGATTGTGTCAAAATGTGTGTGTGTATGTAACACTGTATATAGTTTTATGTAAATAGTTATAATTTACAAAATTTTGTTTGGTTGTTATCAGTAGGGAGCTTACAAGATTATATTAATTTACGATACAAACATACAGCCCTTCCATAAACCCCACAAATATTGGAAAAGTCTTCTAGGTATTTTGGCTTCTACTCACAGCCCTGAAAAGAGGAAGCATTTCTGCATACGCACGTATATTCCTGCACATATGGATTTCAAATCACGAAGCCTGAGCTCCCCGTACGTGGATGCAATTTGATGAAGGAGTTGTAAATTTAGTGTTACTTTGTTACAAAATCTATCCCTACGCTTCGGAAATAGTTTAAAGCATATTGTAACTTTTGCTAGTAAATATTTTTTTTATGGTCCGCGTGTCAGTACTCCAATATTCCCAGCAAATGAGACGCTGACATTTCTTTAAACAAAGATGAACCACAAACATCACGCTGAATTACTGCCGGTTCAGCCCAAAGGGTGCAAGCACAAGGGTCTCTCATTTCGATTTCGAGATTTCTTCCTCCTCGCGCTCAAAAAGAAAACTTTCTCCGTGCCGCTCCCAGAGCGACGCCAGCCTCGTGCCATTCACAACTCCTCACTTGTCATTATTAAGCGTGGTACATGGAATTATTACACTCTTTGGCCTAGCCTATTAGCAGGAGTGATACCATGGAGCATTCATCTTCATCTAGGGACTTGATGGAGTTGAAAAGCTTTATAATAAGAATAGCAGACAGAATGTAAACAGGAAAAACTCATTAGCATTTACTTTTTGTGATTTGATGACTTGACAAATAACTATTTCAAAACAACTAGTTTGAGAGATGGGTTGAAGCTTGTTAGGATAAAGCAAAAAGAGCAATTACAATAATTATAGGTTTCCCTATATGATTTAACACATGCGCATGGTGGGAGCTGATGATGTGATCTTCAGATACCATTAAAAGAAAATTTTGCCACTTTTGTTTTTCATTTTCATTTGCAATAATTTCTTCTTTATAGTTCCATGCATTTCAATATATTGTCTATGACTAAATAATACTTTATTAAAGTCTCAGTGAGGTGCAATTCACAATAAGCAATTCTGAAAATCAAATTTAGACAGTAATCCTGCACCCACCCCCTTTCAGGTAACGCGCACATCCTAAAATATCACACACATCTCGGGCAACAAGGAGCAAGGCTTACGAAAAAAATGGCTCTTGTTGTTTCATGGCTTCCAACGTAACCGAAGTGTTTATCTAGTTAATCACAGCTAATAGTGCACACTTCTAACTCCTTTGCTAAAACGTCTTTTTTTTTTTTTTAATGATATTTTAGGGGAAAAAAGTGAATCAAGACCCCAACATTCACATATCATACCATTACTGTAATCACCGAGCACTAGCTTATCTTTACACTTTATTATTTGACACTGGCAGTTTTGCTATTGTTTTAAGATTTTCCAAAACAAATATCCTCTATCGCAAGAGATGGGAAGGAAAAGATTTCTTACCAATGAACATCAGTAAATAGTTAAAGGCAAAAAGTGCTCTCCCATGGAGTAAGCTCTCCTAAAACGCCCTGCGAGTGAGGGGGGGGGGGGGGGAAGAAAGGTGCAGAAAAT
>NW_008794883.1:2041248-2043239 GCF_000699145.1 Aptenodytes forsteri | reverse complement strand
AAATAACAGGGTGGGGGGGTGGGAGGGGAGGAATTCAGAACTCTATCTTTCCTGCACAAGGAAACTTGTGCGAGACAGAGCAGCCCCTGCTCTGCTCCAACAACTGGGCGAAAGCTGTGCAGCCCCAAGAGCCGCGGGTCCTTTCGACGAGGCGTTGTGAACAATTAATGCATGGCATCCCCAATCTCCGCACGATGCCTGGCACCACATCAAGAGCTGCACAATGCGGAACCGGAGCCAGAACAATGCCGGCTCTATAAAACACAAAAATCTGTTTGTCAAGTGGACGCAGGAATACTTTCTCCCCCTTCCCAAACGCCGTGGTGCCGGCCTCATCCCCCCGACTCCCGCAACTCCCTCGCTGCGGCCGATGCCTTTTCCCCGAGCTCACGGGAAGGGAGCGGGCAGCGCTGCCAGGGCTGCCCGTCCCCCCCGGCGGCGCAGGGACCCTCGCCTCTCTCTTTGTGCTCTCCCGGCGCGGGGAAGCGCCGAGGCCAGGCTGGCTTTTCACAGACACCTTCCACCGGTGCCTATAAATACATCTCCTGCGACAGAGCGATCCTGGTTTTTATGAGTCCCACCTTCTGAAAAACACAAAGAATAGGGGAAAAGGCCTGGCAGCCCAGCGGGGTTTATTAGCCCTATGATGTCATATTCTGCAGTTTTATGTAAGAACGACAGGCGGCTGGCACGACAGGACGACATTACGGTCTCGGCGTTCCCAGCCTTGGTGACACGGACCGTGGGGCCGCTCACCAGGCAGGCTGGGCATTGTGCTTTCTATGTTCAGTTACTTAAAAAAAAAAAAAAAACCAAAAAAAAAAGAAACCAACAAAAAATATACAAATGGAATGAGGAAAAAAAACCCCCAAAACAAAAGGAAAACCCCGGCTCCCACAGCCACCTCCATGTCGCTTATCAAACACGCCATCTCGCCCCCCACAAGAAAAATCCAAAGAATAATGAAGTTGGTCTAAGTGTTGAAAATTGTTTACCGTAGCCCTGACACTGTGCAAGCGCTGTGCATTGCTGCTTCCTGTTTACAGGCTGCTGTCGCCAGGATTTTATTACTTACTGAGGATGAATAGCAGCGTGTAGGAACTTTTTCTTTTATAGCTACTGAGGCTGGCTGGCCCTGCCGTGCATGGGAATGTCAGGTAGACTTTAGGTGTAGCCTTAACAGCTCTGGAATAGGAATAACTAATTTAAAAAAGAAAAAAGAAAAAAAAAAAAAAGAAAAAAAAAGAAGCCTCGCAGTAAATTTACGTATCTTTATTTTTTGCATTTTTATAATTGTAAATCTCAATTGTTTTCCCTGTGCAAATTCACTTACTTTCTACCCACAAACCGAGTGTCCTGCATTACTGCAACGTGTTATTTGCAAAATATTCAAAACAAAAGGCGAGGCCCACAACTCTCGCCAATAGGCATATTTTAAAAAAAAAAAAAAAAAATCTCAGTTATTCAAACAGATGTTCATTCATGAGAGTGGCTTTCCGTACGGAACAATTCGAGCTGGATGTATTATAAACACGCGCTGGTCTATGGCACACATGCCTACACATTCACAGACACACCCGGGCAGGATAATTAGTTTGCTCCATGCGCTCCATCCAAAGCGGGCCTGGGTTAAAACTCTCACAGTTCCCCTTCGGCCTCGCTACGCCGCCCTGATTGGTATCAGATGAAACGAAAGAAAGTTGAAAGAACGCAGGCTGGAGCAGTTTGCGAAGCCTGCTCCCCCCCACGCGCTGCCCTCCCTTCCCAGCACTTCCAAATTTCATTTTCCTCTCCCTTCAGCAGCAGTTCCCCTCCTTACCCCCCCTCCCCCCCAAATATTTTAAAATATACCGAAATACTTTTCCTTCTCGAGACCCAGCCAGAGAAAAAAAAAAATAAACCTCCAGATGGCAAGTATAAACCTTCTGCTGGGGTTATGCGCAAAATACCAGACACTTTCCCCCCCCCCCCCCCCCTTTTAAACAAACCGC
>NW_008794883.1:2022990-2039834 GCF_000699145.1 Aptenodytes forsteri | reverse complement strand
CAACCCCCCACCACCACCACCACGTGGGACTCACTTGAGGTTGCCAAATTCGGAGCATCACAGGAAAGGAGGGCCCCTGGGAATTGATCCCGAATGAAACTAAATCATTTGCATATGCCGAAGCAAATGCCATGCGAGCGCACAGCCAGTCTCCAGGCCCAACTTTAATAATTCAAAGCACCTATTTCCTTACTCCTCGACGTCGTAACACACCACATACAGTATTAATCAACGACAAAGAGATGGTGATGTCAATTCCGAGCTGTCGTCTTGGGCGACGGCAAAGTTTCCTTTCATGCTTTCCACCCAGATCTATAGGGTCTGTGTGCCTGGCTGCGTATGTGAGGGGGGGGGAAAGCCAGGAGGAAAGAACAGGCAGAGGTTTATCTAACTCACTTGTTCTGCATTTATTCGGGAGGTCCCCAGAGGTTTGGGTAAACAGTACTTGAATTATAATCACACATTTCATTCAAATTTCATGCTTTGAGGATTTTTTCCTCATTAGAACAGTTAGTTGTCAATCTGACAAGATCACATTTGTACCCTTTAAACCACCCTCAGCGTATAATACATAAGGCCAAAAATCCCAACTACCACAGGTCAACGTGCGACAAAACGCTCCACCAGAAAGGGGGAGAAGACGCCCCTCAAACCCCGGGCTTGGCGCAGACGGGCAGAACGCTTACTGTACCAGTAAATCTACTTTATAAAACTAACCTCCTACAAACGTAGATATTAATGCTCCAGAGGTGAAAAACAACGAAGTGCTTTGATCGTTTATTACGACGTTTTTAATAAGCACCTAGAAATAAAGCCAGTCCTTCCCTTCCGCATTTTCAAACTGCAAAATATGGTATTTCCTCTCTTAATAAAAGCTGTAGTTTCACAGCTCCACACAAAGTTATACAACTAGCATTACATTTTAGTACAAATTTTACCACAAAATTAGATTGGATGGACCTTTAAATCATCTAACTTAATCGCTTTCCTGCCACGGAAACAATCCCCTAAACTCCAGCAGAATAAGCTTTTTCTGACTGGCACGAGGTAACGCTAAAAATTTCACGTGTCGATGTCTGTAGGTCATGGAAATGGAGAGAGACCTGCGACTCCGAAAAGCAATCCTTGAATCGTGACCCGTGTGTCATGAAAATGACTGCAGATGATTTCAGTTTGTTTTCTGCAACCTCGGAGCGGGGAACAGTCCAACTTAATTTGGACCCTGCCGTACTAGTGCTTTCATTCTCCTGAATGGGAAAATTTCAGTGTACATATATTGTACGTAACATGATAAGAAGTCAATGCGGTTTGCAGGGAGTAAGCCCATAACTGTAACATAATTCTCAACACATGACAGTAACAATTAATTACTTTACCATATCATATTTGCATTCGACGCATACATTGAGATAACTTTAATGTATTTTCCTGCCTCGCTCGGGAACTTGTGATTGTCCCAGATATTTTTCCTTTTTTCTTTTTTAGAAATAGAAATGTGTATCTCACACAAAATTCACATTATTAGTAACAGCCAGGAATACTACTGGAGAGACGCCGACCGCGTGTAGGGCTTTGAAATGATGTGAGGCAAGGCTGCGTTAGTCCTCCGCCACCCCCCCACCCCTTCCTGCACCCCTCTGCCCCAGCAGCCCAACGCAGCCCTGCTCGGGAGACCCCTGTGGCTTTCGGGGGTGCGGGGGGGCCGCTGGCACGGCCGGGGACACGTCTCCAGCCGCGTGGCCCGAGCGGGGCTCCTGGCTAACGAGAGCCCATTGATCAAAAGAGCAAACCACTAAAAATATAAGGGGAGTTATCTGACGAGAAGCAGCCTTTTTAAAAAATTAAATCTTTGTTGGTGTTTTAATCTCCAAATGCAGCGCTCTACCAATTTGCATCTGGCCGCAACATAGCTACATTGGGGATTTTCGCTGAACCAGGCAAAAGCAGTTGTTCTGCGCTGGGTTTTGTCGTTAATGCGGGCTGCGGGAGAGCCAAGCTCCCTGGCAGGACTCGGCACCGACAACGGCGAGGATTTGCCGCCAGGATTCAGCTCCGGACATGCCGGTGCGAGGGTGCAGGGGGACGCTGCAGGTGCAGCTGTGCGGGACCCCCTGCAGACCCCCGCGGCTGCAGCTGCGCTGCCGAGCAGCTCCCCCCGCACACCCACCCGCCGGTGGGCGTCAGGCAGCGCCGACATCTTCCAGCCCTTGCCACAGAGTGGTGCCGGCAACGCTGCAATTACGTCCTTCGTCTTAACGAGAGTTTGGCAGCGTGGAGACGCCGAGGCGCAGGCGGGGAAGAGTGACGTGGGGACAGCGCGTCCCACCGCCCCGCGCCGCTACCGGGCATCGCACCGGCCTCCTCCAGCGAGGGGGAGCAGCTTCCCTGCGGTCCTGTCTAACCAGCGTGTTGTCTCCATTGCCCAAAAGGTGCTTGTTTTCCATGTAAAGGGTCAAGGATGAGTATTTAAACCTTTGGTTTGGTAAAAACGATGTATTGTACCCAGAGGGAATGCCACCAAAGGGCAGGGTACTTTAAAATACACACAACCTAACAGACGCATAAAATGCTCTGATAATGCATTATTTCAGCACTTTCTATGTTAGGCGTCATTCTTTCAGCATCTTCTAGGTCACAACAGAACAAGGCTGACCGGGTGTAACTTATCCATGCACTTACGGTATAAATACATTCCCTGTGCACAACACAAGTAGGGACCAATTCAGGTCGACATGTCACCTACGTAGCATGACACAGTAAATGTAGGACGCCATGGTCCATGGCCATGTTGTCAGAATCCAGTTACTTTAGCGTTACCTAAGTTAATACTTTCTTTTTACGGTCCTCCTGTTCCATTTTCCCCTTGCACCACTGGTCACCCCAGACCAGCGACCCAGGCAAACTGGTGAACAGGCAGAGAAACCAGGCGGGGCTGCCTAGAAATAATCAGTGCTGTGACTTCTGCAGTATAATTTCAACGCTTTGGTATATATATACTCGCTTCCGTTCTCTCCTTGCTTCCCTTGTGTCAGATCCCAGCGGCAAATTCCAGAAGAGGGTGAGGAGACATGTGAGAAATCCAAGAAGAAGAAGAAGAAGGACAGAAAGGCGGGTTCTGCAGCTCCCGCAGGAGGCCATCTCGCCTGGTCCAGGAGGGGAGGAGGGAATGGGT
Organism: Aptenodytes forsteri; assembly: GCF_000699145.1. Classification (NCBI taxonomy): domain Eukaryota; kingdom Metazoa; phylum Chordata; class Aves; order Sphenisciformes; family Spheniscidae; genus Aptenodytes; species Aptenodytes forsteri. Next base: position 2,036,662 of record NW_008794883.1, on the reverse strand, counting down.
CCCCGCTTTTCCAGCAGGATTTTCAGGATAGAGAATTTGGAAAGGGCCTCATCCAGTGAGCTGCTGAGCACTCTCCTCGCTCAACCAGGGGTGCTGCAATGGATGGCTCCGCCACCGGCACGCTTCTTATCTGGAAAGAGACCTTCCAGAAAGTCATAGCAAACGGATGCTGGAAGGAAGAGACAGCAGTCACGTTCCTGACGCTACTGTAACTGAGGTCCTCAGCAGAGGAGCAAAGGAAGGGAAGCTATCTGCTGGATGACAAGCTTGCAGCCACAAATTGGAACGGATAACGGTAAAATATCAAGTAAGATGACTAAAATAACCAGTATTCCTCTAAGTCTGGGTCACTTGGATAATCTCATCCTTCTTACACAAATCCTTGAGTGCAGTTATTAAAACGTGCCCGCTGTGGGTGGAGAAGTGGCTCTGAATGCCCAGATGTGAAGAATTTTACCCAGCTGTGGCTTTTTGCCCCAGCGGAGGGACCAGGACCTGCACTCAGAGGTCCCATGATGACGTGCCCCACCTCATGCCCCATCAGCCTTTTCCGACCTGCCTCTCTCCTACCTAAGCAAAACAAAACAGAGAGAAGCAAACCCCAGCTCTGTTCCCCAAAGCCAGGTCTAGTTTAGGAGATGCTAGAGCTGAGCTAAACATTTCTTAAAATCCCCCCCTAAGTACCCGCGCGGGGACGGCGCCGGCAGCAGCAGAGCTCAGCCAGGGACAGCCCCCGGCACCTCTGCCCGGAGGGGACACAAACCGAACCACAGAAAGCTCGTTCATCAGACGCTGGATAAACACAAGAACAAGTTGCACCGTATTTACCTTATACAGACATAAAGATGGGACACGTTTTCGGTAGCACGTGCCGTGGCCATTTTCTGATCTTGGCTTTGGAGGATCCCAAACTGAGTTAGAGATTAACCCGCTGAACTCCAGATGACGTAATTTATAATCGTCTCTTTTGTAACTATTGCAACTAAAGGCAACACTTATCTTCCTATGGTTTTGTACATTAATATTCTCTCCTCTCTCCCCAGGAAGAGGTTCATATTCAGATACTTGTGCACCACAGACTGAATACAGTATAAATATCTAATTATACAGATGCTATATGAATAAATCAGATCCTAAAAGCCGCAGTCTCTAAAAAGCTACTTTAAAACCAGCCAAATGTGGATACATCTGCTTTAATATTATAGACTACCTATTGATGGCAATCCTAATCAACCTAATAATCCTACGCCTTGTTTCCAGGCTTGTCTGCCAGGAGGAAGCAAGCCTTTTTCCCAGCACTGAATCTAGCTCCTCTCTTTCTCGTTAAGGGGACAAACTCTCCACCAGATGTTTTAACCGGGTGCAGCTCGTGGAGTGGCCCCGACAGTTCCTTATTCCAGCAGAGAGCCTGGACCGAAGAGCCGGGACGACCGGCAGCGCCGCCTCAGCCTGCTTCAGAAGGACTCGGGACTGGCCCGGCCAGCATCCACGGCCATGCCGGTGTGACAGTCCTTGTCCACAGTAACGCTCTGTGCGTGAGTCGGGTCACCATGCTAGTGCCTGGGCCTTGCTAAATTTTCAAATAATTTCAATAAAAATGCATTCGCAAGTTTTTTTCTAAATTGAAATGGTCAGTCAGACATGACTCGCGGGTGTCAGGGCGAGTGCCGATTCCACCGAATTCTTGTACGTTTTCTATGTATTGAACACGTTAGACGGGCACATCTGCCATATCCAGAGCAGGTCTGCAGCAAATTGCCCTTTCAGCAGTGACTGATTCGGTGACATAATTGCACGTGCTCCTGTTCTTGCATTGCCAAACACAAACTAATTGGCTGAGGTGGGTGCTGTGACTGAGGTTGGAAGCCAGGAATATGGCAAAAGAGTTAGTCTGAGACTGCCAGAGTAAACCATAGAACATCTCTGCAAGCATCCGCCGAGTTTAATCTGTAAAATATCAAACTTCTCCTTTTACCTCAAATGCTATACAGACCGTATTTGCTAGATAGCACATGAAGTTAATAACATAATAAAACCCTAGATCAAAACTAGCTATTGAAAACCAAACCAGCATCCAATGTTTGCTTTCCAGATAAGCCAATTTTAACAGATAATCAGGTTGAGCACATCCCCTTCAGCTGCAGCATGAGCTGGCCTGGACCCCCGGAGCTGGGCAGGGCACTGGGGGCAGGTGGGGAAGCACCGGGCACTGCGGCTTATCTGTCACCTTCCAAAAAACTTACCTTACCAAAAAAAATAGAGAGAGGCATAGAAACATACTTTACAGTTAAACTATTTTAAACAAAACTGTCTATCTAAAATATCCATTTGCCACTAGGTTTATTTTTGACTACACTGCTTGCGAAAAGCCAAGAGAGAAACTTAAACCACATGGGCCAGGATTTCTTCCTGCACAAAGGCACCATTGCCAATTTTTACCATTTTATCTAGAGTATCAGAGTGTTCGGTGGGCTTTCTTTTCTGGAAAGTCAGAGCTGCTGTAGTCATTGATTACAGGATGATCTCAGATTTCGTATTTTGAAGACTGAGCTTCTAACTCCGGTAAGTGTGGAGGAGAGCTGGGAAATGGGAACTCTGAGGCAGAAAACCCCAAAGGCTAATAAAACCAACCCAATCTTTACTATTTTTAAAATCTCATGATTTCTTTTTTTGTGGATGGGAGGGCGGCTGACTCGTGGTATTTGAACGTTTGAGGTTAGCAATACTATGACAGCTTCTCCACATTGCTCTGGCACCGTAAACAGACCCTGCAACTACTGCAAGGTGGCATTGGGGTTACCAGCCCAAAGTCAGGAATTCTGCTGGCCTGGACTATGGGCCTGAACATCCCATGGGCTTCGATTTGGGATTCACTGCAGAAACGGACAGGAAAGTGGGTTTAAGGTTCATTTCTGACATTTTCTCTATGTTCCCAAGGCACACAGGGTTATGCGACGGGAGGTTCCTACACGTGGGAATTTCAGTGTCACTGGGCTCAATATGAGACTACGGACGTTGTACCATAGTTTAGAGCCCACTGGAGAAGTATTTGGTAAAATAAATGAACAGAGCAAGATTTTTAATATTTCATACAGTGCTGAGCAGTTCACCGATTGTGGACACCACACAATAAACAAGTTGTTTCAGATTATAAGGGATCATCTTTGCTTTTGCAGTTGAAGTACGATCTAGAGTGATCAGCGCTGTAGTTATTGCTCGTATTGCTTTACTGAGAGGTTTCTACAAGTTCTTGGTCAATTGTTCTCCATTAGCATCAGCTGCCATTACAAAATAAATAAACGTTTTTGAAGCATAAGGCAATCAAGGACCTGATCTTATGCTCAGTCTTTAGGAAAAAAAATCACACTGTAATAGAACGATTTTCATTAGTAACAATATGTATTCTCCCAAGTGGGTTCAGTGTTTTATAAAATGATAAAAGACCTACTTGCACTAGAATTTCAGAAAGAATTTCTATATATTCTGTTGTTGCACAACTACTCTTTAAAACAATACATGGAAAAAAGGAAAAAAAACGTGGAAAAGGTAAGAAAAAGTTGTGGACACCATGCAAATGGACACATGGCTAACGTTAAGAACCAAAACGTGGCCTTTTTTTCAGTCACATGCAGCAATTTGTCTACACAGTAAACCGTTAGCAGAGCTGATCAAAGCACTCAAAAGCATTTCTCGCTACCCTCCTCTCTGCTAAATGATCTGCAGGACTGAACATAGATGTGGGATCCTGCAAACTCGGATTCGTTCCCACTCTGCCACAAGAATCTGGGGAGGGAGCGGGAGAGGAACGCTGCTCCTCATTTATTGCACATTGCCATATGGAAGACTTTTCAGCTGTTACATAGTTAGGCCTCGCAGCCCCTCTATCTAGCAGTTAAATATTATTCTGTCACTGTTTCCCTTTGTATAGACGGAGAAACCGAAGCTCGGAGAGGCCATGGGCACTGCGCCGGTGCTGCAGTCACATCGAGTCAATGGTGCCAAGGGGATTAGAGGCTGGGGCTCCCCGAATACACTCCTCCGGCACGGAGCCTCCCAGGGCAACAGCTTGGGCTCTCTGCCCCGACTACAAGGGAAAATACGAAGTACGGTCACCCTGGTCCCGGTAACCGGTGACCTGGCCACATTGCGATGCAGAAGGCATTTGGGAGGCGTACGTGCCTGCGGCAGAGGAGGCTGGGCTGCCACCACGGCTCTGAGCTCCCGGGGATGCTCGGGGAAGAGGAGGTCATGTTTACACGTGTGTAACTTGCTCTGAAGATTAACTATGCACTTGGGAATTACCTGTACTTGAAAATAACCCCCAACCTCAAACAGCCAGACAAAAGTAGAGGTAGAGATGGCGCATTTTTGGAAAAAATCAGAAAACGAGGTAAAATCCTTTTGCATTGCCCACCCACGCGCATCACGCTCCGTACCGAGCAATACGGTTTGGTTTTGCTGCTGGGTGCAAGGATGGGTGACACACAGAAAGACGAAGTGGCTGGTCCCGAAGACCTCAAAGAATTAGGGAGGGCGCAGGCAAATTTGAACCCAGTTCTGCTGTCACCCTGGGAGAGCAGCCCGCATGGAAGGGGAGATGGGCAGGGGAGATGGCAATGGCACGGTGAGAGGTCTGGTCAAGGGGGAGGCCACGAAACCAGGACGCTGCTCAGAAGAAAGAAGGGAGGGCCCTGTGCAAGGCTCTCTTTGAGGATACTGTTCAAAGAAAGAAAATAATCCAGAATAATAGGTATTTAATGAACACAAAATGCTGCTTGGTGATCCCAGACCCTACCCAGAGAGTCTTCCCACGTCACAGGGAAAATCAGGGCTTGGGCTTCCCAACCACGCAAACGAAGCGCTGCTCCCTCCGCATCCCCGACTGCTGGGGTTGTGTTTCTGACTGGGGTAGCGCTCGTGTTACCCGAGAAGCAAAGATGGAATTAAAAGGGTTTTGTAACACCCGAACGGTTTCTGCTGTCCCAGCTCTGGATGTGCAAGAGCAGCTCAGCTGAGCTGCAGCACGGGAGGGCCTCTAGCACACAGTATGTGTCTTGGTATTTTATCAGTTTTATCTCTACGTTAAGAAATATGGGAGATTATTCCCGAGTCAAAAATCTGTGTCCTGCCACAGAAAGCTTCACCTGATACTCTGCCAGAGCTTTTTTGTTTTATTTGTGTCTCATGACTCATGGTTACCTCTCCTCCTCTACTAAACCACATCATTTCTCTTCCCTTTTGCTGCTTATACTGCGTTGGCCTTTAAACCCTGAGCGCGTTGCAAAATTTTGGACGTCCTTCTCACTTTCCAAGAAATCAGGATCTGAACTTGTTCCTTAAACCCCCTTCCGGCACAGGGGGAGAGGAGCTAAATCCAGCCTGGGACTGGGGCGCAGGTGGGCAGGCTGCAAGGTTTGCCGGAGGTTACTGAAGCACCAGCATGAAAAGCATCAGATCTTTCCTAAGTCTCAGCTCTCTGCCTGCCGTGCCGGACTGGGCTGTAACCAACGTTAGCATTTTTGCTTCTTACAGTCTTCCCTCTCTTTGCATAAAATCGTTTTGTCTCTAGTTCTCCAGGAATATCGCCCGGAGGAGGGAAACTGTCGGGTATCTATCTTTCCTCGGAGATCTTCAAACAAAAGATGTTCTCTGCAACATTTGTCAATTTTCCCATTAAAGACGAAGAATTTAGCTTTCAGAGCGAATTTTAACCCTTTGGCTAGTAACACTGGATTAGATGCAATAGTAACGTAAAAAGCAGTAGACGGTTGTCTGGATTGGGCATCCAGGTGCAGTGCGAGCACCGTACTCCTCTCCTGCACGCTGCGAACACAGAGGCGTGCTCCTGCATCCTCGGGTGCTGTGCACGGTGCCTCCACGACGGCCACGGTGTGGGTTTACAGTTAGATGGAGCAAAGACTGTGATGACTCTCTGAATAAGGGCACGAGTCGCACTAATGAAGCAACTCCTGAAATGGCGTGTTTGTGTTTGAAGTACCGGGCGCGCGGTGCATAGCCTGCATCGGGACTGAACCGGGGCCAGAGATGTTATTGTACGCGGCATCTGCTAACCGCAGGGTTGAGTTTACTGAATTTGGCCTGGCCTTACAATTTTCTTGCTTTTGTAGATTTGTCCCTTAATGGTATTTGAACATTCTTCTGTGGTTTAATACCAAATTGCACAGTGCGGGAGGCTAAGTAGTGGTAAGTATTAAGCAGTTTATGTTCTTCTGTGATTAGAGAGCAAGTCTGTGAGGTCTTTGGGCACTAGATCCACAACGTTTTATTTTTACTATGTAAAATCCTTCAGGAGAAAAGGGCGTTTGTACCTTTGATTTCATTGGGCTTTCCACAGTGAACAATATATCTTGCAACCTGACCGGTTGGACTAAAGATGTCAGGCTGCTGGGTTTTCTGAAACAAAGGACATGATTTTGTGAGTAGTTAGGGCCATGCAGTGGTTTCACTGTGTATTTTATACTACATCAAATATGCATATTGTTTATTAATATACAAAACGCACGCACTTAAAATACACAGCAAACCAACTGTAAACACATACATATTACAGAAGAAACCTCTCACTGAAATGACATGCTTACACTTTCCCATGAACTTTTCCTTTCAGCAATCCTAATTAATACCCCAAAAGCACACTTTCAATTAAATGAATCCAGATGCTATATTAAAATACGTATTTTTATACCACAGCCGTTCCTAGAAGCCTCTGTCATCCTGCGCTGCACAGGCACCGTGCTGAGCCGGAGCCTGACCTGAAGGGGCTACAGCCTGGATGAACAAAGACAGCCCAAAAAAAAGGCACCCAGAGGTGAAGTCACTTGCCAGAAAACTCTCCATCAGGTAGGCAGCAAGCCTGGGAAGCAAGGTCCAACTTCCCTGGTGCTGTTTCCTAACACTGCACCATATTCCCATCGACTGCTCAAATTCACACTTAAATGCCTAACACATGTTAGTGCCAACTTCTGTAACAAAATGTGGTTATTTGGAAGTCCTCTAAAACTGCTTTTGCTTGAGAAGTAGTTAAAGTACAGCCAGATTAAGAAGGAAATCGACTGCTTGCTGATAAATTCAGTGTAGCTGACTCTTGGGATTTTATCAGGAGTCCTGCAGTATTTCCTCTTCTTTTGGGGTTTTATTTTTTTCTAAAGCCTCAGCTCCAAAAATTCAGTAATTACATAAAAATCTAGATTTCATTAAAAATAGCGGTTTAAGGCCCTCACAGCTGTGGACAAAACCTGAAAGCGTGATCAGAGCGTAGCTAAAAGTTCAGAAAAAACCAAGAGGCAAACACAAACCCACTACGTTTATATGTTTCCAAAAGTCTGCTGAATTTTGTGAACTTCTGTCTCAGGAACCCGAGTCCAGATTTTTAACGCGTATCTAGAGGCTGGCATTGGCGTCCAGGTGCTATCCAAGCGCGGTGGAAACGCGAACTGACAATCCCCATGAAACCCCTCTGCAACATGGAGCCTGGCGCGAGGGGTGGCTGCGGGCAGGGGCGATGCCGTCCCTCCCGAGCGGCTCCCGGCGAGCTCAGCCTGCCGCCGCAGCACCAGGGTGCGGCAGCCACAAACCCGACCTTCCCTGCCCGCCCCCCGCACGATTTTAGGTGAGGCTCGGCACTACGCTAGTGGTGATTTTGGTAGGTATTATTTTTGCACTTGGAACGTCCTTGATTATTTACTGCAGTGGCCACAGCAGAGAAGCCTTCAGCCATGAATTAAGTGCAGCTCATTTCTTCAACCTCAGTAATAAACCACAAAATGTACCTTGCATTTTAAACTCTTCCTCCAAATATCACACGCGAGGAAAATCTGAAGCGATGGCTCATGTCAGAGGCGAAACAATTCAGGAATAGTCTCTCAAATAATACAAGTTGTACTAGAAATTCAGGCGCTGCAGCCCCAAGACTGGCAATGAAGTGGTTAACAGACATATGCTGTATAATTAGGAGATGCATTAATGATTATGAATAGTAAATGACTTGGTGCAAGGAAAAAATCTAGTCAAAAGGGACATGCACCTATCTTACATGTTTATTAGAAACTGTATATAACTAGAGAATTCTGCTATTAAGAATCCTGCATTATTGGTGTAAATACTTCCAAGGGTACATCAAATTGTAATCTTTCATACGACATCCATCAAACCAGGCTGGAGATTTTGACAAACATTAAACACAGTAAGGAGGCAATTATGTATGCATGATTTAATCTGCAACTAATTAATATGCAAATTTATTCATATGTTAGTTACTAAATTAAAAATGCAAAGAAGCCCTTATGGTGATTCTCAAAATTTTGCACAAACAGAACATTTAAAATATAAGAAAAAATGAAGTTTTTTGGAAACCTGCGGCATACTTTAAATCTTTGGAAACCTGTTGCACGGAGATGGTTCAAAAATATTTACTTAAATACTGGAGAATGATAAAAGGTGCGTTAATTTTATGTCAGAACGTGGTGGCAGAAAGGTTGAACACGAATCTCTGAAAGTCTTAGGAGATGTGCACTAATTGTCAAACAAACTGTATTCTAGACCGAACTCCCACAGCCTGCAAAAAAATCCAGGCTCGGCACAAACTGGTCATCTTTCTGGCATTTTGCTCCATTTGTGGATGCGTGTGCGCCGAATCCAAGTCTAATTTAACACCAGCCGATACCCCCACATCCTCACTCTGCACTCGGAAGCATTTTGACGGTCAGTGACACAAAACCCCCCTCTGTTTTCACCTGAGTAGGTTTTATGTTTAAGAAATCTTCTGGAAAGATTGAAAATAAGAGGTGTGAGGGAACTAATTGGGTGAAGGCGGACAGGAACTGCCTTTAATTCTTTTCCAGATGCATCTTCAAAGAAAAACAAGGATGCAAACAAGAAGCAGACATTTAGAATATTTCCTGGAGAATTGCTACAGCTATGATTCGGAATAGTTTCTACCCCCTAGTAGGTAAGTAAAGAACAATAGTTAAGTATATATTATACCATTGTTTGCATTTTGAAGATATCTGTTAAGGCATATGTTTAATGTGCCAGCATTTCCTTTCAGTCGTATTCCCAGGCAGAGTTCAGTTATATTCTGAGCTCTGTACGTGGCTCTGAGACTAAGCTGGAGCAGCCAGCCCAGCCAAAAAATGAGGCACAGGTCGAATACCCAGGAAAGCACCGTAAGTACTTCCAGGCTGTTCCCTGGGCCAGTGAACTCTCACCGTTTCCTTTTTTCTTCCTCCTAAAAAATAAAAGCAATCAGCTCTGCTGCAGGCCAGTGCCAGAAGAGGATGTTGGCATCAGCTTCCCGCTTCCCCACCGCCTGGTTTGGCCCCCGGTACAGAAGAGAATGTGGGCATCGGCTGCTCCTGCTACCACCGCCTGGTTTGGCCCCCGGTGCCGAGGCCACGCCGGCGGCAGCGCGCCCGCGGCCCCTCGCCCGGAAAACCCCCGTCCCTGGTGCAGCCCCCAGGAGCTTTGGTCTGAGCCCCCGGGGTGCTGGGTCAGAGCCGGGCGTCCCAGGGAGGCCCTGCCCGGGCACGGGGCTGCGCGGCGCAGCCTTCCCGCAGGGATGGGACCCGGAGGGGACCCTCGAGGCTGGGGCGGGTCCTCGCGAGGGCAGCTTCATCTGCTGGGTGGGACTGCACCCAGTGCTATCACTGAGTGACGTTTCTTGTTATAAAAACGATGAACTACTCGATTTTGATCAATACGGTTGTATGAGCACTTCCTTCTTTTGTGATTCACTGATGCGGAGCACTTTTCAGATGAGGAAAGAGCATCCAAAGATCAAATTTACCCAATTTAAGGGGAAAAAGTCTAGACTGGAATGGAAAATTGCAGCAAAATTGCTTTGAAAATACGAACAGGCTCGGTTGTACATATTTAAATCTACTTTGTTGCACCTTGATAGGTGACTCTTGATTTTTGTTTAGGCCAGAACCAAATGTAAGGCTTTTAAAAGCTTAAACGTACACATTTATGCATTCATTACACAGTGTTAAATCTAATTTGTTCTTTTTACTGTCACAGGAAGCACATGTTTAAAGCAATCTGTTTCCTCATATGAATGCTTTCCTGTCTGTTTGAAAAAAATTGCAACACACTTTACCCCAAGTAACCAAGAGGTGATCATAAATATCCCTAAATAGCATTAAACAGATATGAAAGACATTAACACTTCCAGAATGCCAAAGTAGTATTAAAAAAAATTCTAACAGATGCTCCTAGGTCAAAAAGTGAAATGTGTGTTTCCTGAAAAAACACTCTCATCAGAATCATAAATGAACTGTGAGCGGAGAAATGAGGTGTTGCAGAGCAAACGAGAGGATCTTTTTGGTTAAGGACTCTCGCACACTATTGCCAAAGTGTGGTTGCAATAAAAGAGCCAAAATTAAAGGCGACTTTGCTGAAAACCAATATCCTTTGTACTCCACCAGGTGGCAATGACAACAAGGGAGGGCTGCCGGCTCCGGACCTGCCCCTGCCCGGCCCAGCGCCCGCCGGCCGGCAAGGGCTGGCTCCGCCACACTGGACCGGGACCAAGCGATTTAACTTCGCCTTGTCACTTTGTGGCTTGCATTTGGCAGGGAAAAGATGTTCTCATCTGGAAACGCAGTCAAATCACCTGTAATATGCAAATCTAGCTTAAAATACCAAAGTTACCGAAGCCCCTCTCGCTCCGGAGCGGGGACAGGCGCTTCCCTGCTTGGGGGTCTCGCTGCAGTGCTCGGCGATTCTGCAACACTCGAAGGCTACCAACGGAACGGGTCTTTGAGGCACCTAAAATATTCAAGCCTTTATTATCTGCTAGAAAAGCAGCAAATAAGGGAGACTTTAAGTCTTTCCTTATTTGCGTCGTAGCGAGGATGGCATTGGTAAAATGCCCACCGCTGAGCCCTCCACGCCCTTAAATATTGTGGGTGGGCTCTGGGTCTGGGAGGGCTCCTGTCCCCGTGGCCAGCTGCGGACCCCCAGGAACCTCCCAGGGCACCTGCGCGCGCCTTTGCAGAGCCAGAGATTAAACCCGTATGCATTACATCCGTACGCATTAAATATGCAGCGCCGACGAACGTGAGCTTGTAACATCTCAGAGCATCGGCACGGCTGAAAGGAGCCCTCCAGGGACCTGAGAAAAGGGTATTCTTGAGGTCTTTCCAGGGATTTCCAGCAGGAGAGTGGGTGACCACAGCCCAGCAGAAGCTCGGTGGGGAGAGCAAGCAGGGCAGGACAGCCCGTCCCGTTCTCCTGGAGGTGCCCGTGGGGCTGAAGCTTTGGGAAGCAAAATGCAACACACGTTTATGGGTCTAAAACTGCGCTGGGGCCACTGTGGTGTCCCCTCCGCTCAGGCGCTGACTTTAACCGCTTGTTTGGCCTGTCGAAAGGCGCTGTATGCCATTGAAAATAAAATAACAATAAAAAAACAACCAGCCATTGTAGGCCTCCTAGGTTTTGTGCCAAGAAACTGTCAGGGGAGCTTTGCTATGCATTTAACAACGTTAATAGTTATTGGAGCTCCTGATGCAATTTTTTTCCTGTATTTTCGCTATGCTGATTTTTTTGCTCATTTACCGCTTCAGTGTAAAGGCAGAGCAAAAATTAATGTTCCTTTGATAAAACACAGAGACTCCGTTAACAAATGTACTCCAGTCAGAGTGCAAGCATATCAATCTTGACGGAGTATCTTAAACTTCCATAGATAACTTCTTCATTAACGTCCTGCTCTCCCCTCCGCACACTGCATCACTCTCCCCACCCTGACCCCATGTCCAATCCGTCCTGAAACGGAAGAAAAACTTAAAGCACATGAGATCAAATAAATAAATCCTCAGCCCCAGAAGCCATCCTTTCCTAAAACCACGTTGGAAAGGCCTGATGCAAGATAGGATTTAAATGCTTATATCTTAAATGCTGAACCGTGCCAACCAGAGATCTGAAGGCGCTGCACTGCTTGTAATGAAGACAATCTACAGATAATATTTAAAGAAAAGCTACAAAATCAAATTACTGTGTAGAGAATTTTTTTTATCTTTAAATGCCTTTTCCTAACAATTATCCTCAAGTTCAAACAAAAAAATTAAGTGCTGAGTTTTACACTTGAGAAACTCAGCTTAATTCCAAAATTAAAAAGGAATTACAAATTACATAAAGAAAATGATTGAAGGCTGGACATGAACTCGCCATTTATTTTTACATTTATTTACTGAATAAAATGCATTTTATGACTGATCCTTGTAGAAGGGAGTAAAAGGGAAGCCGAGATGCGGGGCTCAGCGGGGTGCAGGCAGGACCGGCTCCCCGGCGCAGCGGCCAGGGCTGCAGCAGCTCCTCCAGCTGCAGGGTCACCGCTGGCAAAAACGCCCATCACTGGTTTTTCTTTTGTTCTACCGGGAACCTTCCAATACCGATGCTCAGTACATGCAAGTAGATAGATTGATGAAAAGTTTAAATGAAAAATGTGTGTCAAGTTTAGCGGGGCAAAAAGACATCAGGCTTAAGCATGCAGGGCACGTTTCATCCCAAAGAACAACCCAAACTCCCCGGGAGCGGGGTCTGCTCCTCAGGTGCCAGCACCACCCGAGCTGCGTTAGAGGAATAAACGCTGCTCTGCCTAAAAAGCAATTTTAAAAGAACTGCCTTAAAAATACTGCTGAGTATCTACTGTGTCTCACTTTGCCCTTTTTGCAGGCACTTAGGAATCATCTGGATTTGTTGGCCAAAACCTTCAGACCATGAAGAATAAGGGCCTTCTGCACTACCTGCAGTACTCTGAAGAGGGAGTCTCTGCTCAAGCTAAACAAAAAACCCCCACTAATCCCACACCTCTGTTACCAGCTGCTAAGAATGGGCCAGAACTATTCAGTACCGGATTTTTTTTTTTTTTTGAGTCCAAAATAGTTAAACATGCAGAATTGTGTGAATTTTGCAGTAAAGGTTTTACCTTTAAATATAACGTATGGCCAGGGCCTAAGAAAAAGACACATATCGGACCATCCCTTTCAAATTGCTTTTTCATGTTGAAGATACCCTGTGCAATTCATTAAAAACTGAGCCATTTTAATCTGCGTTTTCTCTACCTTTTAATCTATTTTAAAACAACAACAACACAGCATTTTGCCTGCAAAATTACCTCTTAGTCCTTCAGATTCGGTGAGCAATTTCAGGTGTGGTTTGTAACAGGCAGTCTTTTAACCGATCACCTCACCAGTAGATTTTATCATTTCCTTGGCTTGACTTCATTTGCCATGTGCTAAAGCTGCATTTCCAAATTTATTTATTTACTTTAAAGCAAAAAGCAGAGCTTTGTTATAACTGAAAAAAAGCAGTGTGGAGTTTAATAAGGTTCTAATTTTAATATGGAAAAACCCCAAATCATAATGCAGTATGATTTACACGGCGGGCCAGAAGGGTGAGGAGGGATGCTAGCCAGGCTGCTTCCCCTGGGGCCACTGGATGAAGGGGATCTTGTCAACCCGATAACGCGGCGAGCGCGACAGCCCCACGGCCGGCGGGCGACCTGGAAAAGAAAAAAAGCAGTGTGGAGTAAGGTTCTATTTTTAATATGGAAAAACCCCAAATCATAATGCAGTATGATTTACACGGCGGCAGAAGGGTGTGAGGAGGGATGCTAGCCAGGCTGCTTCCCCTGGGGCCACTGGAAGAAGGG
>NW_008794883.1:2018432-2022975 GCF_000699145.1 Aptenodytes forsteri | reverse complement strand
GCGACAGCCCCATGGCCGGCGGGAGCCCTGGGCAGCGCCCGGGGAAGGGCGGCCACCGCGTGAATTGGACAAATTACTTGGGGAAAACGTACAGGCTGCTGTGAGGCAGGGGAAAGCCAAGTACCCTACTGCAAGCGTGCTGCAGTGCGTTACGCAGGTCTAGTCTCACCTCTGTGGGCTCTCAGACATCAGAAGTCACTGAATTGTACTAAAATATTATGATAAAATTATAATATTAGTTCCTGTCATCACTTCCTTAACCCAGCTCCTACCTCGCTCCCTCTCACTTGACGCAAGTTGTTAGCGGGGTCCCAGTGAGCTGCCTCCAAGTTTTCATCCCCATTTTACCCTGCTGTCCTTGGATGCCTATCTCCAGGAAGGTCAGTTCTGTCCCAAGGAGGCTTCACCCCCTGCCGCTGGTCCTCAAAGCCCCCCTGACTGAGATCCCCCCTGCCCCAGACAGGCGCCGCACTGCTGCCCCAGTGCCGTTTGGCAGCTGCAGTGCTGCGGCACGTCTCCGGTGGGTGACAATCCACAACCCACCGCTGAAAGCCAGGAAGCTCCAAAGCACCCAACAGGTCCAGTGTGGAGAAATGTCCCCAAAGATGCTGGCAGTAGCAACAACGTCGGCATCCCAGGACTTGCCAATTTTCTGATATGGCAGGTGGCATAGGGAAAGTCGGGGACGTTGTATTTGTTTTGGAAAACTCCCATTTAAGTTGGATGTTTGAAGGGAAATTCATACGGTTGTGTTTTTTCACTTGAGGTAGGAAGTCTGCAAAGTCTGCACAAAAAGCACAAGCAGTGCTTCCTCACCTCCCAGCGAAATTATCAAGGCTTCTCCCATGGAAATCAGAATAAAGCTGTGGAAAAACTCCAGGTGGCATCCCAGTAGTATTCCTCTTTTCTTGATTTTTGGAACCAAGCAGGTGTTTCCTTAGGATGTACAACCGAGTCATACATTTCCTTATCTGTCTGGCCAGCAAGGTCAGAGCTGCTGCGCTTGTAAATACACACAACAGCGAGTGCAAATAGACGTCTCCAGTCTACGAGGGGACACCTTAAATTAAGATGAAAGAAAGAGGCTCTTGCCATTAAAACTGAGGCTCGGGAGATTTTACCTGCTGATTCGTCAACAAAATCAATTAATTTTTCAGTTCCTCTCGTCTCTTTTAACACAAGTGAGACGATATTTGACTTCTCCCACTCTTTATTCTGGCTGTAAAATCTTCCCCACAAGACCTCTCTCATCATCTACATTCAAAATAATGTGCAGCACCAGTCCAGGCCGCGGTTGCAATCCCGCTCCTTGGTGCAGCCCAGCTCCTACTGCCAGACCCCGTTCCTTCACCCCAAGCCCACTTGCATCTGTTTGACGAATGAAGAGTGAAGTAAGTGCCATGGCCAGAGATGAAGCCCCTGGCAGAGGAGGGAGCTGAGCCCCGAGCCCCCTTCCCAAGCAGGAGGTCACCCGTCTTCCCCAAGGGCTCCTACAGAGGCAGCTTCCAAGGAGATGGTTCAACCTGAGGAGCCATCACCTCCTCCTCTTTCCTCCATTTTTAAGCTTTTTATTTATCTTAAAGCTGTTGGTTCTATTTAAATTAACCTTGGAAACCAGAAAGACGTGACCGTGATCGCTGGCTGAAGCCATGGTCTCTGTCACACTGAACGGCTACGCCAGGGCTGGGCCACGACTCCTTTTACAGCCACGGCTTTTGCTCTCTTTCCATTTCGCTGCAGCCGGTTTCAGGGACGAGGGATGCTTGGGGACACTCCACCTCTGCTCAAGGACACATGAGGAAACAAACACAGGGTGAACCACCTCAGTCAAGAGAGAGGTGTGAATGTAGGGCAGGGTCGTGGTGGGAGAGCCCGGACCTGCCGAGCATCGCCCTGCTGCTGCCCCCGTGGTGGCCGGCACGCGGGATTCAGAGAAACCGGCACTTCTCGGTACAGCTGGATGTACAGCTCTGAAACGAGAACTGCGTCATCGCCTGCTCAGGGTTTACCATCGGCAGGGTGCAAGCTGGAGTAATTCCGCCACCGTCCTCCCATTTCGCTAGAAACCGACAGGACCTCTTACTATAACGCGAACCCCGCGCCCCTTAAAGTGTCCTAAAACCAGCTCTGCATTTAGCTCTGCTGTGCATTGCTGGTGATGGAGCTATGGCAGCAAAACCTGTGGTTTACAGCTGCAACTTCACCCCAGACCATGCAGTTACATCGCTGAGCTCCTTTAGCTGCTCCTGCAGCAGAGGAGGCAGACTGGAGAGGCTGTTTCCACAAGGCTGCTAAACTGTGGGTGCTGCTGACACCCCCCAGCACTAGGACATGGGGACAACCCCGCAGCTGACACCAGCGCCTCTGACCCCGCACCCAGCTGCACCAGCCCCGCAGAGCGTGGCATTTTTGGTCCTCCCTGGGAGGGGGCTGCGAGGAGAGGCGCGTGGTCAGGGATTCGGGACAGGCTGAAAGCTGCATTTATCAGCACGGGTTGAGAGCCTGAACGTCTCTCTCCAGGGGCAGAGCAGGACGTGGGATTTCAGTTTGGATTATAGCTCCCGGGTCTGCCATAAACGGGGATCTAACAACGGCAATCATCCACTCTTTCCCATGGAGCTAAGGGAGCAGGAGGCCTCGGTGCGGTCATAAAGGAAAGAGTGTCCAAGGAGAAGGAAAATGGAAAATGAATATATATTGTACCATAACGACCATACTTGATAGCACGTTTACTAGATGATAATCATACCAAAAGAAAAAGCACTGGCGATGGAGGAAATGCATGAGCTGAGCAATTTATTACATCCAGTCGTGCCACTGGAAAGCTTGGCCACAAAGAAACTTGAGATGCAGAAAGCCTGCAGACAGCCTTTGCTGGGCTCACGCACCCAACTTCATTCTCAGAGGCAAAAAGCCTGCCTTGGCCACGCAGGGGGCTCAAAGGCAAGGTCATCACTTGTGTTCCTCTGAGCTGCTCCCGCTTCTGTCCCACTAACCCCTCCTTCTGCTGAAACATGCAGTCCTGCTCCAAGAAAGCCAAAGCAGCACTCGTACCATGCCCGCAGATGACCAGCATCATAAGCTCTCCGTGAAGGCTTCATTTCTGAGCTTTCTTTTCGTCCTCAATATATTGCTTTGTATTACAGGTGCTACCTGTTGGAAATCAACGCCTGGGCAGACACCACTTCCCTGCCGCAGTGCCACTGTGGTGGGCTTACTTAAGTCAGGATGATATAAGTTCCTGTAAAAACACCACTCAAACATGACCTCTACAACCTAAGCCCTTCCCTCTTTGCTCACTTTTTCCCCCAAAGACTTCCCATTCCATACCCTGTTCCTTCACAGACACTTCCAGCCATACGTACCAGCGCAGCTTGCTCATTCCCGACTCTTACTGGTCAAGATAAGAAAGGCAGAAAATGTCACATCACTTGGCAAACGCTTAACGTAAAAGGTCAGATGTGATTAAACCATCAGCAGCTAAAATGGATGAAGGCTTCACGTTAAAGATTAAAAGAACAGCAAAGCCTTAGGATGAAGTTAAGGGTGAGGAGGTGATTGTACAGAGGAGCCACCTGCATTGCACGACGCTGGGTGACGGCAGCATCTGACACTTGTAAAGAACATTGCACCAAGTGACTGCAAAGCCTCTCATAAAGTAGCTGTTACCATTAGTCGGTAAAGGCAGCCCTGGCCTGCAGGTCCAAACAACGTTCACGTGCCCTCGAGGTCGGTGCTATATAAATGCCCAGGTCAAACCTCGTCTGTGGGTAGGTGCCTACCGACCGCACCAGCCTGGGGGCAAAACGTGACCGTGTCATAGCTCGGTAAAGTTGCATTGGCACTCAACAAGGAAAAACAAGTTTTAACAGAAAAAACTCATTTTTGCCGATATAGTCATGCCCGTATCTCACCTTCAGTTGGCTCAGTCCAAAATACCCTGACCCTCACCACACCGCTGGAGTCAGAGCAGAGCTTAAGGCGGAAAGCTCCGGTATGAAATGGTCCCAGTAAAACCCCTCGCCCCAAAGAGACTACATAGAGTCTGTTAAGTCCAAGGAAGTACGTTAGCTTGCGTTACTTCACGGGCTGGAGCCCAGGACACGGAGAGACCGTGAGTGCCCAGGGAACAGGCAGAGCTGGGGGGACCCGTCCCCCCGTCCCGCTGCCTGCAAGGGCAGATCACACTATGGGTGTGCAGACACGTTCAGGTTACGAAACCTGAAATTAGGGTGATCTCCTGAAACCTCAGAGATGGGAGAAGCTCCAGAAAGGACACTGTGAGCGTGTTGGGCAAAGCCAACCTTAACACGCACCACGAAAGAGCATCCCGAGTCCCCGCGGTGGTCAGACAGGCACCAGGGCACGTGGGGAACGGGCTGCTTTGGCAGGGGGCACAGCCACCCCCAACTCAAGTCTTCGTTCAGACCAAGCTTTTGGAGTTCAACCTTCCGGTTCCAGCTCAGCTCCAGGCCTGCCTCCAGTTTATAACTGCTGTGATGAGCTGTGGCTGAGACCGGCCGCGGGGGTCCGGCACGGGCAG
>NW_008794883.1:1980199-2018205 GCF_000699145.1 Aptenodytes forsteri | reverse complement strand
GGCCCGGCCGGGGCGGGCCGCTCCCAGCCTGGCCTGGGATGCACCCCACCCCACCCCACCCCCCCGAGCACCCCTGGAAGAGTCTCACCTTCTCGACTCCGAATTTAGTTCAAATCTTCATTATTTTTTAAACCCTGATTGTTTCCACGGTTTAATTTACTTTGTTTTCCAAACTCGTAGCCATTTCTTATAATAAAGGGGAGCTGATACAACATATTTATTACCATTTATCATTGAAATTTTTATAAGACTACTTATGAATTAATCAACAATAACTGCTTTTACAAACGCTGCTGCATTAATCTCCATATCCGCTGCATAAATCACATTGAGAACAAGTTAATATACATATTTGAAGAGAAATACAGCAATATTTCCACCCTATCAACTAAGTATATTATAATCTAGTTAGTCAACTTATAAATGCATATACTTCATTCAGCATCATAAATCCTGGCAGTTCAGTGCGACACGATCCATAACCTAAATATAATCTGACCTTTTATAAGGTATTTGTTCTATTTGAGACACACAGGTGCCTTTTCTAAAGCAGCACAATTTAAATGAAATGTATGATTCATGATATACGAAGACAACAAGACCCAAATACCTATCTGTATGTTCACTTAAAAAAGGCCGTCTTTCCTTCAGAAGCATACTACTCTTGTATTCACATTACTGGACTTGTATTTTAATTTACTTATTCTTGGAGGACGGAGCTATGGGCAATTAAAATATTCAGGAATACCTTTTTATATTTTATTTTCTAATAAATTGTACAGGTCATTAAAATCTGAAGTATTTAAAGTGCATATTCTACTTTGAGATAATTTGGCTTAAAAATAAAAATACTGTTAAAATAGTTGAGAGTATTGAGCTGTAGAAGTATTTCTGTTCTGTACAACAACTGTATTCACAAAAAATTAAAGGAAGCACACATTTGAGACTAATCTGCGACAAACATAAATTGCCTTTCATTCTTTCGAAGCAAGAAGCAATCCATAAAAAACTTTTGCAGCAGTTACAAATCCCTGCACGCTGACATTTCCAACAGAAACGTTGCCACCCTTCCCCACGCAGCGAGGGCAGATAGCGGGTACCATTTTACTGAAAGTATCTTTTATAACACGGACACAAAAATGTGCATGTAGATGTCCCGAGATGGTCACCTGTCCACAGAGCAGTATTTTAAATGATACAAAATGCAGGTTTGGGGTGGGGTTCCCCCACACACACCCCGCAAATGACTGAACAAAAACCCGGCACAACTCCTGAGCTACCACAAATAACTGCTGAACTCGCTGCCGGCTGGTGCCAGGCGCATGCAGAACAGGGCGCTGCATCCTCCAGCGTGGTGCCTCGCAGCGTGCCGGCGGCTCTGCGGCACAGAGGTGCTCTGCGGTGCCACAGCACGCTCGGCTCCGCTCAGTATTACCCCTGCTACGCACTGCCGTGCCTCCACCTCTAAAGGGCTGGGAGGGATTTATCATGTGAAGTTGTCAGAAAAACTATTAAAAGCTAAAGTTTCACCTAAATTAAATCCACCTCTAACTTCAAGCATAATAGTACTCATAAAAACCTTTGGGGAGGATATTAGCTATTGCTGTAAAGGCGTCCAATAAAAACCAAAACCAAAAAACACATAGTGAAATAAATTTAAAATACATGTGTGGAAACTTATTTTTAATTAAAAAAAAAATAGTATTATTACTTTACTGGAAACTTGCATTTGAGAATTTCCATATTTCAACATCGTACAAAAAAGATGTATGGCTTGTTTTGTTTAACATTATAAAGATTACAATAATCCGTGCGATTAAGTTAGGATCCTCATATGTGTTTTTCTCTTTCAGGTTAAAATTTTATTATTTATAAAGTGACCAGTAATGAAACTACTGTTTAGCACAGTCACTACAATAACTGCAGCTTTAAAAGTATGCTAGTTTGCAAACTGCAAATTTACGTGGATTTATGGTAAAAACACAAAACCCATCTGAGAGTAACACGCCAATTCGTTATATATTCCGCAAGATTGATTGCCACTCAGCTCCTCCTAATAACCAGATCTAGAGATAAAACAAATAGAGTTATCAGGTATGAAAGGAAGCTCTCCCCTCTTGAGTGGTTTGTTTTCTCTTTGCAGATATTTATACGAAAATATGTATTATGTATTTTTAAAGTAATGGTGGAGAAAAAATTAGAATAAAAATACTAGAATAAAACGCATTCTTGAGCCATACTACTCTTTATGCTGTATTTACTGAAATGTCGTATGATTTCTTTTAAAACTGCTATTTTATATATATTTTAATGGATTTAAAAGTAAGCGCTCTCAAAAGATGTAATGCACCTTGGTACAGCTTTTTCAGGAAAAAACCCACAAAGATTTTACGCAATGATGGAAAAATGAAAACTAATAGAATAATTATTTGGATCACGAAACAAAGGACTTCACCAAACCAAAGAGAAACACCAACTTCTGACTGCACGATGCAAAGATTTCACCATAAACACTGAAAAACGTGATGCCGGATGGCATCTGTAACCCTCCTTACGACGAGGTAGCAGGAATAGCCTTTAAAATATCGGGGGAAACCCTGGGTAATTACCAGCTCTGTCGTTATTGCTCGAGCAACCCACAATGCCTCTGGCAGCAGCTGGATCCCAGCGGTTGACACCTGGGCTCACCCCCAGCCAGCTCCTGCTGCAGGTACCATAGCTCAGAGACCTCACGGGAAAATGAAGATGTTTGCCCCGCAACCCGGGCTGAGACCCATGGAAATGTCTCATAAATCCTCTCCGCACATCTCTTTGAACATGCGAACCCATAAATCATCATCAGCCCGACAAAGAAGCTAACCGGCACGTGGAAGGGATGCTCGCCCCGCGCAGGTACACGCCGCCCGCGCCCGCGGCAGCTCTTTAGCGTCCGCCGCTGAAAATCCACATGAGCAGCACACGCTCGTCCCACCGTGCAATTAATCACTTCCACATCGGGACAAGCGACGAGATTTTTTTTAACTCTCCTTACCTTGTCCTCAGCCTTTAGCGCCAAGCGCTCTGCGAGCCCGGGAGCGGGCTCGCTTCTGTCTGCCTGCAACCGAACAAAGCCACCGCGATCACAAGCAAGCGAGCAGACGAGCGGTACTTACTGAAGATGGCAAACCTGGAGGAACTTTTCGAACTTTCTTTGTTTGTACTTCTGAAAAAAGACAAAACGGTGTCTTCATAAGACAGGCTTATTTTTTTTTTCGCACCGAGATTTTCTACAGACCCAGCTGCTAATCGCCCTGCCCGCCGTCTCATGCCAGGCTTGCAGCAGTTTTGGTAACACCGAGTGGATGCCACCGCTCTTAAGTCTGACAGCCAAATGCTGGAAAATTGTTGATATTTTGATCTTGAGTGTTAGGGCCTTTGTTTTCGCCTTACACGGATTTGCTTTGAAGAAGCGATTTTTTAAGGCTCCTTGCACGCTCAACAAAGAGGACAGAGAGGAGCAATCAGCTAACGTTAACTAAACCCCTCCGAGAGTCCTGGCGGCGTACGCGTAGGCTCTGCCACTTATTGTATTTATTTCGAAGTAGTGCTAAACAGGACGAAACTCCGATTATTTGTTGAAATGGAAAAAAAAGGTTGAACACAAAGTCACTCACCCATAGAGGTGCTGTGGAGAGGCCTCCGCCGGGGGTTATTGCTAGAATACTGATAGTACTGGGAGCCAGGCTTAGTGGGGGAGAGCGCTCCTGGGTTGCCAATATCCATGTCACCTCCAAGGAGACTTTGCTAAAAGATTAAAAATATATACGTGTGTGCGTGTGCATGTTAAATCCGACTTTCCTCATCATTAGCTATTTCTCATTCCTAAAAATAACACAGCAAAGAAACCTTCACAAGCGACTGAAACACGGAAACAAGAACCTGCCAAAATTTTAAAGGCGACATTACAAAAATTTCCAGTTGAGCATCTTTTCCTTTACTAGGAAAACACAAAGTAATTAATTTAAAATACGATTATTTACATTTAAAGGAGACTTACTGCCTGCTTATTCAAATGCAATCGGTGTTTAAAACTTTTGTGGAGCTTTTAAAAACTTTTAGAGCTCTATTAATATATTTGAAGGTAATTTAGTTTCTTCACTGCAAACAAGATAGTTAAGTGCACGGATTTAACAATAATAAAACTATAAAAAAAATCCTGCTGTTGACAGAGCGGTTGCTTCAGTGTGCATGAAACAGCTTCATTGTCTATCCCCGTGCAAGGAAAAAACTAATATCTGTGAATTAAATGTATCAGATTTTGCAATATAAAAATCTGCACAGCAGGCTGTACGTAATATGTGATTAAAACGTTAAAATAAAATTATACATTATTAATATTTTTTGCAATGCTATCAGGAAAAAAAGGCACCTCAGAGACCCAAAAACAATTAACGCTATTGTATAGCAGCAGCAGCAGCAAAGGACCTTCAATATATCCATTTTATGCCCGTACCATTAACTAACAAGATGCATCCTAGCAAACGCAACATTTTCTCAGCTACGAAAGGACTATGGTTTCCATACAACAGCAGAAAACATTATCGGACCCGTGCTATAAGAAAAATTATAAATCTTTAAGAGACTATGACAGAAGAACAATTTCCTGAGTAATGTTCTATTTGCTATAAACTACGTTGAAACTTACCCATAATATATAAATCCCCTGATTATACTCTGCATTGAACACATTGTTCTTTTAATTATTCTGATACGCAATAAAACAGGTGTAGATACTACCATTTATATTAAGAACAAATTTACCATTTAATAAAGAAATTTTAAAATTAAGTACCAAAAATCTAACTTTATCGTTACTTGTAATCAACTTTTACTGACTGAACTAATTACTGTACTTGATAAAGTACAGAATGTGTTTTCCCTAATCTAAATTCTAATCACCATGTCACTCACAACAGACTTAGTAATGCTTCACTAACACACTATTCACATGCAAAATACTCTAAATAGGCCAATTATGACTCTGCCCCTGTTCCCTGGTTAACCCGCTGAGAACTGAAAAATTTCACAAGGCAGTCACCAACTAAAACAAAGGCTCCTTGTTTTAAATTAAGACAGTCTTTTTGATTCCTAAATAGCTCAACAAAGTGGCATGTCTTCTGCTGAAAGCAGTTGGTCAAATATGACCCATGAGCTGGAAAATCAGAAATTAAAACATCCTTACTCCTTAACTATACTTCTAAAAACATTTAAAGATAACTTTTGATTCTAGAAAACTATATTCCTCTTTTTCCCAGAGAGGCTAAATGAGAATCGCTGATGAGGGATGGACAAATGGGCTCTGACCGATTGGGGCTGAAACCCTTTCTCGGTGTGCAGCCTCGCATCTGCCTTTACAGACCTCTCAGAGACGTAAAGATACAAAAATGCCAGTCAGAAGGCACTTTTTGCTAATATCTTTACGTTCAGCTAATGTCTAATATACACCTGCAATGACTATGCTCCTTTTAATAAACAACACCTGCACCGGCAAAAAATGGTTGCAAGTCTATTGCATAGCGGCAGAGAAATGTATGCAAAAACCCTCTGACAAAAAGGGTTATCGATTCATTGTGAATATCCTCTGAAAATAAACGTAATTTTATTGAATGTCTTGGAGCATTTCAGAATGAAGCACCGCTAACCACAGAAATTCTCTTCAGTCATATATTTTTATCACGTATACGTTTTAACATAAAGACAGACCTGCTAAATCTGTGCATGGTTTATCCATATGTCGGGTAGTCTGAAAGACTTAGAGCCATCGGCTGTATAAACTCCTATACCCAGCCCACTAGATTTCATTTGACTTAAAAAAAACCCGTATATAAGACAGCGTTTGCAAACTATTTTAGATTAAACAAGATTCGCTTTAGGAGCGTAAAATATACACATACCCTATGTTGTTTTTGTTTTTTCATCCAAACATTTTTCTCTATAAAAAGATGCAGAGGTTTCTACGGGAAAAAAATCCCAAACTTGTATTATTACATTAGAAGGAAACATATGCACCCGTCTTAAAGGCTGCACACCTTTTGTTGAGCTAGCGACTGAACGCTGCTCTTTGCCACTAGTTGCACTTTCTAGTGACTGTTCATTCCTCTTGACCTAACAGGTAGCTGCTGGCGTCGGGATGACATTCGGCATCACGCACCCGCGGCTTTCCGCCCAGGACAGGTACACGGGTTTGCGACCCTCGGGCCCGTGCCGCCCCTGGGGCTCGCGGTCCCTGCGGAGGCTCCCACCCCAGGAGTAGGTGCACGGAAGCCTGGTGTGCAAAGCGCTCCTAATTAATGCCACATACCCTCACTATCAACAAATTTGATCCAAGGGCTCTGTTATAAACAGTGTTTTCTGCAGCAAAGGTGAATTTATTTGGAAAAACACATCTCAAAAATTTTCACCGCAACTGTCACAGACTCATTTCTTCACTCTCTTGAAGAAAAAAAAACACTAACAAATAACCCAAAGCCTAGCAAAGCCCCCTCCTTTGTCTGTTATGGGACAGAGACATTCTTATAAGGTAAAAAAGAGGTGGGTTTGTGCATTAAGGGGACCTCGCCGAGCACTCCGGGGAGGAAAACCAAGATAAAAATATATACGTAGTTATTCTGAGATGCTTGTAAAAGGAACAATGGGCATTTATTACTGTTCAGCCTACATGTCACACTGCTAATGGCCTGCAACAAAGAGAGAGATAAAACGTTTACAAACCACAATGCCATCGATTACACAGCCTTCCGAGCTCGCATTTGCTCCAAATTGGATCTTAGAAACGCAATGAATTATTAGGCATCAAAGTTAATATTTAGCACTAAGAAATGATGAGCTTAAAAGCCAAGTGTTACATTTGTCAAACTCCTCTCCAGCCTTTAGCTAGGGGTTTGATGGGCATGTATGTCCTGTACGCTGGAAGCGGGTTATCTTTGGGTGCAAGCAGGACAGCAGGCAGGACGCGAGACCTTGCAAATCTTCAGGCTCATCTGTATAAAACCTGCAGGCATATCCTTACGTTATAGCACACACTGTACGAACCACTCGAGCCTCACAGACCCATGCTGTTTGCAGTCTATTCGTTTTATAATAAACAAAACTAATAATATATTGAATTTGCCAGTTGAATGTTAGAGTTTGAGCTAAAAACAATCGCAGAAGGAAAAAAAGCCACAGAGCAAAATCCATTTTCACGTTGAGCCACGCAGCTGTATTTTTTACCAGTTACAATGTTTTTGCTTTTCTCGTTGTTACACACAATCCTTCTTTCTAGCAATTTGTAAAATAAGTCACCGACTAGTGAATCCTGCCTCCAAAATTTGAATAACTAGGCAAAGAATTAAAGCTGGGTAGGGAGAAAATATGCACGTACTATGACGAAGTAATATCCATACAGATATGATATTACCCCTACTGGAAAAAACAAACATTGTTCCCACTGCAAACCTGAAGTTTTGCCTTTCAAATGAAAATCATGTGAATTTCACTTAAATATTTGTTTCAGACCTAATAAGTAGGAAATACATTTACAAAAAGCTATTTTCTTTTTCCTTTGTTACAGAAACAGGTGAGATTAGAGTATGACAGAGTGCTGCTTTACTAACAAAACGTTAATTCAGATTAAAGGAAAATGGCCTTGAAGCCTGTAATCCGAAAGCCCCTGAAAACACTGATCAGGGAAAAATACCTCAGAAAAGGCCTTTTTTTTTTTTGCTGACAACCCGGATATATTTTTTTTTGACATCTTCACGCTACGCCGTGATCCAGTATCAAACACAACATCGTGGGGATGTTGCAGGCAAGAGAAAAACGGGCTTAGATGAAAACAGATTAAGCTCCTTTTCTGAACGATTGCCAAATGTTTGTGGGTTGTGCTCACGTTTGAGTATTCCTGCGCGCACAGCTGCAGTCCCGCGCGCCGCTCCCAACCTGCGTGATGTATAGCGACTGCGGGACATATGTTCCCCTCGCCGAAAGCCTCGGAGAGGCATCGCGCGGGCACGATTGGAGGCAAACCGCCGCATTGCACGCGGCCGCACCCCTGGTTTCTCCCAGCCCTCTCCCACCCGGTGCAGTACAGAGGTTCCTCCCCCGGTTCCTCCCCCTCGGTGGGAGAGGGCGAGGAGCGGGGATGAAGGCCGAGACCGCCAGGGTCCTCGGCATCTGCAGGCATAGTCAGCAAACCAGCTGAACGGAGCTGGAGCGGCATCGCACCCTCGGTCCTCACGCCAGGCGGAGCGGGGACACTCGCCCCCGGGTGGCAAAATGGCCCTGCGCAGCTGGAGGTGCCTGAGGGGGCCGGGGTGCCCCTCCGGACAGCGCTGCCGGGCTCTCGGCAAGCCCACCTCTGCCTCTGCCCGCGTGTGCGTTTGCACGCCCAGAGGCACTGCGGGGCAGACCTGTGAGCCGATGTGAAGGCAGGCACGGGTACATATTTTATACAACTTTACCAACCGGCTTGTCCAAAATACATAATTTTAAAAGCACGTCCTTTTTTGCAATAAATTTCACATGTATGATGAGAATTCGTGCACTTTATCTAAAAAAACCCAGCGTCCTGCTATTTTTCACGACGTTGCACTATTTCTTAAATTAAAATTCCTTACACTTTTAAAGATCAAAGCTTGTTTGCTTGCTTTATTCGCGCTTAGGCCTTCCTGGCTCTCCCTGTGAGCACAGCGTCTCTGCATTGTTCCCTCTGCTCTGGCACCGACGTCTCCGTGGGCCAGGAAAGTAGGTCAGGGAAGCTGTGGTCCCATGGCCCCCATGCCTCCCCGGGGAGCCCCCGACCGGTACCGAGCTCCCGCAGACGCACGCAGCTCTGCAGCTCCCGCTCTGCTGGGGTACCCAACCATCGGGGGGCTTCAGTGCAATTTAATTACGTTTTTTTCCAGAAAAAAGAGCAGAAAGGAAGGCGTACCGTGATCAGAAAAAAGAGCAGAAAGGAAGGCGTACCATGACCTTCCTCAACACTAAGAACTTAACGCGTGCTGTGCATGTACCCAACGCAGCAATTTGTGATGCTGGACCTAAACCGCTGGGTCACAGCAAGCAGGCTCCTCCGTGCTCAGCAGCGACTGACATTCTCCTGCCAAATACCTGCTCTTCCCCTATTGCTCTTAAACCATCTCCATTTGACGTTTCAACATCTATTCCGTTGCAAATTTGCAAACAAAGCAACCTGAATTTGTTGAAATTACATCCAATTTATGCTGAAACAGATGAATAGGAGGTAATTTTTTTCAGTTTTTTTTTTAATACAAGAAAATTTCTAACTGCAACTGTCCTGTTTTCCTCTCCTTTAGTAAAATCACAGGAAAGAGGATTATATTTCATCATCCAGATTTCAGCTGCTCTTACATGCTCTATCCTCAGTTTATGAATTTTCACTTAAGTCAAGTTAACTAAGTCATGCCACATACACATCTGAATCATTTCTTGGTTATTTCCTTCTGTGATTTCAATCCTCTGGTTTTAATCAAATTACGAAACTAAATTTCCACTTATCATGTGACTATCAGGGCATCTGTTCATAATCTGTCCAATTCCTACAAATACGCCTTTCTTTGGCTTTTGGAAATTTGGCAGCTCTCTGTAAAATCTTCTGTGTGTCATTTACGTCCAGTATTTCTCTCTAATGCCAAGTGTAAATTGCAACCCGTTGATGGCAAACACAGAGAAACAATTTCCCTGGGTTTTGCTGAGTGTGTTTTCAAGCTAAGGTACTGTTTTCCTTTTTTACTTAACCAACCATAATTCTTAAAAGTATTTGCAGAAAAATTTTGACTTTCAGAGAACAAAGGAACTTCTCTCATAGAGATTTAATTTTTCACAAGATTTGTTTTTTCAAGAACACTCACGTGTATGAAGTGAGAGAAATTTTAATATGTTTATTTTATTTTCTCTATCTGATGCCAAATAACCTTTTGTTTCATTTCTTCTGCCTTCTAGGGCAGCACCTTCAGATAGCTGTGCACAGCGTTCAGCAGTTTTCTCTTGACTTTGACCTTTTCCATTAAAAAATGCTTGCAGGTATTATCAAATAATTTTTCATGTTCAACCAACCCTTGTGCATTAATGTCATCAGTATTAGTTCTCCAGGTTTTTTTTAATTTTTTCACTATCTCTTCCTCTGCATAATTTAAAATTGCTCTTTAAGTGTAAACCTTTCTGGAGTAATTTTTCCCAGTTGTGCTTTTTGAGCATTGAATATCGTATCAGCACAACAGCAGCAACTTTCAAAGTTCATTTACTGGTTTCAGCAGCATTTCATGGACACGGAGTGCTCTTAAACGTGGCTGAGGTTCAACCACCTCTGGCCAGTGAGGATTTCAAATTTGTTCCTGTGCCCATTTTCCTCATCTATTTCAGGTGAGGGGGGGGTTTTTTTTGGGGGGGAGGGGGGATCATTTGTAACTTCTTACCTAATTTTTCCCACATTTACTCTTGGTGTTTGCTTGCTTCTTCCCATCCCTTCATTCACCATTAGGCATGATGACTCAGATTATTATACTGCTGCTTGATTATCACTAAAGGTTAGTTACTTGTTTGCATTAACGATCCCCATCTTTCACATTTACAGTGAACGATTTCACCATCAATTGCACAGTCTTCGCTGTTTTTCTAAAGCTTTAGTATAATGAAAATATTTCATTTCCTAGTATACGGGAAAAACGGATAAAAAGTGCCTCAACTGAACAAGTACAAGGCACAAAAATTTCAAAGGGAGGAAGGGACTTTCTCCCTCACTAAGCAGTTTTGCAGAATACAGTCTTTGCTCAATTTATGATTTTCTGCTGTACGCTTTATGCTTGAATACTTGGAGCTGGAAATACCTCCTCTACTACAGTTCAAATGGAAATCCTAGTGCCTTCACTGCTGCGAAGATCAGCAAAACATGCTGTAATATATGCTGATGTTTGATGCGCAATGTATACGTAGGGATGCAGAGACACACACCCCTACCTGTATGAAATCGGGTGTCCCATACGACCTCCTGGCTTCTCCGGAGGTTAATAACCTGACAGCTCCGCCAGCCCCGGCCGCACCCTCCGCACCCAGCCCAGCGCTGCCGCCTCCTCTCCAGCCTCGCCCCGCTCCCTCCCCAGCAAAGCACCATCCGGCTCCTTTGTGCTCGCTCGCAGGCAGCGATAAGGACATTCTCTCTGCTTTGTTATTAGTCTTTCAGAATATAGTTTTCATTTACACGCTGAAATTGAGCCAGATGATTATAGTGTTTAAAAACACATGCTTAAATACAGGTAATACTCATATAAATGTGTCCCGGTGAGTAACAAACACAAAAAGGGGAAAGTCCTCGTGGTGACTGGGGAAGGGGGATGGGGTGGGGAACATGCCATCGCCTTCACCCTCAAAGGGCCTCAAAAAAACCGTAAAAACTAACAAAGCTGCTGGGTTTCTTACTGCCCAGAAGGGCTGGCATTTGGTGAGGGTGGCTGGGGAAGATGAGACCGAGCGATCGAAGGGACTTTGGTCAAAGCCCAGTGTTTTACGGTTAGAAAGTTCTCCCGTGCTGCTAACGGTGCCCACAAAAAGAGTTGGGTTTGGGTTCTAGCCGTTTTTGCAACGTCCTGACATTGCAGATGGCCGAGGCGCGATGCAGTACCAGCTCCAATATTTGCAGCGGCTGAAGCTGCTCTGCGTGGCTCCCAGCGAGGATTATCCCCGCGCCGGGGCTGCCGGCTGCGGCCGTGCTCCAGCTGCTGCACCCTGCCCCGGGGATAGCTCCGGGCACCGGCTCCAGCTGCTGCACCCTGCCCCGGGGATGGCTCCGGGCACCAGGGCGGCCAGGATTAAAGACCAACTTCAGCACCTACAGCCCTCCTCTGCGAGGAGAAATGGAAATCCGAGGGTGTTGTGGGCCCCCCCCATTTGTAACAGCACTATGTCAGAAAGGAACCGCACGGAGCTGAGGTGGTGAACCACAGGGCCCTGTATAAAAGCCCATTATTGGGAAAATTCATCCCAGAATGATCTGCAGTCAGTCGAACATCGTGAAAATCCAGTGCCTTGGACCTTGACAGTGCTCCCATGTCTTTGCATACCATGATACTGCGCAATAACATTTAAAAGACTTTAAAAGACTTTGCAATTAAGAAAATGAAGCGAGCTCAGAGCAACAGTAGTTATTCAGTTTGTACAAAAACATGGAGCCAGTTTGGCTTAACGTGAATATTATCTGAAGCACATTGGTAGAGTCATTTTCCAGGACAGAAGATTTGGTACGGAATTAAACAGCCCTCAGTTTAGCCCAGTCACAGGGGGCCTCCTGGGTGTTAATGAGGGAAGAATTTGGCCCATGGACAGCAGCTGGATTTTCGGGAATTGCTGAATATAGCGAAGCATTGTCTGCAGTATTTTTACAGAGTGCCATAGTGCTGCTAGAAAACAGGCTTGCTGCATCATTAGAGAGTTCAGCTGATCTGCATCACCTTCCGAATTTATCAAAAAGTCCCTCCCCACCTATTCCACTCAAAAATGCAATATGGTAAGATGCTTCAGGTATGAAAAAGTGCACAATATCAGAATATTAATGTATGGTAAAAAAAGGGCACCATAAAAACTTACATAGGGTTGAATAATAATCAGATAAACCCGGTATTTGTCAGTATGTATCTACTGGAACTGCTCACTACATTATGAAACACATGTCCTGGTATCCCTGTTTTTCACAGCACCTCCCAGTACACAAATATCTGCACTTCCATGCAACACTGAAGTTCAGAACATCTATAAGTGCCCACTTTTTCAAACATCTCCAACCCTATACCATCTGGTAGGTATCAGCATTGCGGTCACTTATGGGGGGGAGATGGGTAGGAGACAGTGAGGATTAATGACATGCAGAAATGAATGCTGCGCGGAGAAGGACATTTTTGCACTATTTTTCCCTGAGAAAAATGCCGAAGACTTGCTGGCAAGAGCTGCTTCGTTGGGCTCTGCTTTTTTTCAGTTCAAGTAAGCACTTCAACATGATTCAGTGAGGATGTCCTACCACGACTTGCTTCAAAATCTTCCTTCTCTGGCAAATTATTACAAACCCTAAAAAAAGACCTGTTAACCTAACAAGTCAATTATCATCACTCTTCCCTGTGTAAGCATTCAACTACAAACAGCTTACAACAAAAATCCTGGCTCAAGTTGTCTCAGACAGGGTAAAATATCCTGACATGCCTCAGTCTTAAAAAGGTGTTTTGTGGCTGAATTCCCATTTTTAATGATATAATTATTGTTTTCCCTTTGAATATGAGAACACAGGAAAGGCTTACAGAAGTTCAAATGCATGGGAAACAGCATTCTTCTGAAATTATGTTAGTAATATTTTTAACCAAAGAAAAGTTACCGTAAAAACATCTGAAAGACCAAAGAAACTTCCTGTCCAAAAAAATAACAAAACCCATGCTAAATACTTTAAGTGTCTCAGAGGATGTTTTTTTTTTTTAAACTTCTTACTATTCATCAGCCTGAAAGATAAACAACGGCCTCCCCCTTTTTGATGGGGAAGCAAGATCTTGCAGGGAAAAAAATCATTATCCTCAGCGTAAAAGCCATTTGCATGTCCTCAAATGATCTAGCATCATACAAGGCCGATGGTTAATGTGGATCTGCGTCACACAGGTTTGGAAAGGATGCTTAATTAGTTAAAGCTCACACATTTATGTGAAAGAGCACACGCCTGCTCTGGGGTAAGGAGCAGAGAAGTGAAACCTCAGTCACTCGTTGCAAAGGAAGCGGAGGGAAGAAGTGGGACTTGAAGCTAACGGTACGCAAGAACTGGAAATAAATCACGCTTGTGCGCCCGAGGCAGCGGCACGCTGCGACCTGGCAAAGCCAAGGCGGGCGCCCAGCGGAGCAGGCCAGGGGAGGAGGAACCCCCGCGCCCGGCCAGCCCCGACCCACCGTCCGCAGCCCTTCCAACTCCCCAAGACAGGGAAGAGCCCTCCCCATAGGAACAAAAAAGCTGAAGAAAGGACGGACGTACTCCCATTCGAATGAGACAGCAACTGAAAAAATCAGGTTCTTTCCAGAAGATCAGCAATGAGCTTCCTAGGACCTAAGTAAATGAATAGAGAGGAATGATGCAAAGACACGACACTGGTGTACGTTGCCATCATTTTCTTGGGAAAGGACCAATAAAAATTTAAACTTGAGCAGTCTGAGTATCAAAATTGTGTTTCACGTTACAGGAGCCTTATGTTTTCAGTGTTACAAAGTCACATTTATTTTTTACAAAACCGTGTTATGCAAATATGCCTAAAACCAACTAATGACACTCATGGCATTTAAAATAGGAACTTTCTTTTTTCCTCTATTTTAAATTTCCCTCTGCTACTCGCAACCTTTTTCCACACAGCTAAAGTACATGCTCTTCAATGGAAACTGATATATTCTAACACAGCATATAGCTGAGGCTGAATAAAGTGCAAAGGCATATTCATTTCAAGTAAAGTCTGCAAAGTTTAGGTCACCTTGCGCTTGAGACAGGACAAAAAATTAGAGTCACCCTACAACAACAACAAAATTGGCAAATTCAGCTGCTATGAGAAATTGGAAGGGGGAAAAAACCACCTTTTTATGCTGACACAGGTAAAAATGTAAGAAACTGGTATTTCACTGAGTCAGAGCGGAGCGTGCCACCCCAGCCTGCTGTGCTGCAAACTGCCTCCCAGTTAGGTCAGCACCGCAGGGGGAAAAACCCAATGATCTTAAATAATAACAAGACTGCATGCGTTCAATGAAAAGCTGAAGCACAAAATGCTGCGGTCGCATCCACGTTGCCACGGCGCGCACCAGGAGCCGGCTGCCTCCCCGGCTGGCTGCGGTGCATCCCCAGCGGCACCGGCGGGGAGGCAGGGAGGCGAGGTTTCATTGCCTGGCGCATTAAGATCACCAGGTGGCTGCTTCACCCGTGCCAGGCACTGCCCATGATCAACATCTTCACATTTCTGGTCTATGTCTCTCTTCAGGATTGCCTCCTCGGTATGCAGCGCTCATCCAAAGCCTGCCCGTGCCCGCACACCCCGAGGTGCGGGAGTGCCGGCATTACCGCAGCACATTCCTGCGCTCACCAGGAGTACACCTGGGATTTCTTACCACAGGTAGAGAGGTATTGCAAATACAGTAACCCAAGTACTCTCACGTATGAAGAAAAACAGTCAGCAACACTTCGCCCTTACAGTACCATTTTTATCTGCTCGTATATTACACAAATTAAAGCAGATCTATCTAGTAACCTGCCCAAATTCAGGGAGGAGCAACGTGCCTGTAAATAGAGG
Organism: Aptenodytes forsteri; assembly: GCF_000699145.1. Lineage (NCBI taxonomy): Eukaryota > Metazoa > Chordata > Aves > Sphenisciformes > Spheniscidae > Aptenodytes > Aptenodytes forsteri. Next base: position 2,002,879 of record NW_008794883.1, on the reverse strand, counting down.
CACGCTCATTTAATTCAAAAGATACGGTGCTTGATTCGGTCCAAAAGGGCTGTGCAGGCACTTATTCCCGTTAGTCTCACCTACTGGGCTCCCACAGAGGTGATGGGGAAGCGCAGACCCTCTACGCACCCCACTTGCTATTCAAGTGGTGCGTTTACTCCCTTCCTTTTTGCATGGCAAAGGTGAGGAGGGTCTTTACTATCGTAGAGGCAACACTTTATCTTGCCTACACTGCAGAGAGAAGCTTTGCTCCCCCTCTGCGATACTGCTGGTTTCAAGGAAACCAGCACGAGCCATCCAGTCAAGCAAGTGCCCGTGTGGGTTGGTGCTGATGTAAATAAGCCAATATGGGGCTGCATGGGGACATGCCTCCCTCTGGGTCTCCTCTTACGTCTTCTTTACGTAGTCCTTTACTCCAGCTTGCACTCACGGCACTAACACAAGATACAGCAACGCTTTCACAGGCAAAAGATGCAGAAAAGAGCTGACGTGGAGTAGAGCTCCGCAGGGATGGTACCACCACTTCGGACTAATACTGGGGACAAAAGTTGTCACAAAACGTGTAGTTAGTTTATTTGAAAGAAATATTTTTTTTTAAAGTAAATCAAAGCCACTATGCTGAATTACTCTACAGAAAAGGAATACCAGGCTGAACAGAGGCACAGAGGAGAGCAAAGTTCCAGAGATACTGCTTTCTTCTTGATTTTACTTAACGTCCTATGGAAATACATACAACATATCTTAGAGCAATTGAATTGATAAAGGAACGAAGCAAGGGAAAAAAGCAAAGAGCCAGAAGTTACATGGCAAAATTTGTAAAACCAGGTAACTTCAGAATAAGATTCTAGTAACTGGAAAATTAAATGATACTGGCACAGCATCATTGTTCTCCTATCCAGACACAGCAGCAAGAGTACATGAGGAAGAAGCCTCATTCATCCCTGCTGAGCTACTTAGAAACACGCAGCGAAAGGTGCCTTCTTATTCCACATTTGCAATTCCAAAACTGTCTGTGCTGCTCTACACGTGTACGATCACGTCAAATCTATCGTTACGGTATCAGGACGTGCCATGTGCCCATAAAATATGACAAGCAGTAGAAATTTCCATATGTGACTCCAGTATCTCATGCCCGGGGATGAAGGAGGATATAGCTGCTACAGAACTCTGCTGATGCTGCCAGAAGAGCAGAGTGGTGACTTGCACTAACTGCAAATGTAGTTTCTCACGAGTCTTCCAAAGCTGGGCTAGGAATCAATCATTTTGTAAAGCCTGTCCAAGACTGGTCATCATGGAATAAAACTTCTAAAAATGATTGATTTAAACTGGAAATACATATTAAAAAGAAAATAGCAAGGACTCATGGAAAATTATCACTCTTCCATGCCCAAGCTTTAAAAAAAGGGGAGCAGTGAACCAGGATGCAACTACTGAGTAGTGTTTTGGACAACAGTCACTGAAAGGGCATTAGAAAAAGGCAGAGGAGCTCTGTTCCCAACAAGACGTAAGCAGAGGGTAAGACATGGGCAACTCTTCTTGATGACGCAAGATGGCCTCACGAAACCTTTGTCTGAGGTTCTTAAAATTTTACTTTTCAGGACCAAGGCAGCAAGCAGGATTTTCAAACCGTGGAAACACCCTATTTCATATCTTCTTGTTCACAACAGATACATTAAAGACTATGTCGGTAAGCTGCAGTAGCCCATCACTCCTTCCGTGGCATGGGGAAGACATGACAGTAAAGCGCCATCAAGCAATGGGCAGCTTCTTGCTAATTTTCTCTGTAGATGGCTAGAATATGCTGGGCAGTTAACTGCCATTTTTTGCATTACACAAAATAATAAAAATATAACTCTCTCCAAAAATTGGATTTGTCACAGCACCTTGTTATCCAATGTAAAAGTAACACTGTATGTTATCATGTATGTAAAAAAAAAAGAGACAAATACACACGTGAGTTATATTTCAGTGATACAGTTGGTTTTTATTAGGCTTCATATGCATTTTTCCCCAGACACTTCTGAAAGACAAGGATGTGGGAAATATCCGTAATTCTAACTGTAGTATAGCCTATATCTTTACTATTTTAAAAAAATGTTTTCTCCTGACACTCAACCAGGATCCATTTTCAAAGAAAGAAAATAGTTTAAAAAAAAAAAAAGACAGACCTATAAACATGCAGACAGATGGCTATATTCTGTCATTAACTTCAAAACGAAATAAAAATATTAACTTTTCCATTGTTGCTAAACATACTGCAGCAAGACTTGAATGCCTGGCAGACATGCACCTCATCTGCTGCAAAGGCATAAAGAAATACCTGGCTCCTGTGTTATTATTATTTAGTATTTGTTAAGCACCAACAATGTGTTCGGCACTTTTCAAAGCCAGAGGGGGAGCAAAAAATGCTTTAAAATGCTGCTCCCAAGCTGAATAAGGCTGAGAACACAAGACAGAGCAGGATGGCTGCAAGGGGGAAGCACAGGCTGCAACTGAATGAAATACGCGTTTTAGGGGCATGAAAGGGCTCCAGCTCTGTTCCTCCACCTGCGAGGGACACATCCAACCCCTAACACAGAGCCCTCACCCTCTAACCAGAGCAATCGTAACACCAGCCACAGACTGCAGCAAAACACAAGTCAGTTATGGGGAAAACAAGCTGTGAAAGGGGAACAATGAAAATCAAGCAAAACAGGAAAGGGGAAGCGAGAAAGACACACCACAAGGCATTGCTAAGTCGTTGGTTGATGGCCCCCAGTCTACAGATGTGGAGTCCTAACTTAGGCATTGCTGCACTGACAATGTGGGTTTCTGCTCCCAAGCGGAGGATTAAGGGGGGATGATTCAGCTAACCCAGCTCCGGGAGCCGCTCACCGCACAAGAGCAGCGGTGCGGGTCCGTGCCACCCCCGGCCAGAGCTGCTGGGCACCACCGGCCGCCTCCACCCCGGCCTCCCTGGGGGACCTCTCGCAGGGAACCAGGGCTGCTGGGCTCTGACCGTTCCTCTGCCCCGTGTCTCTGGGAACAGCTACACAACACTCAGGGGAGCCCTTCAGATAGCTGGGGAGGCACCTAACAGCCATATGCAACGTAGGTGGGACTTAGGGACCCAAATTCTCATGCACCTGGAACGCGCTGCACTTTGTTGCCCTACAGAAGTATTTTAATGCTGAATTAAAACAGGCTGGAAAAGCATCTTCAGATGGGCGAAGACGAAGAGTTAGAAAAGAAGTAGGGAATGCTCCATGACAACTCTACAGCCATTTGATGTTGCTTGTGTGTTTGAGGTATGAGAGGGTTTTCTTTTTTTAGGCAGGCTGATAGCAGAACTTAGTCATTGTTTTTAATTATTCCAGACATAAATAGCCAGTAGGATTCATATCCTCATGCATGCCCTGAAATCTCTACTTGTCAAAAGTAATTGCTCCTTTTTTAAGCCAAGAAGCGAAGGAATAAATCACACAACAATAGAAGCACAGCTAGAGTGCCTTCTTCCAAAGAAAAAATATCACTAAGGTCAGTGCTGATGCCAGGCTGGACTGATGGCTGAGGCTGGCACCAGACACTGAGGGAGTAACGCTGCGATACTCAAACACAGTCTTTCAAGTTGGATGTAAACGTATCTCTTTTTCTCTCCAGCTATTAACAAGAAGGAAGTTAAAGAGCCTTCTGTGAAAATCAGGTGGCGAGAGTTTACTGGAATGTGAAAGCTCTTAAAAATATACAGATTGTGGGCTTGTGTTTATCTGGACCTTCCCAAAGAGTATGCAGTAAAACAGGTGAAGAAATTCCACAGGCAATGCAGCAAGAATGATCTGCTGTCTAAATGTACGGCACTTGTTTGTTAAAACACTGATTTCTCAGTGTATCCGTGTACTGAACTATTTACTTCTGTATTTGAGTGACCTAAAATATAATTATTAGCTCATGCAAAGTGTAAACAAAAGAGATGCACTAGATTTTGAAACTCAGAGAGGTTTGGACAACTTACAGATTGCTTAAATTGCAACTAGAAATACTGTAAAGAAGTTTGCAAAATGAGGGAAATTTTATGAGTTGTAGAAATGAATTAATAGCTGTCTTAGAAAGTACAGAACCTGACTAGATTTTATGTGTAGTGTGTGTTTTGAAAATAGTATTTTAATAATTAGCATTCTGTGTCTATCTGTGCTTGTAAAGGATCCTGTTCCTCCATCTTGAGCTGTTCTGTATGTGAAGTTCCTGTCTGCAGTCGCATGGTAATTAAGTGTGATTAAAGATGCTATTCACTCCCCTGCAAAGCAGCAGGTAACCACATGTCAGAAGGGGGTGGTGGGAGAATGGAGTAACTTCTGGGCAGTAAAAAGGCTATTGGAAATGGTCTGTTGGAAATGAGCAATGCGACAGCGTACAGCAAACGCTACGAAAGTGGCCATGTGGGTTTGTGGCGACCGTGGGTGATCATCGCATCCAGAAACATGATCGTCACCTGAAGAAAATAGTATTTAAAATAACCTCTTTATTTCTGTGTGCACCGGGCGATGCTGAGACCCCAGTCATGGCCTGGACAGGACTGAGGCGGAGGCGGGCTCTGTTCAGAAACACACAGAAAAGCACCCCACCACCCACAGCCAAACCCAGCGGTAACAAACCAACCAGGTGTGTCCGAGAGGAGGCAGAGCGGGCGAGAAGCGATGGAAGGCAGATGCCTCCTGTGAAAGGGTAACTACTGCTAAACGGTGGGAGAAACAGAGGGGAGGAACAGAAGACGACTCTCAAAAGATGACTGCTCCCAGAAGACAAGAAGGCTATTTTGTCTGAGAGGTGTCAGAAATTAGGTCAATACTAGCATGCCGAAGCTTCCCCCAGCAATCCATTTCTTATAGCTATCTTATGTCTATCACAATCCTTTGTAATATCTAAACATGCGTATGTGCTGCGTATGCGTGTTGTGTACGTGTGCGTACACACTGCATGCACATGAGCTCCTCCTTCTCTCTCTGTGTTTGCATAAAATTGCCAGTGAAAGCTGGAGATTTACTGAACCCTCTGGAAGCCAGTGACCCAAACCACTTGATAACTGAGGCAACGGGCACAGCCTGGAATATGGAAATTCCACTTAAACACAAGAAAACACTTTTTTACTGTGAGGGTAGTCAAACACTGGAAGAGCTTGCCCGGAGAGGTTGTGGAGTTTCCATCCTTGGAGATACTCAAAACCCATCTGGACTTGGACCTGGGCAGCCTGCTTGAGCTGCTCCTGCTTGAGCAGGGGGTTGGACGAGGTGACCTCCAGAGGTGCCAACCTCAATGATTCTGTGAGTAAAGCTCTAAAGCTTTAGTGTTTTTAGTAAGACTACACCCTCATCCTCACAATCATCACACTGATAAGAATTTCCGATAGTCCAAAAAGTGATAATTTTTCTTCAGAACTTGCTTGAACTGTCACTACCTTGCAGCTGAGCTGAACTGGATTATCTAATGGGCCTAGAAGGCTCGTTATGTGAGTGATTCAGAAAGAACACGGCTTATTAATGGAGCCAGGGAAAGGAACAGGTAGTTCACCACCGAGACGTGAACACACGGCTACATAGAAGACTGTCATCTTTGGAGAAAGCAATGAATGGTTGATAAATGCCACTGTTCTCACCAAGTATGCAATGAAAATGGTTTCAGCTATTATTTCACTGGACCAATTTTTTGCTTTTTAGGGTTTATGCATTTATATTAGCAAAACCTGCCAAACCATACCTTATATGCCAAGGAGAGCATCCCCAGCTATCACCCTTGTACGTCGCGGCACTCAATGGTCAATTCTGAGTCCTGAAAATTGCCAGAATTAGTCAAAGCACAGCCTGCTTTTTTGCTGGAGGTCTTCATCAAACACTGACCAGACCTGAACCAGAAACATGCAGCACAGCAAGCCCACAACCTGCCACAGTACAACTGCAGGCAAGCATCATTCCCCTTTTTATCGCATTCACGATAGCACAGAAAGTCAGAGTGCAGCGACCGCGAAGGCAAACCAAGCTCCTATTAGCACTCAACCACAACATAAACCTATTATTGCACATTACAAATCGCAGTGTTATTCTGTTGCCAGGTTATAAGCTCCAGAAAGGTGCCCTTGGAATGCTCACTTCCAATAAAATAGCCCTCAGCTTAACATTTGATCCAAAGGGCTAAGAGAAAAGCACTCCTTTTACCACTAAATTGCAGTGTTGGGTTTTAGCATTTCTTCAATTATGATATGGACAATGAAACCGTGTCTTTCTAGATGCATGAGGAATTCTACTAAATGAGCCATTCAGACATCTGAACTTAAGTCTGTTCCTTTAATACATTTGATTAACATGGAAATTTTATCTCTTATGTCATTATTTTAGTGCTGTAACATCAAAAACATTAGTCCACAATGTGCCCACGATCACAGGAGGATAGTTTATGGGCGCTAGAACTAATTTCTGGAGCAGGAGCAATGATTCCACCTCCCAACGCAAGATGCTCGAGCAGAAACAACGACAGAGGTGAATCTTCTCCAACTATAAATTACCACAGAAGTTACCAGGCAAAATTCTGCTTTCCAGCCCCACTGAGCTCAGTGGGACCTCTGCCACCGACCTCACGGTAGCCAGAATTTTATCCATTCACATTGATCCTTTGTCCTCGGGGCAGGAAGGAACGTGTACGGATGAAGTCAGGGAAAGCCAGATTCAGAGTCCACCTACTCCATCTCCTTACCCCACATGCAAGATTATACCTACACAAGAGGTTAGTACGGCTGTAACTACCGAGGAGGAATTTTGGACTCTAGGGGCAAGGAGCTCTTTCTCTTTGCATTTACTTTAGCCAAAGGCTATACATACAATACAGCGTAATTCTATTTTGTACCGTGTTTCCTATGGAGCACATCACATCCACACACAGCTGTGGCTGGCAAGTACATATCGCCCAGTCAAGAAGTCAGTGTTCAAATACTTAAAAGCAAATAAACAAAGCGCTGGAGCTTTTGTTAAGGGCATTGACACTGCACATCTATCACAAAAAATGGATTAGCAATAGACTTCGTAGGAACCTAAATTCCTTGGTACATTAGGTATCTTTTATCACTGTAGTACAGCATTTGTATGTTTTTTATAGGGAGGGTGAACAAAGGAGAAATTACTATAGGCAAAGGAATCTTGTCATCAAAATGTGAGAAAACCTAGTTATTTGACTAAGCAAAAAAATACTAAGTAATTTGTAACAGAAGAATAAAATGAACTCGCTGTGTCTCCAGAGGTCTGCAATATGAACTTCAGAAAAGGTAGCTTGCCAATTTAATTGAGGTAGGAGTTATTTAATTTTTTTATATACAGGTATAGTTTTCAATAAAACTACATATGCCTATAATACTGCAATGGCAGATGTGTCTCGATTATTAGAGGTGGGCTCTAGGGAATATATACAATGGATCTTGAAATCCGTAAGCAGCTGTTTGGAAGGGAGGGGTGGAACACTGCAACACACACACATGTTCCTTAAGTGCAGTAATGTTTTGTTATTTTACTGCAGGTGTATTACAGAGATGAAATTTAATAACTTATTGTATACAATACCAATAAAACGGAAAGATTCTTTGCCCTGACATTCATGAACAAAGTACAAATTAGAAGCAGTTCAGCGCGCAGCAGCTCCGTGCGCAGACACACACACACACCACCTCGGTTCACACCTTCCCCGTCTGCAGTCATGATACCGTCTTTTTTATTGTTTACTATGAAAAGGTGGGCAGCGCACAAAAAAGGTAAAAAGAAAGCAAACCCCCACAGTGCTCTGCAAGATATTGAAGAACGTGTTGCTGATCAAATTCAAGAAAACCAAGAGCATTTGAATGCACAGGGCAGCACTCGTGCGTTCACTGGTGAGGTCTCTGAGATGCAGGAGGCCCCTGTGCGATGCTACCAGAGTTATTTTTGTAATAGTTATTCTTCAGCAGCTTAAATCAGAAGCCTGATTTCAGAATATGCATTAGTCTCAATCTCATGCTGAATGAAGCGCTGAAGAAGGACCTTTTAAAAGTACATATCAGATAAAAAGATAATCCCTCCTGCTTTTTTTTTCCCTTCTGTCTTTGCTGAACTCCTCTTCATATAATTAGAGATGTTGCAACAATTCAATAATTCACAGCAGAAAAAGGAAGTCCCAGCACTTCTGGAAGAAAAAAGAAAATGGGCAATAGCTATTTCTGTCCATTCCCTTCTCAGCATGAGAACAGCAGCGTTATGCAAGGATTTACAGCCTTACTGGACACACAGACAGGCGGGCACGGGCAGCTGGGCTGAGTTAATCCATATGCACTTGCTGCAGAAGCCACCTGAGTCTTTCATTTCCATTACACTCTTTCAAGTTTTCCAGCGATATTTCTGTTACTTCTATACAAAATCTCTGTCAAAGGTATGTCGTGTCCTCCCTCCACTACGCTCACTGAGCCACAAACATTCAAAAATTAAAATCCAAGGCTTTCCTTGCCTTCCTCCATGGGAAACATTCAGCCTGCTATTGTAGGTGGGGGACAGAAAGGGATGGGACAGGAGGGAAGCAGGGAGCGTGCTGGCCACGCGACCACCTGCTCAAGGAGAAAAAGCCAATGACTTCTCCCCTTGGAGCGAGCTATGACACACAGAGCATAAAATGCCACGTGCATCTAATAAGAAAACCTGAAAAAGCACCTTGGCTGTCCCAGCTGAATGGAGAGGGGGCCACAGGCCCCATCACATGCCAAAGGCTCCTCTCACCCATCACAGAGGGACAGGGGAGTAAGAGTCGGAGGTAAAGGAGAGAGGATCCACGACCACACAGGAGGAGGGACATCAGGAAAGAGCGTGTAGCGTCTGTAAGGAGACTGCAATGTCCAACAAATATTTGGAGTCAGATCCGATGGGAGAGGATACAGGAAAACATTAGCAGCTACAAGAAGGCTGAACTCCAGTTGGGTCTGCACGAACTTTTAAATGAGTTTCTAGAAACCTCAGTCCAGAACTGGCACATTCATTTGCCACGGCAGCCTGCTGTGCCCTTGATCATAAGCCTCCTGGAAACCCGCACCACTGCTTCCAGAGGGACGGGGTGGGGTGGAGGTTTTGGAGTCAGAGAAGGGAGCACAGGAAAGCAAGGAGGAAGAGAGGAGTCAGAAAAAGTACTGAAAGGAAGACAGAGAAGAGGCAAGTTAAATGATACACGTGTTACGGTGCAGAGGTGGTCTCTGCAGAAACACTGTCCTGCCAGTCTGGACTCTGACTTCTCAGGATCTCAGAGCCTACTCCTTTCTCATCTGGATTCCTTGAATAAATTGCTACCGATACGGTCCCTCAGGAAATCCTGGAAAGCCACAGGGCTGCTGCAGGTTTGGGCGGACTGCCCTCGGATGCTTACGGCATTGTAAATGCACGAAGGAGCCATTTTGTTGCAGCCTCTAATGCTGCTTGTTTGAACTGAAGCTGCAATAAAAACAAAGTTAAACATCATGCCTATGTCATTCTGGTAGTTGGCCTTTCTCTTTACCATGGTATCTTGAATCAAGCTGAAGGCTAGCAGATATGACCTCAATCTGGATAAAGTTTATTATATTTTGGTAGCAGTTGTGTTTTTAAAAAAAAAAAAAAAAAAAGGCTGGCTGAGCTTGTACAACTCCACTAGCTTTTACCTTAACACTTCATTCCAGAGTCAGCTTTTAACAGTGGGATGGTTCCAACTGGCCTCCGAGAGTATTTCTTGAACATGAAGTAAATCAGTACATCCAAAACCAACATTTAGACTCACTTTCTAAAAGACTTAGTAGTAAAAACAAGTCACCTTAGGATTTGGGAATTTTGCTTCAAGTTAAAACACCTTAAAAGCTAAGTATCTGTTACTATGCATTTGCCAAAAAGGCATAATCCAAATTTTCAAAGGACTGTCTAATTTATTCCCACATACAATCTCATGCGTTGCCTTGGAAATCTATGGTGTATGTTTTCTGGCCATCAAGCTCATTTTACAGTTCTCTTTATTCATTGCTTTTTTGAATTAACTATTGCTCAGAAAAGCTCACTAGCTCTGGATTACTCAAAGTCGGTCTCACCGACTATTAACCGATTAGTGGAACCACACTACTGTAAGCAGCACACGTTACCATTAGTCTAATAACAGTATTTTGTGTATCCAGATCCTCTTGCACTAAGGAATACCAGTGTTTTATATACACTGTAGAATTAACACAGCCCCTCATTTTTAGCTGTCGGTGGGAAACCGAGGCACGGTGACTTACACAGGCTGAGCCTCCGGCTCACATTTCCTCTGGAGCGTCTCCCTGCTCCCACCGCGACGCTCGGGCACACCCTTGCAGCAGCCCCTGCCCTGCAACCGCTGAGGCAGCCAAGCGGCTGATGCTCAGTTCTACCTGCCAAATAATTTCTTCCAGCTCTTTCTGCCTTTACCTCTTCACAGTGCTGATTTACATGAAGCTCTTTGAATGAAGAAGCAGATGCATTGCTCTTCATTACCACGTGCAGACCCTTACTTACGACCAGAGTACCCAACCAATAATACAGACTAATACAGGAAACCAGAACAAAGTTAGAGAAATCAAGTAGGTACGCTTTTTTTTACTACTACTATTGCCTTGCTAATCCCCCCCAAAACCAGCACAATATAAAAAAAATCGATCTTTGGGGAAATGGTAAGTAGCACAGAATTAAGACAACATGCAAAATCCTGACTTCACTGAATGAAATGAGATTTCTGTCATTAACTTCAATGAAGCCAGTGTTTCAAAAGTGTCTTGACAACAACTTCGGTACATGTTTCTTAGATGACTTCTCTCTAATGGAATTAAATAGTTCCCAAGATGAGCTTTCTTCCATTCCCACTGTAATCAGTGTTGTATTTGCTGTGGTTTTCAGTGAAAGCCCAATTGGGCCCTAGGCTCGGAAATAAAAATCATCTCGAAGTAAATGGGTTGCTGTGTATCTGACCTCTTCTCTCATTGGTGTGAAAACAGCGCGGGGATGAAACCTCAGATCATTGCTGCTATTTGTGTGAAGAGAGGTTGTTGGTTTTTTTCCTACCAGAAGATTAATAGGTAGCAAGTTCAATATCGTTAGGTATTTAGTTTTCCTTAATTGTTCCAGGAACTCATCTACAGAGAGCAATGCATCACATCTGGAGGTAGCAATTTACCTTTCAGAAATCAACAAAATCTGCACGCTCCTCCTGGGTTTAGGAAAAAGGAGCTCACACAGCTACTGCCGCTACTCCAGTCCCTTGGATAACCCAAGGCTTCAGGGGATTCTCAACGATCCGCAATATCACCACCAATATTTCCTTTGGAATTCACCGAGTTTTCTTCAATATCTTCTGTCTAGATAAGCTAAACTTTCTCAATACGTGTGAAAGCAGATCCTAGAAATCTTGCAATAGGCTTGTAGCTTTTAATTTTCTTTTAAGCCTGAAGGTTCATAATGGTTAATAATTTGGTGGGTCCTGATAGTTCTGCAGCCTGGAGAACAGACAACAGATGGTCCAGCCTCGGCATTAAGCATTATTCCTTCTGTACCTTTCAGGAATTTGAGAGATTCTTGTTTTAGAAATATTTTTTCTCCTTCCTGTCTGGGCACTGGTCATCTGCTTCACCCACTTTTCCATTACACTTCAAGAAAGTGGATGCGTATGGTAGAAAGAAAGACCCTATTCCATGGATTAGAATTTTTATTATTTGCACTCTTTTTGTAATATCCTCCTAATATTCCTCAAATTTTCATGAATTCTTTCTCCACAGAAAAGGAGAGTGGGTAGGTAGGGTTTTCTCCATCAGTTCATTGACCCTACACAGCCACAGGGCGCTGCCACGTAGATACTATCAAGGATCCATGCAGAGAGCTGACCATGTCTGTACCAACTGAATTCTGAGGAAACTCCAGAATTGGTCCACCAAAGTGTAAAAAATAATTACTCAATGCTATCATTCAGGGAAAAAAATGCATTAACTCTCATACTACAACCACAGTCATTGGCTTGTTTACTGGAATAAATGTTGGCTTTTTGTCCGGTATCTTGACAGACCGTATTCCCCAGCACAGAGGACAGGCAGCGGCGCTGCGGTGCTCAGCATCTCCCCGGTTTGCACTGCCCGTTGGGGCTTATCCTCTTTTTCACGCGATACGAAGGAGCTCGCCGAAAGGCTGGAGCTCATTGGCACCTTCAGGTTTGTCCTCTCCTGCGTTCTGGACCAGAAGAGAAGTCTGGCGAGCAGGAGCAGCGTGTGGACTTCTACTGCAGGTGGTTGGGGCTGCATGAAAAGACGAGGCAAAAACCGTGCTGCCTGTTTCTGCAGGCAACCGTCCTCGTTATGGCAATTACCCGGCAGTTCCCCACGAGGGGTTTCAGCTGTTTGCTGATCTGTCACTTGGCCGAGGGAGGCCAAGCCAGGCGGTGGCATGGCACGAGCAGGGCTGGGTGGGGGCCCACAGTTCCCGCCAGCCGTCCCCACGGGACTGATCTGAGCTGCCCCAACCCCTCCCGGCTCCCAGCACCGCAGGTGCGGTGATGCTGCAGTAACATCACACCAAGTCATTTCCGTATCATTTGACACCGGGGATATCTGGAACCAGGTCCCTCTCCACTACCCCCGAGAGCCTGTGCAAAATGCCACCTCGCTTTGGCTGGGACATAAAGCTGAGGATGCTTAAGAAAAAATTACCTGTTTATGGCAAACTGTCTTCTCAAACCTACAGCTGCACCTCTGCCCTTAGTTTCCAAGATTAACTTTTTACTCCCAAGTTAAGGAAAATACACATCTGTATCCTGCAGATATTCACAGATATGGGTGTGCACAAAGAGGCCGCAGTACGAGTCGCATTAAGGCTCCACGCACAAGGCATATATAGACCATATAATTTATTTAGGTGTAATGCCATTTCGAACTTGGAAACAATTTCTAACTTACTTGCAGTATCACGAGATCATTCGAACACAGTAAGACTGAAAGAAAAACTAAAAGCAAAACGCAGCAAAGGTACTTTTTCAGGTGAAATGGGAAACCAGAGCAGACCCAAGAGAGCAGCAGAGCGGGATCTCCAGGAGGCTGGAGCTGCAGAGGAGACGGGTCTCACCCTTGGATGGGTGCTACTACACACTGAGGACAACATCCCCAACGCTGTGCAAGCACTGGGGACACAAACACATCCTGCTACCTCCTAAAAATAGAAAGCAAAAGCATACAAAGATTTTAAAGCAAAGAGAACTAGCTAGAAATAGCTCCTAAAATTAATTAAGAGCGACTGCAGATTGTTTTGGATCAGGTGAGGGTAGGGTTACACATGTGATCTTCTGCACTTATCTGTGCTGGTTATTGCAAGTGAAATCAGTAAGTCGCTTATCGACTCGCTAAAGAGTTACGTATGTGAACATTCAGTGCCTCACTAAGTTTACTTTCAAGGCTTGGCTTGTAAACCTTCACCAGTGAGCAGCTCTGTATCCTTTCAGTTTGTTCCACATGGAATTAAACATGTGCTTTAAGGAAGGCAAAGCAGCCTCCCCTTGTCGCCTCTCCCAGTCCACGCTCAGCATGCAAAACTTCGCACAGGAAACGTCCCCAAAACTCAAACAATGCGGACGACGACTGGCAAGCGCAGGGGCCCCTCCGGCAGCGGAGCAAACCTCACCTCCCTCCGGGCTCACGCCGGCCCTGTTAGCAGAGGGGGCAAAGCAGAGCAGCTCCGCGCCGGCCAGCGGAAGGGGCCCCATCGCCACCTGCGTGGGGAAGCTGCCGCCAGCCGCCGGCTCCCCCAGCCTGCCCCAACCCTGCCTCCACCTCCGAAACCAGACCCGCAGGCAGGGCCCCGCGCGAGAGCCCACAGCTTTGCAGCAGGGGCGCGGGGCTCACGGCCCAGCTCCCTGCCCCCGCCGCCGCTCGCGTTCCCGGGATGCTTCCCCTGCGCCCGACGGCTGCGCCCGTCCGTCCGTCTGTCCGCCCGCGGGAGTCCATCCAGGCACAGGGGCCGGGATGCGCCCCGGCACACGCAGGGCTGCGGAGGGAAGGGGCACGCCGCGACAGCCGGCCGAGAGCACAGCCCCAGCCTCCAGACACTCCTGATGGCATACACGTGCGCACTGCGAACAGACATTTCTGTTTAATTGCTCAAATGGTTTCATTTTTCTACACTAAATGTTTCAAAAAAAACCCCAACAAAAACAAAAAAAAACCCGTAAGAATAGGCTGTTTCCTCTCATTATTAAAGAACACGGACATACGAAAGGAAAGAAGGGATCAAGTATTTCCCTTTCCTATAGGGAAATAATATGCATTTTGGCTGGTTTTTTGTTGGTTGCTTTTTTTTCCCCTGGCAGAAAAAAAAAAAAAAAAAAAAAAAAAAAAGAACACGGACATACGAAACGAAAGAAGGGATCAAGTATTTCCCTTTCCTATAGGGAAATAATATGCATTTTGGCTGGTTTTTTGTTGGTTGCTTTTTTTTCCCCCTGGCAGATTTGAATGGTATAAAGCTTTGAATATTAAGAAGGCTATTAAATTCTTTCAATAGTTTTCCAAAGTGCAAAGCTACTGCACTTAGAAAAGGAAAGGAAGCCTAGCACTCTTCAAGAACAAAATGAATTTAAACACACAATTAATATTGCTACTGAAATTAAAAAGAAAGGGTCTTTTAAAAAAAATCAATTGTCTTGAAACAAAGCACAGACTTTTGACTATTGATAGTATTTTTAGACTCAGACTTTCTCTGGAGAATTAAAAGTATGCAAATGCAAAGCGCAGAGCGGCACACACACACACATGCTATACCTTTGTATTACATTGGCATTTTATTATTTAATTAAACTACTCTTATTTTTCTAGCTCACGCATGCTTCCCTTGAGACGGCTTTGCTGTTAGCCTGCTGGCCTTGACTTCCAGCCAAAAACAATTCAGAAACAAAAAGGGACAACAAATCATATTTTCACAGACATTTTTATCCCTCAATACAACCTTGTTTTCACACAACATCATACAGATTCTATGAAAACTATAATTTATTGCAGTAGCCATCCAAAGCTCGGGGCTGACACAAGCTCTGCGGTGTGTTTCCACTTCTGTAATTTCTGAAGTTGTGCTGTTGGGAAGACCTGACATGCTGAACAGTGCGGCATTGTTGCAAGGGACAATAATCAATAGTTCACAGCAGCTCTGACTAGGGCGGTATTAGGTCAACCCAAGTACTCATAGTCTCCAGTAACTGTATCCTGGCTAGAAAAGCTCAGGCAGGAGCTTTAAAACCTGCATTTGCAAATAGAGCCCGTTTCTGAGAAATGCACATCTGCAGCCATCGCCGTTTATGACGGAGCCTATCCCCAAGATGTACAACTTTAAGAAGCAAACCTCATTCATCAGAGTATTTATCACAACCCCTCTGCTGAGCAGACTTTCACTTACCTGGTGGCAACCCTGTAAATTCGAATCTCTTCCATATGATGAGTATGAACCCCTTTCTGTTTTACCTGTTAACAAAAAAAAAAAAAAATAGATGTATAACAGATATAAACAGATATATATAGCTTCTCCAAGCGTTTTAGATGATGTTCACCACATTTTCCTAGTGCTGTTTACATATGTAAAATAGGCACTGCTGACTGCGTAACGCATGTAGGCAACAGAAAGGGATTAACACTTTTTCACGCTGAGGATGGTGATGTGAAATAAACTTCCTAATCTCAGCTGCGCCGCTCCACACGCTGCCTGGAACCGGGATTTAACGGGCTTCCACCGGCTGGCTGAAGGTGTGAGCAGACCTCCTGCGTGCCTCCCCTCTGGCTCGGGGGCTGAGCACCCAGGCACCCTACCTGTCCCACCACCGCGCGGGGGGCATGGCGAGTCCCTCACCGGCTCTCCGGACGGCCAGCTTCGCCCAGGAGCTGCTGGGGATGCCGCTCCCCGCTCTCTTCCCCAGGAGCAAATTCCCCCATGATCAAGGTGATGATGGAATTTACACCTGGGAAAGAGACACTGATTGGGAATTTGCCATTCGCTACCAACATTGGGGCTGCCCCAGCGGCGCTGGGACTTGAACGGGGGCCCAATGACTGCCGAGACTCTCTGCCAGCCCTAAGTACTTTTTTTTTTTTTCCTTTTTTCCCAGGAAGCCTTTAACACTCAGATCCAACAGCCTGACTTGCAGTACCGGTTACAGTTATGCCATATTTACAAAGGAAAATAAAGGTTCTTTCAGGTTTGAATGGCCAGACTCGAGCGAAATCAAGAAGGGAAGAGGTGGTTTCTGCAAAGCATTAAGTCATGGCTGAGCAGCACTGCACCACGTGCTCCGGAGACAAAGAGCAGTCAAGAGGGCTGATACAAAACATATTGACACTAAAAGACCACCCTTATGGTGAGGATAATCACGGGAGGGGGGGAGGTATTATCTAACAAAACATCCAGGAACACAGTAAAAATCACTCATAAAATTAAAGTTTTTATTATAGGCTGGGACATAAAACCCACAACACACAGTACCAGTTACTAGGGACCAGATGCTCAGTTTATCTCTGTGTGCAACGCCCAGCAATGCCGGGGACACCTCTGCACCTAGAAGCCAGGTTCACGCGGCTGCATACCCCCACGTACGAGAGATGTGGTGACAGCCCTACACCAAACCCTGCGCCACCGAGATAAAGCCACTGTGCTGATACACCTACCGAAGCCATTAAAAAACATCCTTTAACTGCATTTGGAAGTATCAGATCACAATAATGACAATATCCACCGACCTCACAAATTCCAGGGGCCCAAGCAAGGCAGGCAGCGGATGAGGGGTCCCTAGCTGGCACGTCCCCTCAGGTTTCCCCACGCGATCCAGATTTCATAAAGAACCCATGGTGAGGCAGATCGTTAGACAAAGGATGATGGAGTTAATTTTAATCATTCCCAATATGGTGTGGCCACATTCTGACTGAGCCCACAAGCCTTTCCTTTAATATGCAGCTAGTAGGTTTGAGTGCCATTTAGAGGTATTATTGATAAAGTTTGACTGTTGTGATTTTTTTATTCCAAACCACTCATCTTTCTCCCCATAATAATTTAAGACTCTGTAGCTTGCTTTTGTTTCTCGATTGTTTTTGGTTTTGTTGTTTTCCACCACATAAAGTAGTTACTTATACACGGGAACCCCCAAAATTTATTTGCAATTCATAGGACATTGGCACACGTAATAACTTTTGAAAGCACTTGTATCTGGTTATACAAAAATGATGGATCACCCACTCCATAGCCCCCCTCAGGTTTGGAGTACTGGAAGCCTTTGCAGAAATAATTCAAGATTGAAAAGACAATGAAATTTTAATCGTGAATCCCCGAGTCGTCCAATGCCGAGATCTGAAAACAAAATGTCTTGCTGGCACGCCTGGAGTTACATGTGCTACTTCCCATCACCCCAAGAGGGCCAGAACGTCGATGCAAATAGCAAGCGGTGAGGACGGGGGGGAAAAAAAAAATCCCAAACAGAAAAATAGGGTTGAGGGGAACCAAGTTCAAGCAGCGACACAAGGTACTTTGAACGCGCTTCTCGCTGCTGCCTGGGTATCGGTAATCTTCTTTTCTATCGTATCAGACACAGGCAGCCTCATCTTAATTTCAGTTGTTAAAAAATATTTATCCAGATACAAAAATAAACCCACTGCAAATTACAAGTTGTCAGGGTTAAAATCTACTTCTATTTGTGTGGGGGAGGATAAGAGAACAGCATAGACATGAATCATTCTCAGTAATTTGAGTGTTTCCATGACATCAATGGGCACTCGTCCAGGACTCTGTCGAAGTCTGTGAGGTACCAAAGCGGCACAGCAGCCAGCAGGAGATTGACTTTTTTTTTTTTTTTAGGATTATGCTCCTTGTAAAGATTTCATCTATAGCATCCACTTTTACCACCAAACAGATAGCTTTGGAGATCATGAGTGAACACATTTCATTCTGATAGTGTAAGCCTTTAACTTTATTACATTTTTTTGTTGTTGTTGTTGTTCCCACATACAGCTAGAAATCTGCCTTCTCGATTAAGAACAAATAACCGAAATTTGTGAAAAAGTCAAGAAACCGTTAAAAATATATACATACGTACATTTTCACTATCAACTGCAATTATGAAATTATCATACTTTTTGTAATGACACTTCATTTGGGGGGGGGGAATATCTTTTGTATAAACTGTCCATTTAAAATTAGCTACAGTCTTGATGTTGATTTTCTGCTTAAAATTCACTGGCACATTTGTTTCAGATAATAAAATTTGCAAGAGTGCTGATAATATGCAAGAGTAGGCTCTTTAAGCAACTATTTGTGCTCACAAATACAAAAGCTTCTCCTGAATTTCTACGTTTACTGTACATTATGCATCATTTTCAGTCACTTGAACACCCCAGCCTGTACTGTGCGTTTTCTGAGGTTTGCAAGAGCTAAAGATTCTCTCTCCTTTTTTTTTTTTAAATGTTTTAAAAAAGAAAGAGCGTCTACAGCGATGTAGACACCCGACGCATTCACTGCGGAATTTTCGAGACAACCCTCTAGTACTAGAATGCGGCAGCCGCTGCGGATATTTTTTGGCACAAAGACAATGGTGGCAGTGCCAAGCCCCATGGCTAAAACTACTCAAAAGAGGCATAAGGGTAGCATTAATCGTTCAAGTCTTTTACTGCATGGAGTACTGTTGTCCATATTTTAAAACCTAAAAGTACCCGTTAGTAATATTTGTTGTAAGCCAGGAAAAAAAAAAAAGGAAAAAAAAAAAAAAAGGAGCCTGAAATACAGACGAATAACAAATCTTGTCAGACATCTGATTAATTTTTCCTACCTAGAGGACCAAATGCTAAAATGTGCCATTTGTTACCAGCACTCCGAACATGCAACACGATCTATACCCTTCCGTGGCTTTATGATCTGACAATTGAAACAAAGCTCCATGGAAGAAGTTGACCTACAAAGGCTGGTGAATAACTTTCAAGTATGCACTTGTTCTTTAGGTAAGGCAGAAAAAGCATCTCCATTATTATCAGAGGCAATAACTTAGCGTGTGTGTAAATATATATATATATTTTCAATTAATTGACACAATGCATGCCAATCAAAGGACAGACAAAGAAAGAACTACACGCAGCTCCTGTTTTCTGACAAACACTGAATCTTAAGTCTCTGCTTTCTACATACCTCTAGAAAAAAATACTGCTTACCTTCACTAAACTAAAACGATTGCTTCGTAAATATTTTGTTTGCATTTTTGTTTAACTGCAGAAAATAAAAGCAGCACAGGATTGCCAACTGATCAATAAAGAAGCCACTTGCCTTTCCATGGTGCACTTTGAAAAATTAATCAAATTAAGTAGAAAATTTAAGCAACTTCCAAAGCACAAATGCAAGTCATCTGATTCCCCACTCTCTTTTCCCCTGCCCTGGGAGATAGGGCACCTTGGTTTTTTTCTGGTAGGCAGAATGAGAGGCATGAGGCAACTCTTTCCATCTGCAGAGAAAAGGAAGTGAAGCTATTTCTATAAATGACTTCAATTCAATGTTTACATTGATTTCATGTTTGACATATTTTTTGAGAGATGAGTGCTAATTCAGGTTTCCGCTGCCCTACATTTGGGGTTTAGTTCTTGGTTAGACTGAAGAAGGGAAACCTGTCTGGGGGGAAAAAAAAAAATATAATTGTATGAGGGATTGGAATTTTAATGGCTGCAAATTTCAGTCTGTTCAGGTCTGCAATTTTGCTTAAACCTATTTCTTATTTTATTACTGCATTTCTAGCATTTTTGAAAATTAACGATCGTTCCCTCTGATGTCCAACATCTCAAATGCATCCTGAAGGGAGCCCGATTGATTCCCCTACAGAGAATGACAAGTTACAGGAGAATTCAGTGTCGAAGTCAGACCAGACACGAGGAACAGAGCGCTGCAAACATATTTGGGAAAAAGTTCTGAGCAACTGAAGAATGTGCTGAACTTCATCGTTCCACGTTTGTCTGTATATAATGAACACATACATGTTATCAGCCGTAGCAGGGTTTATTTGCATTGTTATGAGGACCATGAAACAGTTTACTTCTGCCTTAATCTATAGTTCTTGCATTCAAAATTTTCTTGTGCTTGTTTAAGTTTGGTTGCACGAGAAAGAGAGGGTTCGAGCACTCCAGGGAGCGAGTGCAGGACTCCTCTCAGTGCTCACTAGTGTGAGTGAAGGTCTCCGAACACCGGCCCTGCCTGACACGAGGACCAGCTCTGCACAGTAACTTTTGACAGGGACAGACAGATTATTCAGTACTATTTTTTTTTTTGCCTCAGAGATTTGAAAACCCAACTCATTTCAGCAGAGGAATCAAGCTAAAATTTGTATAGAATTATAAATTATCTGAGGAAAAACCTCACTGAAATAAACAAGTTATTGTACACTTATATATCCCATACCTATAAGCACCTCACTCTCGGAGGAATGTATATACCCTGTGCCCCCCATGGACAGCCTCCCAGGCCTTGCTATCTTTTGCCCTTGTCAGAAAAAAAAGCCTGCCCATGTTTTCATCAGAGGAGCCAGCAGGTAGCTTCTTTATTTTTTCAGAACTTTTCAATACTCTGTTCTTTAAAAGAAAAAAAAAAGGAAAAATAAAAAGGAAAATGCTTGTAGTATTAAATGAAATTTTTTGGGCTCCTAATTGAAGGATGCAAACCCGAACGCCTTCCCTGGCACCAGGGCTAACAGTTGGCTTGAGGCTTGTCCCCTTTGTGTGACAGCTAGCTTTTCCTTCTTTATTTTTTCAGAACTTTTCAATACTCTGTTCTTTAAAAGAAAAAAAAAAGGAAAAATAAAAAGGAAAATGCTTGTAGTATTAAATGAAATTTTTTGGGCTCCTAATTGAAGGATGCAAACCCGAACGCCTTCCCTGGCACCAGGGCTAACAGTTGGCTTGAGGCTTGTCCCCTTTGTGTGACAGCTAGCTTTTCCTAGCAGCTAAGCAAGGGACTGGTCCTTCCCGGACGTCCCCCCCCCCTGCCGGCCGCCCCCCGGGGGGGGGGGCGGGGGGCGCGGGCGCAGCCCCGGGGCAGCCGCAGGCAGGGAGCTGGCAGGGGAACAAGCGGCCCTTGTGCTCGGGCTGCGGGGAAAGGTGAGGCGTGGGGCCCGCGCTGAAAAGGTTCGGTAGGCATCGTCCCCATGGACTGGGGGGGACAAGCGGGTCCGAGCAGTGGCTGCTGACACTGGGCATCCGGCTGCTACTTCTCTTCCAACGTTTAAACAGCAGAGAGAGTTGCTTAGCTCGGCTAAGTCACTAACTCGGGCTTGACCTCGGTTATCTATACATACTTCTCCAACAGTAGTGCACTCACCGGTGTAGGATATACAGTCAAAATACCCTATTTATTTCAGTGAGGTTTTGAACAGCGTATTTTACATCACAAAGAATCTCATCCGATGGTAATGGAAGTATCATGTTAATGAGCTATTTCTGCTTTGTGCTATATGTGAAGTACAGACAATAAGAAAGAAATCTGATAGATTTTAAGCAAAGTTTGTGCAATAACATTCACAAAATAGCACAAGTGACACGGCATCTGATCCAGGGAAGGTCCAAAAACTAGATACAAAGGTAAGGGAAGGTATTAATCCCAATAATTTGAATGGCATCACACCCCAAAATGTAGTGCAATGCTAGGGGAAAGAGATCTTTTTGACATGAAAGAGGATTTTTGCACTTACATTGATGTGCAGTAAACAGTAATGGTTCTTAAAGAGACGTTATGATGCCAGAGCAAGTACCATTACAAAGGGAGATTTTTTTTTTTTAAACAGTTCCATCAAAATGCAAAGGAAATTAAATCCTAAAACCTATACTAAAATAAAGCTACAGAGCTGACTTGAACAACCTAAAGCAAGGAAATTCAGAGCAAAAGTGGTACTTCACCACTGTCCCACCTTGCTGGTCTAGAGCTTAAGCTTAAACAGGCAAGGTTAACTCCCAAACTCCCCAAAGGCCAAACTACTTCCTTACACACACATGCTATGTACATGTGCCTATGTCTATACATACATACATATATATATATGTTGATGGGAATGGCTGTGCTGCCTGCTGAAGGGTATCCCACGTGGTGCTGCCCGCAAGCTTTGCCCCAATGCCCCCCGCAGGGCTGATGGCTTCAAGCGCAGGGAAGGGACCGACCCCAGTGCTGCCCGCCCCAAGCTTCACGTTCCCTTCTATGCATATTCAGTTACTCCATGAAAATACCAGACCAATTTTTTTGTCACTGATCTCGGTTCATGAAATATTGGACCCAAACCAAAAGACTGAGGCAAATTGCTCAATCTATTTCTGTAATCTACCAAATAATAGCATCTATTACAGGGCAGTATGTGATTTCTCTGTTTGCGTGCTTTTAAAACAAAATAGCTGTGGTAAAACTATACTTGAAACTGTAAGAATATGAATGTGAAGACAGAATATCATAGAATATAATCATAGAATCGTTGGAAAAGACCTTTAAGATCATCACGTCCAACCGTTAACCTAGCACTGCCAAGTCCACCACCACTAACCATGTCCGAGCACCACATCTACACGTCTTTTAAATACCCCCAGGGATGGCGACTCCACCACTTCCCTGGGCAGCCTGTTCCAACCTTTTTGGTGAAGAAATTTTTCCATAATTGCCCTAA
>NW_008794883.1:1939525-1977710 GCF_000699145.1 Aptenodytes forsteri | reverse complement strand
ATATCATAGTTTTCCTGCTGCACAATGGCTTCCAGCTCCTCCTGTTTGTTGCCCATGCTGCGGGCACTGGTGTAGATGCACTTCAGCTGGGCTATTGATCCCGCCACCTTTTTGGGGGGAGAAACCATAATTCCTACATGACCGTTCTCAGGTTCTTCCGTGGTTTCTAACACATCCATAACCTTTGCATCTTTGCTGCCACATGGATCTCCATCCCCTACCTTCCACTGAGACGACAGACTGAAAGACCTCGCTAGCACACCATCCCTCAAACATCAGCATGCCACCCCCAGGCTTATCTCTAGCGAGCCTGGTTTTATCCCTTCCGCCCTTCAAATCTAGTTTAAAGCTCTTTCAATGAGCCCTGTTAACTCCTGTTAGAGTCGAAGACCATATTCTACCAGATTTATATTAAATGGTGCCTTAGTCCTTGACTAGTCCCACCAAAATCAATTAGATTGTAAAGATTATCACACTATCCCATAAAAGAAAGGTTTGACGCTAATAGTTGGTTATTTGCCTGGATGATACAGCTGCATTACAGGATCAATTGTGTCTAATCCAGTCAGAACAAGCTCGTTGCACCCTTTGCAACAGGTTTTCAGCACCTTGAAGTTAATCAGAGGGTACGCAGGTATTGCCATTTCGTAGCCATCACTGCAATTGTGCAACCAATAAATAATACTGCGTTCTGCAGACAAGGAACATTAATGAGCTTAATATCAA
This sequence comes from Aptenodytes forsteri, assembly GCF_000699145.1. NCBI lineage: Eukaryota > Metazoa > Chordata > Aves > Sphenisciformes > Spheniscidae > Aptenodytes > Aptenodytes forsteri. The sequence goes on along the minus strand of NW_008794883.1, from coordinate 1,976,984 downwards.
GTACATGCACTAATTGAGACCAGAATAATAAACTTCCATAATTAAATTAGGTATTTAAACAAAACAACTGTTTGTTTCAATGCCGTCTGAAGAAATTATATTTAACGAGTTGAAGAAACCTTAAAGACTCATCACTGTCGTAGGCCACCACGTTTGTCTCAGAGCCTGATGGTGCACGAATGGCCACGTTCAGTAAGCCCAGAGCAACCGGGCATCTACACTCAAAAGCTGTGAACGGAAGAACATTTAAGAGACAATCCTTCATTTAGAGTGAAGATGCATCTGACTTCATAAACATCTTTAGTCTCCTTTCCTTTTTATATGTGCATGGAATTTCAGTCTAGAAGAAATAATTATGATCATCTAAGCCTGAACACCTGTATCACTCTGGAAATAGGCAAATTTATTCTGGAGAGAAACAAAAACTCTAAGAAAACCCATTCACCATGTTTTACCCTTCTCATTCTTGGAACATACAATAGTCAAAAGATGGGCAGGGGATGAAGACAGGCATCAGAGAACAACAAGAACAACAAAAAATCAAAAGCATAAAGATACGAGACAAAAACATGTTGTAGTAATACTCTGGACCCGAAAGCAATATATAAGAATTGAATGTAAAGCACTGGATATTGTTTTATCCTAAGTAAGCCTCACAGGGCTATTTTAAATTGAAATACACCGCAGGGTGATCCCTCATCATTTGTTCAGGGACCAGTTCAGGAGATCTTTATCGTGTATCTGGAAACCTGGGTTTTCACTCAAGCATGAAAACAGAATCACTTTAAAACAAGTTAGATAAGGATCTAAGGCCATGAAAGACACAGAATTGAAAGAGGACGATAAACCTTCCTACAGCCCAAGTCTGGGCTCTAAATCTTTGGTCTGTAAACTACCCCTATCTAGTAGCATTTATTAAAAGGCTACTAAAACAAACCATGTTGGACACGAGCAAGGATAAAGAGATCAAAAGCCTTATCGTTCAGATTGGGGAATCAAATCTACACCTCAGCATGATAAACAGAAACTGTTCTCATTAGACAGCTGCGTTCTGTCCCAAACTGACAGAAAAGGCGTAATCTCGGGACTTGGGGTGACTTTGTGCTCAGGCAGCAGGACCACCAAACCCAGCGGGCCAGCCCTCCGCATCCCAGCGCTCGGCTGCTGAGCCCACCCCTCCTGCCTGAAGCCTGAATTAAGTCTACAGCATCATCTACGCACCAGAGAAAAGGAAACAAAATGCTGACCACAAGCACACGCGGACCCATTTTAAAAGCCTGATGGCAAAGACACATTTTCAGGTTTTAGTACCGAAAGCATCGATGCCTTTGTAGCAGTTTACCTCCTGTTTTTCCCCTCTTCACATGCTCTCTGCATATATAGACAGAACTACCTGAATCTCTAATACTGCGTTATATTGAGATTAAATACTCAATTATACATTTCTACAGAAATGTTATTTGTACTATTGTTCAGTACAGAAAATTAAAAGAAAAAAGTTAGCATTTATTTTTGCTATAATTTTGACATTTTAAAAACAACGGATCAGATAATTTGGACTAGCTAAGCAGACAAAACAAACTACAAGCTTCTCAGTGTATGGCAAAACATCAGGAATGATGTGGTAGATATACTGTAACATTATGAAATACCCAATAGTCTCAAATCGGTAATATCCAGCAGAGGGCATGCATACCCTAATAAGATTTTTACACTTGAGAACTAACATTTCCTAAACATTTCGGGAACAAACAATTCGGGCTGAGAATACAGGCAAACTCATAGCATCAGTACACACACTCTCCAACACTTTCAGATCAAGAATGATAAAGCTCTCTCGTGAACAGACACCTAAGAATGTTGATTCCTACACCGAAAAAAAAAAAGTCCTTGAGAGGGGGATTTCCCACCTCTACCAGCTGACAATTTTCCTTTTGCTGCCAAATGCAGACAATAACCTTCATGCAAAAAAAATTACCATTCCTCATACAAACTTCACACCTGAAAAGAATGCTACCTTGAAGAGCAAAATTCAGATTGATTTACAAATATTTTATTCTCTATAGGCGAAATATCGGCTGCACTAATATTAAGTAAAACTGAGTATCTTTAGCAGGGCCAGATTTTTATCCTAGATTCTTTAATTACTTCACAGAATGGGACAGCAATATTACCTATGGTTTCTAGTCAATATTTTATTGTTTTTTATTATACTTAAGTGAGAGGAAATTCTAAAAAAACTGATCCAGGGAAGAATTTGTCATTTGTCATGTTTGTTTCAGAAATCACTTGCTTAAGTTTATATTACAGAAAACTTTCTAATGCCTACCCATGCTTCAGAGTCCTCCAGCGGAAGCATTTTATTCACAGCTGGCGAACCAAGTCCCCTCTCCCAACCACAGCAGGTTCCCTGTGTTCAGAGAGGTACAAACGCACCAAGGAGAAACCTCCATTTCCTCTTGCAACCACAAAACGTACGATGGTAATTAACTGCTACTGGCCCATCCATGGAAATGATCACCCCCAACCTTAACCTCTACTTTACAGCACAGAGTAATGGCTACTTGGGTTCCTTATCAGATAATATATTTTTTTTAAGTTTCAGTAGCCTTGGGAGATGAACTTAATTTACAAGGTCTACAAGGCAGGCAGCTTAGGTTACATGTAGGTCACAATAAATAATACTCATCCCTTGGCCGGCGCGAGCTGCGTCGCCACTGCCTAAGTTGAAATGACAAGCCTTTATTATTCCTAAGCACTTGATTCTGAGACATTTGCACAATCTGTTAAGTCCAGACAAATTTAAATGGTTCTGACATGCAGCCTGCTAGGGTCAGTGACAGGGATAATGCCTCTTTACGTGGGTAAAATTTTGTGGCATATAGGTCACTCTCTTAAGGGGAATCAACTGTGTGTCTCTTCTTTGCATTTCCACCACAATCCTTCATCCTGCAGCCTGGAGCTGAGAGTGAAATGCAAGAAAGGAGCCGAACGCTCAAAGCAAAAATCTGCTTCCAGGACAATCCATTATATCTGACAAGTTAAATGTTCCATGGTAGACCATATGGCATCAGAGCAGGGCCGACGATGGAAGAGGGAAACTCAGCAAATGCATCACAATTAAGGAGTTTGACTATAGACTTTACTTTGATTTACTTTATTTTTTATTAAATTTTGGATATTGTAGTCTTTCAATTTTCATACAGCCCTTCCAAAGCCTCTACCTGATCCACCACGCTAGCTATACATGAACAGGTGGTTTGCCAAAATTATTTTCTCCAAAACCTTAGTTACTTTAAATAGTGCTCCCGATTAAGCCGTTTTTATACCTGGTAAATTTACTAAGCGCAGGGCATTTCTATTATTAACAAGAATAAATGTTATTAGTTTAGTAAAGACCAAAGAAAAAGTAAACAAGACAAAAAGAAGAAAACAGCATAAAATCCCTGTCCCCACCCCAAAGCCTCGGCAATGAGTTCTCAGTAGAAACGTCACCCCAACGAAGAGCATGGACCCCTGAGACAGAGGGCTAGCAGAAGGAGTCATGCTGGAGTCATCCTGCTGAAACCCACCGCGATCTGGGGGTACGTATTTTTTTACCAGATTGGCCCCTTATTGTCAGGAGGAGAACTACACAGGCAAGATAACAGCACCAATGGTCTGAAAGATCTTTCCATCTTCAAGGTCCGTGATGTTACGGTCTATGGTGCAAGCGGTAGAGCTATATGCATCGTGCCGAGCCATCTCAGCGTTCAAGGTTACGTATACGTTCGTTACACACACAACTAGATCCAACTGAGCCATTACCACGTATGAGCCCACAGCTGCCACGGTCCTTCTTTATTCTGTTTTGATTACCAAATCATACTATTGAATTAACCAAAGACGCAAATAGTAAATTAACCCTTTCTGTAAGGCACCCACCACCCATAATCACTTTCTTTTGAAGAGCCAAAATCTTGGGTTCTTACAAAGGAATCCTTGTAACCAGCTGCTGCAGCAGTGGATCGGGAAACCACATGAACTGGCAATACCGGCTTTGCCACACCTATGGAGACTGATCTTGACTGACATAAATAACAAATAGACCAATTAGAAGAGAAACCATGCAAATTAGCTGTGTGTAACGAAGTTCCTAAATAATTTGGAAATGCAGCACTGAAAACAGTAACTAGTATTTCCAGAACTCCTTGCAAAGACTTCTATAACCTTGTCGTTACTCTGGTCCAATATCATGCAGGCCTGCTATCGTTCAGAAATAAAATCTGCAGAAATAACTGCGTAACCATTTTTGGGCAATGCCCTGGGGTCACGATGCAAAAATATAGTAGGTAACCAAAGCTACATCCTTATTTAGGCATTTAAATAAAGTCTCATAGGCAGGAGTAAATCCAAGCCAGTGTCACTGGTGGCAGTGGAAGCTGCTGGTGCACCACTCACCAAAACAAACCACTTACCGGGCTCTGGAATTGGGAATCTAATTTTAAGCACTTATTTTTGTAATCCCTTTTTTTTTTTTCCAATTTCGACCTTGTAAAGGCTGAGCCAATGTTGCTACCAGTAAGGGCCCATCCTGCCCAGTGCTGGGATCAACAGACACTTCCCAGAGATTTCCAGAGGGGTCACGCGGGAACACGGAAAGGCTCTCACTGAAACCAAGGGGCGTTGAACTCGATACGCTCGTGGCCAAGCCGTGCCCGAAATAGTATGTCATCACTGCTTAATTATTCAGTAGGCTTGCAATATAATATTATTTTTTCTAGTATGAAATGTGTTCTTATTCAGAATGACTATTTCTCCCCATTTTTTAGGCATAAACCCATTACTTTTCCAAATGACTTTCATTCTACCTCTTATCACGGTTTGTGCCAGGGTCCCCTTCCAGGGACAGCATTGCCCTGATGCCCGCCAGCCGTCCCACCAGCAGGAGCCGTCGGACAACCAGGGAGGCTCTGGGGTCTGCTGGGGAACAGTGGGAATCGTTTTATGGAGGACCTTGGTAGTTTTATAAAGGAGGTTACACAGTGCTGTGCCTGTCTCACAAGACCCTCTGAAAATCCCATGGTCTACACTGACAGAGAGCACTGGTGTTACGGGATACAAACTCAAGTTTAAATGCAATCCCTATTTTAAGATTTTGGGAAACTGGGATTTGAAAAAAAAATCATTAATAGGAATGGCTCACCTTATTGGAGCAGTCCTTAATGAACTTTTAAAACACCAGTTTGAGTAGGAAAGAGAATGTAATTTTAAAAAAAATATATTTATTCGTATTTTGTTATTCCTTGTAAGAAAATGTTTTTAGATTACTTTAAACATCTCACCATTATTTCTATATTTTTGTGAAACCACTATTGGTTTTGCCACCATGAACGAAGATCAAAGCAGAAAAATTGAAAAAACGCTTTAAAAATTTTGGAAATCTTTCCGTAAATCAAGAAATTACTATTTTGAACTCGATAGCTCAGGACTACCCCAGGCAGAAAGGCCAGGTGAACGGCAGGCAGTACTCCCGACACGCTGGCAGAACAAAGACCGTTATGAAACCAATGCTGAAAAAGAGTCGGATCCATGGCTCCAGCGCTGCAGTTCTTCACACAGATCTTAAATTTATTATTGATTTAGCATTTAGTACTACAGGCACTAGAACAAAGACCCCTATGATTATGAATGCATGCTTTTGTGGCACGTGCTTTAATTTTAAAAAGGGTACTTTTTCCCCCCCAAAGATCCTGCATATTAAAAGGACATCAACTTCTTAAAAAGTCACACATCTTTCAGAATGTGTTTTTACAATTTAAGGTTACTGTCAGAGATGACAGAGAAGGATTTCTGGGTTTGTTTGTTGGGGGCTGTCACAGAGTATGCTAGAGCTGCAGCCAGCCGCGGGTCTCATCCTGGCACAGGGACAGGCGGGCACCCTGATGGAGAATTTACCTCCAACAGTCCTGGGGAGAAGCAGGAATCGTGGCCTCCCTCGGCTCTGCCACGAGGGACACGCGTGGGAAAACCTGCTCGACGCGCCCACGGGAGCTGGATGCGGAGGCAGGAAGGGAACCATCCCGCTCTGAGGTGCGTGTCTGGAGACAGCCCTCCTCAGCTCCTGTGTACTTTGCACATTTAAGGGCAGTTTATTTTGTATGTGATTTCACTGTTTTCACAGAAAAATTCCCAGGCACCCTCACAGAAAGCGCATGTGCCATTCTAAACTATTTATTGTTTAATTGGGCACATACCAAATAGATAATGGCTCTTTAAAACACTCCTGGCATCGGTGAGCCACTGGGCTAGCACCATCGAGAAGACAAATGGTTTAAAATTGATGTTTTCTGTAATACAGCTCTACGGGCTCATGGAATAAACTCGTTGCTTCACGGTATTATAACCGATGTGACTACCTGCTTGGCTATCGACAGCAATAGATGCATACACATAAAGGAAGCAGAGAAGGGAGATGGAGAGAGAAATACAGCTAAATTCACACCAGCAAAACAAAGCAAAGCAAACGAGGCAGATATTTGTGCTTTGTAGATTCCACTACTAAATCCCGATCAACATTTTTATTACTAATTAAAATGTCCATATGGTAAAACACCACCTGATCCAAGGAGCTTTTAAGTACAGCAATTGTCAGTGCTGAACTTCTGCATTTCATTAGCAAATCTGAAATTTTGGCCTCGATTTATTTTCAAATGCACTGTTTTCTGAGCCATTAATGAAAGAGAATAAAAACTTTGGCAAAGTATTTACCTTCCCTATATCACGGTTTTAAAACAAAACCTGTTTAAAAAGAAGGGAAAAGCGAAGTGAAAAAAACCCAACTACGAGAACTATTCTTTGTCTTCTCATCAAAAAGTTAAATATAACAGATACAAAGTTTAATGCAGCTAAAAATTAGTCCAAGCCTAGTGTGTTGTTAATGTCCAAAATTCACCCACTTTCACTGGAGACCCAACACAGAGAACCTGCCACGGGAAAGCGTTTCAGAAGTCCTAGTGCCGCCGCCAAGCCCCGGGCTGTACCGCAGCCACCTCGCTTGGACACAAGTCCACACTCGGGCGCAAGTTTTAAAGGCCTGGGATACAGGAAAGAAAACCATGCTACATCCGATACTCCTGGCACGCACCGTTGGCCATTCTCGTCTCATCGGTCCTTCTGGCAATGTCAAACGGGTGATAGGGGACAAGGAGGTCGGTTGCGGCATCTCTCCAAGGATGGTCTCAGCAGTGCTTGCAGCAGGAGCAGCTGAAAACTTTGCTCGCCTTAAATTCCATCATCGAGCAAGTGCTCAGCTATGAGCATCTCTGCATCCAGCATGCTGGCCGCACACAGCTGCATCGGGAAACGCGGCAGTCATCAGTCTGCTCCCCGGCCTGCTCACAGCCAGCAAACCCTTCGTGTCTGCCTCTCAGAAAAAATGGGTCTATTTGCCGTGTTACTTCATCTGCACAAAATACATCTACTCAGGCTTGTGCGGGGGGAGGTGTAACAATCCTGATTTCTGCTGGAAAACAGAAAGCTCCCAACTGACCTAGGTGGACTTTAGAGCCATAAGAACCTGTTAAACTCCAGCAAGAGTAATTTTTTTTTTCCCCCCTGAGAAATAACAATCATCACTCTCAACAAACATCAATCGCACTTTGTTAAGCACCCTGATGTATGTATTTATGACAAATATGCTTTGATTTTCAGAAACTTTGAACTCTCATAACTCCTTCTGTGGGTGATCAGTAATTCTAAATTATTACACTAATGAATTCTCATGAAAAAAATATTCTTACAGAAAATTTTCTCAGAAAGGTGCTGGTAGACTTAACGCAGAGAAGCTGGGTATCACTGTCACCTGCTAAACAGCCAGACAGAAGAAAGTTCCAAAAATTTTAACTTTCAGCCATCTTCAAAACCCTTTAAAGATAGTGCTGTAATTTCTTGTTATTAGGAACAACTCATGGCAAGAACAGGGTTGGTTCACCCTAGACTTTCCACTTTCTGCCTTAGCAACCGCAGCAAATATTTCTACTTCTGACACTAAATTGTTAGCTAGTTTGCTTTTTATCCCCAGGCGAATTGTTAGTGGAACGATAACATTCTGAAAAGGTAAAATTTCAAACCAGGGCAGAACTTGGAACAAGCTTTGCAAGTGTTAAAGAGTACTCGCGCAGAAATTGCAAGGGCATTTTTTTAAAGGTAAACCAGAAGTGCCAATCAAATCAGGACTTATCTGTGGATTGGAAAAAGAAGGCCATCTTTCACAGGAAATGGTATTATTTCCCAGAAAACAGAAGAAATACTGTATAGGTTTCTGGAATTAAAGTATAAAATGTCCTGGTTAATTATGAAATTTACTTTCTATAAAAATAAAGAAGATACTGAAATGGACCTGAAACACAGTATTTTTGAAAAAAAATCCCAAATTAGAAGGATAAGAAGACAATCTGATCACCTTGGTTTTTATCCTTTAGCAGGGTTTGAAAAAGCTTGGGATAATTTCTTCTTCTCCCCTGCAAAAGCACTGAGAACCCCTCAGTGCTTTGTTGCAGCCGGTGCTCCCACAGCCTGCCAGGACGGCTACGGGAATGGGCTTCTCACTACGAAATATTGCAATGATGAAAAAATTATCCAATTTTTTTTTCCCCCTTAACACTGCTGAGCTGTTTATTTCTTCTAATATGGTAATTTCTTTTTTCCCCCCCCCCCCCAGCCACTAATTTCAGATGCATCACTTTAAGGCCTGATTTTCAGAAGAATGAAGTATTCATAACTTAAAATAAAGTTTATGAGAGCACTCCGGTTTCCTCAAAGACCCAGGGTGTCACACGGCGCACGCTGAAATCAGCAGTCAGCTCTGAATACTTTACCCCAAGCGCCCTGTGACTTTAAATGATCAAATAAACACATATAAAATATATGGCGTGCTTATATACAAAGGCTTCTCTTCCTTCATGCTAAGAACAAAACCATCTCTCTCAGTCCACTCAAGATCCCACTGCTTTCCATTCACCATAAATTAAAAAAATAAGGCCCTTATTTTTTTTTTTTTTTTTTTTTTAAGGAGCTTGTATGGCAGAGACATATTTAAGCTTGATAATGTATTCACAGTTTCTTTGTACCTTTCTAAGTACAAATACATCTCACCTTACTCCTGCCAGCAGCTCCGCTGAAGTCAAGGGGACTGGTTGCATAATGAGACGAGCGGTATCTGGCCCTCACCAAGGCAATCTCCAACTCCCTACTAGTAGAAAATGAACTAACGTGAAGCTCGCCTGTAACACCACCAGCTCAGATTGCTAAGACCGGTATTACCGCAGTACACTGAGGTCCCACCAAGGACCAGGGACACACTGTATGAAGTGCTGTACAAAGTAAAAATGGCCCCTCGTTTTAAGAACTAATTGTGGAAAAACTATGCAGGTGAAAGCTTTTATGCTTCCCTGCTGTTTCTTTTAAGTTATTGGGTATCCGTGCAATACAAACCTGTCTCCCAGTAGTTCTCTAAAACGAGGATAAACTGCAATGTATAGGAAATACGTTGGCGGTCTCACTCCGGTTCTTAGCAGAAGCGTACCCGCTTCATCACAAAACCACATCTGCAGTAACGACCGCCTCTGCTGCAGCCCCCCGAGCCGGCATGGGTCTCCTCCGCCCCGCGGCCGCCGCCGTGGTCCCCACGCCCCACAGCAAAGGCACGATGCCCACGTAGCGTGGGCAAGCCTGGCCGGGCAGGGGAGTGCGGTGCTGCCAGACCTCTCCCTGCCGTGGGTAGGTGGAGTGGCAGTGTCAGGGGATGCCAATCTGGCACCTCCAGAAAGAACAGCGTTTAAAAAAATCAGCAGTCGTTAAAAGATGTTCTCTTTAAAACCAGGGTTTTTTGGTTGTGTGTTTTTTATTTTGGTTTGGTTTTTGTTTTTCTTAAAGCAAATGTTAAACTTCTCAAATGAAAACGTTATGTGACTAAACAATCAAATGTGTTTTTAACTTATTCTATCACTTCCTCATTTACACTTTTTAAAAATGGCCAAGGATTTCATAGGATGTTGTTTCAACAATACCGGGAAAGTTTCTTAAGTCACAGATTTTTCACTGAGCCCAAAAACACAGACTTTGGGGGGAAAAAAGAACCAATCACAGCAGGAATCTCTTTAAAAGGAAACACAAAAAGAAACACCATCTTGAACAGTCTCTCAGCAATAGTTGTACCGTATATAAAAGAAATAAAAAGCTCTCTAAAATGTAAGAAAGAACCTATCTATTCAGATTGCTTACAGGTGACATTACACCATCTGCTTGGGCAGTTTGCCCATACAAAAGGAAACTATACCAAAAAGTAAAACCTGACACATTTTAAAGAAAGTTATGCAAAAAATACAAATTATTTTATATAGAAGTACAAATTAAGTTACACAGTACTGAGCTACAAAAAGTTCTTAAAAATCCAATGATCTGTGCAAAATCGATGCTCAAATAGCTTGTGGGCAAAGAGAGAGCGCCCTTTTCCCTGACCTGGGAGGTGCAGTATTGCCCCGGACCAGAACGGCTCAACATCCCCTCTGCCGAGATGTCCCTGCGAGCAGGGACACCTTCTCGGAGAGGGACACGTGCTGCTCTGCCCAGTCCCACCCGGGGTAGTGGGTTTGGGGCTTAAATACATAAATAAATGCAAAACCCAAACCAGGGAATTGCATTTCCTGACAGCTGAAGTGGTCTGCGTTAGCCACCAGGCACTCAGCGGGCAGGGAACATTTGCAGTTTGCTGCTGGATTCTGAAAGAAGCAGCTTGAAGTTTGCCTTTTTCTGCAAGAAGTCCTGGCCATAGCGGTTAGATTACCCCTACCCTAACCGTGGGCAGCGCTACGTGTTGAGACTGCCTCCATCTTCCCATTGCCCCGCCTGGGATGCTTTACGCATCTCTTCCTTTGTAATTTTGTTGTCACAACAGAGCTTCCTACGACAGCCAGCACGGCGTGGCACGAGGTGCTGCAGCCAGGTCCCAGACGGGGCTTGGGGAAGCCCAGCTCCGCTCCCCACGGTGTGCCAGGGGACCCCCCCCCCGACTCCATACTTCACAGCACAGTCCTGCCCCAAGGGAAACACCCAGCCAGGCGCTGGAGCCCCATCAGGTGTCACCAATGGGGACACGACTCCAGCCATTTCCCAACGCCGAGCTAACCTGGACCACCAAGCCAGCTGCAATAGGGAGCAAAGCCAGATTTCTTGGAGGCCTTATAAGAAACTCAGCAGCAGAATAACCGATACGAATGCCCGTCCTCTAAGGAGCACGAAACAGCCGGGGCCGTATCCTGCACTCTGTGCTAAGCCACCATCCAGCTGATGCCAATGGATCTGTTTAGGCATGAGGAAGTCTTGGATGTACAAACAATTGTAGAATTAATTAGATAAGGCCGGGAAAGAACAGACCACGTAAGATGCCTAATTTTCTCAAAGTTTATTAGGACACAGGTATAATAAAAGGAAAAACAGAGAGGGGAGAAAAAAAAGTTTTACAGAAATTTCCATATTCTGAGAAGAAACTGAGAATTATTTCTGAAAGACACTGATGTTTGTGCACCAAACTATTTCTGCATCGGGGTTGTTGTTTTTCTTTCATTCTTTGGGGGGGGCTCGGGGGATAGGACTTTAAAGAGTTAAAGGCTCCCTACCATTAATTTGCATCTGGTGCTTTTAGTGTGTGTGTGTGTTTTTTTCTTCCCTGAAAAGTTGGCAGAGCTGCCGATTTTCCATAATGCAAGCATTTGGGAATTGTGAGCGGAATGAAACCGATCCAATCTCCTGACTGCGACATGAATTTTCATTAATTACAACCTTGTCAGCAAAAGCATTATCAAAGCTGAATATGAAAATGCTAATGAGTTCTCATTTGCATATTTTTCTTTGTTGGAATGTCATTAATTATTACATTTTATGATGATGAATGCAGCTGTCGAAGCTCTCCGATGCATAATTAGCCATCAGAATGCCAGGAGCCGATCAGCATTTTTGGGTAAAAAAAAAAAAATGAAAGAAAAAAACCCCAAATTTCCCTTCAACCTCTCGCGCTCCCCGCTCGCGCCGAAGCCCCCCAAAGTTTGTGCTGCTGACTCTACTTCTGCCACCAGCTCACTCCCGGCAAGCCCGAGCACGGGGACGGATTTCTCCTCCTTTAATAAAAAATTATTTTGTTTTTGCCGATCATGCGCTTATACAATTGGAGCAGCTCTTAATAAAAAAAAATCGTTATTCCAGCTTAATTAATGCCACGCTTAATTATAACACCATGATGTCAGCGGTTTTAATTAAGTATTGGCTCGGTTACAAAAAAACTCCTCGCTGCAGTAAGAGTCACTATCCGCAGATTTGTGCAAATCACTTCACTCTCGGGTTCGGGGTCCCTCCCGGTTCGTGAACCAGCCGGATCTCCGCCGGGATTGAATCCCACGCGGGAGGAAAAAGCGGCCGAGGCACAAAATAAGAAGTATTGTGGCCCCACGCTCCTTGGGCAGCCTTTGGAGCTCACCTCCTTGACCACTTTTTTGAGCTAAAGTGTAAGTGAAGATGACAAAACAGAGCTCATCCTCTCCCAGCCGCTGGGAACGGTGTTTATAAGTAAAAAAAGAAAAACAACATGGAGCAGATGGGACCATTACACATGACCAAACCAATCAATCACAGATGAAGGGCCCAGGTGCAGCGCAGCCGCGCAACAACGCACCATTTCACAGTCTGTCAGACACATACACATGGTCGTACATGAATGACCCTCCTCCGCTCCCCCAGGACCTCATCTGGAGCGCGTCTCCCCTCTCGCCTGCCTCCGCTCCGACTGACGTCTTCATAATCGCCCTGTCTCGGCTCCGCTGCTGCATGGGGAGGGGGGGCGAGGAGGCACCTCGCCGGCAAGAGCCGGGGCTCCCCAGCCCGAAGCCACCCCCGCAGCAGCATCCCAAGGGCAGGGCGCAGGGCTGGAGGCGATGCTCACGCCCCGCTGCCCTCCCTGCCCTGGCCACGCAGGGTTTTCCAAAAGAGTTTGAAGTTTTTATGAGAGGCATGGCAGGTTGGGGCGTCATGGGGGAAGGAACAGATCCCAGCTCCGGATGGGTGACGAGCATGACAGCAGCCACGAGAAGAGCAAGGAAGCGCTGCGGGACACACAGGCTGCGGCACCTGCTGGTGCCCACAGGTACCATGACCCACGGTGCCTCGCGCTCCAAGATGCTCCCAGAGGGCTCCACCGCCCCAGAGCCGCCCGACACCCCAGGTGGACAGGATGGACACCAAGGAAGGACCACGGCCCCATGCCAAACCAGGGGTCCACTGTGGTGGGGTCAGCTGCAGGTGCTGCATCCCCACTCCTCCCTGCCTGAGCACCAGGAGGGGGGGATGCCGGGGCACTGCTGCGGGAGGTGCGTAACCAAAGGGGGTATTTAAACCTATTCTGCCCGAGGAGCAACAGTGGGTAACATTTACCAAACACTGCCTCATCCTCTTCAAACTGTTTAGCTGGATGGAAGGAGAATGAATTCAAGTCATGGCACCCACCACAACCTGAACATCGTCTGTCATCACACAGCAAAGCCACCCTGGTGGGCTCACACCTTGCACCAACGACAGCCACCTCCCATGTACCAACAACGCCCAAGAAGAGCAACAGAAATCCTAGCCAACCACAGCCACATCATCTGGGCAGCCAGAGAGGGGAAGAAAGATGCTTTGTGTTTGTAAAACAAACCAGGAGAATGCCGTTTGTAAGCACGGGGGGGGAAAACATGAAGCATCAAAACCCTTGTGCCGGCCGATGACTTAGGTAACTCACCCACCTCCCAGTGTCGACCAGTGAACACTCGCCGCGGCGATACCAGCTCCCCACCCAGAAACTCCCATAAGCAAACCTAAAGCTATGCCACTTGAAACACAAACCTTTTTTTTCCATTGTTGGACAGAATTTGCCAGTCCTTTGTAACTGGCCTGAACTGCAGCCTGAACCCTGCTGCATTAATAATATAAAGAAAAGTGTAATTTCTGAAAGGACACAAGGAAGAAATAAAGGTGGCTGAGATAAAAATGTCCAGTTCTCAAAAGCAAGCTAAAGCTGGTCATCTTACTTGACTGTGAAGATCTGAAAGATGTTCTTGTCACAGAGACACTCACCTGATGAAAGGTCTTGTGTTGTCCAGGCAAATGCCTAATGAATTTCATTTAAAATCTGAAAATACACTCCAGTCACAACGCATGAAAACAGGTTAAATTAAAAATAAACAAAACCTTTCAGGTTTATTTTAGCACTCTGCTGTCATACAGAACGATCAGGGCTTCTTTACATATGCTTGAAGATGTACAATTTCATTTATACGGTGTTATTTCAGAGACTGACCAAGCCCCAGTTTGGCAGATTTTGACAGTGAATAGGAAAAAAGGGTGCATAGGGGAAATTCTGATGGATTATCTACTAGAGCCAAAGTATATCTCCTGCACACTTTTCTGTCCAATGTGTCTTTTCTCGGTTTTTATGCAAAGCCCTGAAAAACACAAGTCACATTTCTTAAGTAATGTTTTGAAGGTATCTACCTGGATTTTTGGGTCACGTTCGATTTACAAGGCACAACTAATTTTACAGCGTGTCGGGCATCAGCAGAGCAACTGAAATAAACCCTCTGCTTCCTTGCGAGTACCACGGGCATCTTCCATCTCCCACTCCAGGCAAGCTCACAGAGCGGTTTTACGACATGCTTGTTTTGTTGTTGTTTTTAAACTGCTTATTGAGAGAATTTTCCACCCATTCTTTCCATTAGTACCTTGGAAATACTCACATATTGTATTTCCCAAAAATTTTTATGCTCCCAGAAGTGTCCTACCATTTTATGCCGCCTGCTTGTTCACACAAAACTTTGCCTATAAACTCCGTAACACTAGCACCCATCATACCTATTAAGATTTTTCTAGTGCTATAAAGAAAAAGTCAACTTATGTTTTGAATGGGCTTCCTTCTCTTCCAACGAACAGAATCCACACATTTGCATTAATAAATTTCTATTTTCTGGCTCAAAAGAAATTGCAGTACAAAAAGCAGATGTGCATGTTGGATTCTTTCAAATTGAATTTCCAAAAGCTGAGCCTATTCTAGCTCCAGATCAAAGGCACTAAAACGCCATCTCCTCCCCCTTCCAGTATAATTACAGAGATTTCATTTCTTTTGTTACACTGAGCACAACAGGTAAATCTCAAAACCTGAAAAATAATGATCAGTTGCTGCTGCAGATCCAGTCCGTGCTGCGGTGCACCTCCGTGCCGCACCCCTGCTGCTTCGGCTACCCGCACCGGGGAGGGGAAATATCTGCTTTATTCCTGGAGATAGCTTTTCCTTCTGAGCTTCATGCCAAAGCTGCTGAGAGGAGCGTACTAGGTTACACGTTGTATTCTGGCAGGACTGGAGGAGGCTGGGGGCAGGGGAGAAGCAAAGCTTTTAACACCGATAAAATGCAAACTGGCAAGGGAGGGCAAGGGAGTCTTGCAAGGTCAGATGTTGTCAAAAAGTTATGAAAACGTAGCAGTTTTCCACATGCCTCTAAAGAAAGAAGTGCACAATCACAAAAGCACACAAGAGATATCCAAAGATAATATTTTTAAAGAAAAATACACCACCCCTCTTCTGCTGTTGTCCACAGTACTCGCTCAGAGACGGTATGGAGTGGTACAGCGGGCGCGAGGCCAGGGCACGTAAAACAGAAGAAATTTCAGGATATACACAAACCTACCCGGGTTGGTTTGTGTTTGTGACCAACCCACTAACCAGGACATTTATTCCAAATACCAACACATTTCTATTTTTAACTTCCGATAGTATCCGGTTCTAGTGCTGGCCATTAACACATCCCTATATTATTTTCTCTGTATGAGAGCTTCTGCATGTAATTCCTTTCACATCTGGCCTTTGCTCAGCTCAAGGCTTGCGACCAGCTTCATATTTGCCACTAGATCAAGTAGCCTTGCAACGTCCCCCCAACCTTCAGAAGGGACCCTCTGCAATCCCATCCTCCCTGCAGGAGGCAAACCTGCCTTTCCCCCTCTCTAAGCGAGGGAGTTCTCAAAGCCGATGCTCATGTTAGCTCGTCGCTGTGGCACCTTCTATACTCCTGTGTTATTCCTATGCCACATACAAATCTGTATGTGTTAATAATCGGTGAATCATCACTGAAGAAGGCAACCAAATAATGCAATAAACCAGCTCCACCCTTCCAATGCAACCATATGAGATAGATCATTATCTCTAATGAAAACCAATACAGACCTGGGTGCTTTGTGCACCCACACCTGCAGTCAGTGTCTCCAGCCCCGTTCCTCCACACCGTGCCAGCGGGCTGGCTGGGCAGCAGCCGAGCAACAGAGGATGAGGCACACGGCACGGACACCTCCCATCGAGCTGCTGAAGGAAGGTGGATAACCAATACAGAGCACTTGACTGTGCTGGGGTCTCTCGGATGGTTAATGACAGCCAGCAAGACAGAGGAGGAGCAGCAGGCTCACACTGTACTTAAAACCTGCAATTTAAGTGCCTTCAGTTAAATCTCTGAGCTCCCAATAACATAAAATCGCAAACTTAACACGGGAGACCAGTATTACCTACAGCCAGAATCTGGGCTTCTTGCACCTCATTACTGGGTTTTATTCAGTTCTGCCTTTGATTCTCCTGTTGACCTTGAGGAAGTCACAGCTTCTCTACCCTTAATTTAGCAAAATCCGCTCAGACCATTCCATCTGGACCAGCCTACATGGCCAACCCATGGGGAAAGCAACGCCTACACTCTCACCCTGACAGTACAGCAAGGAGACCTTCAGAGAGTCAAGCGGGGCTTTCCACTGTCATGGAGTGTATCTCTGCCTATTTCACCTAACCTACGTACGGGATGAGATAACATCAGCAAATAATATCTGTCTCACCAGCATGTTTGCGAGGCTTATTTCATGAATGCAAGCGCAATACTTTTCAGTCCTTAGATTTTTAATCTTGCTGGTATGCATGTACATCAAAGCGCCTGTGCACCAGGATAGGATATGTGGGCCAGGAAAATTTTCACAGCCAGCACATCCACCAAGGGACTCTGGGGCACAGGAAAAGATGAAGATGGGGGGGGAATTTACGAGAGGGGTGAAGGGAGAAGTTTGCAAATTAAAACACAAATGTGAGAGCACAAACAGAGCAGAAGATAGTGGCTGAATTTATTTAATTCTTCTAAATTCAGAGAGAGAGGAACAAGGAAGCATGAAAGGGAAAAGAGAGGATATGTTAAGGAAGGGCTGTGGAGAAAAGGCTTATTTCATGAATGCAAGCGCAATACTTTTCAGTCCTTAGATTTTTAATCTTGCTGGTATGCATGTACATCAAAGCGCCTGTGCACCAGGATAGGATATGTGGGCCAGGAAAATTTTCACAGCCAGCACATCCACCAAGGGACTCTGGGGCACAGGAAAAGAAATGAAGATGGGGGGAATTTACGAGAGGGGTGAAGGGAGAAGTTTGCAAATTAAAACACAAATGTGAGAGCACAAACAGAGCAGAAGATAGTGGCTGAATTTATTTAATTCTTCTAAATTCAGAGAGAGAGGAACAAGGAAGCATGAAAGGGAAAAGAGAGGATATGTTAAGGAAGGGCTGTGGAGAAAGTAGAAAAGAAGGAATGGGCTCCGTATTCCTTTGTCTTTTTTTTTTTCCTTCTCTTTTTCTAGTTCCTTCCTTTCTTAGTTTTCTGCTTTCCTGACTCTTCTGTCCTTCATTATCCTCTTTCCTGTTATTTTGCTTAAAACTGGCAAAAATTACAAACTGCACAGGCGTTAAAACTGGCCTGAATTCCAAATATAAGCCCAAATCTAGGCCAGAGGTATATTTGGCAAATACAAATCCTTGCCAGATTTACACAGCTCTAATAATAAGGTGACAAGAACCGTGCACAGGATTACGGATGTGGCCTCACTCATCCCTTATAAAGTGCCAAAATAGTTTCCTTTGACTTTTATTCAACCTTTGCTCATGAATCTCAGACCATTAGCTTCGGGGGGCGGAGGGGAGAAACCCCCAAAAGAAAAAACAAACCTGTTTTGTATTTGGGTGAAGGTTTAAATGCGCTGTTTTCCATCAGCCCTCAGATCTGTCTCTCTCCATTAAACAGCAACACGAGCCTACACAGAACACAGAAGGGCCTCACCTTGCAGCCCCGTTCAGCCTGAACAGGACACTACAACGAGAGCCTGCTCTTAGCTCTACCGACGAATTCCCGGATCGACTCCACGCCCCAGCCATGAAAGCAGAATCCGGGTTCCTATTCACTTTGGTGCTTAGCATTATTCCTCTTCTGTTGAACGCATCAGAGAAGCAGCAGGTTCACATTATCCTCTTTCCCTCCTTATTTGTCTCAGTAGCTGAATTAGAAAAGTCCTTTTTACATTTTTAAAACCTCCTAAGATCCCACATCACCCTTGTTCCTATCACGGGCCCACGGCTGGCTGCTCTCCATCTCTGGTCAGGAGAAGAGGGACATCCACTTTCCACTCCTTGACATCTGGAATAATCTCATGGATTCTCTCTGAACCACCAGCTTTTTTCAAACCACCAGCACATCTTTCCTTCCCTCCCCTTTTACTTTTACTCTCCCTCTACATTTAAGTAATTATTTTACTCTGCATTTTAAAATCTTGAAAGCATTAAAAAAAATAAACTATAGCAATAGAAACTCGCAAGCAGATTTTTATTACTACACAGAGCCATGTTCAAGTCAACGGGGCTCTGCACTGTGGCAAGACTCCTCCTGCACGGATCCAACTGCAGGACTGCGGCCAAAGCTGTATTTTATATTGCCTCTCTTTTAAGTGCAGCTTGCTCCCCTCAGTTTTGTATCATCAGCAAATCTCATTACATGATGGAAGAAATATGTGGACTCTTATGAGAGAACAAGTCTAGCTTCAAAGCCAAGTCCGTTCCCAACATGTTACAGGTGTGCACCACATGAGCAGGCACAGAAATTGCAACTGTTCAGGGTGTGATGACAGCTCCATATAATGTGATCAAAAACATTTCACATGTTAAAAAAAAATATCAAAGTTAGACAAAGAATAGTTCTGCCATACAAAGAGGTGAAACCTAGTCAAACAAAACACACTGAAAAGGACTGGCTATTTAAATGATCAAGTTAAACAAGACACAGCTCAGTCTGCCATGCTTCACTAGCATTTATAAGCCTACCAAACGGATCTTTACTATTGCCTCGCTAACCTGCCACTCCACCTGGCTTACCACCAGAAAGGGGGGGCAGGAAGGGAACTCCCCAGGTTGACCTAAAAACAAGCATATTCTGCGCATGTAAGCCAAGTACTCTGGAGGTGATAAAAGTCTCTTGCTCTGTTCTGCAGGAAAGCAGAAACAATTCAATAGTGAATTTCAGGTGAATTTTCAAAATGTAGTCAAGAGAACCTCAAAGATGCAAAGGCTGGAACTCCATTGCCTTGAATCCAACCACAACAAAAAGGCACAGAATATACTTTAAGATGGCTGTAACTTTGGGTGTGTTATACATATGGAAAATTTTGCTTATGGGTACAGAGACATGATTTTTGTATTAACAACAGAAGGCCAAAGTGCCTCTGTAACAAAACTCATCCTCAAGTGAACACCCATAAGTCTATCACACCAACGTAACCTGGGCATGCTCTGTAGAAAAAAGGACAAATTTTACATGTGACTTCTTCCTGTAGCCATTCATGCTTTGAAAGCTCCTGGTTTTCTGCAATTTCCATCGATAGAAAACTAGGATTATATTGAGTGGATTGAGGACGCTGACTAAACTGAGCAATAAGGACACTATTTGGTCACGACCAGGAGAGTAGCAGGAAGCTCTAGGAATTTAAACACAGACAAGTGGAGGGGTACAGGCAATAAGCTCAGTCTCTGGCTGCATTTGGGGGTTTCCATCCACAAAACAGGGATTATGAGAGAATTTATCACCTATTCAGAGATTCCTCTGCAATCCCTTGCATCTCAAGAGACGTTATTTCAGAGGTCGGTGGTGTAATAGAAGGCTACTGAAGCCAAAGCATATTCCCATCATCATAAGCAGGCATTACAAAGTATTATCCAAGTTACAGTGTATCTACGAGATATTTTACTATTCCAGCAGAAGTTGGGAGAAGATCTTTAAAAGGGAGATCTAGTTAAATTTAGTCAGAAGTTTCATGAGATCCGTCAGCCTATCTACCAAACTTACTTCCATTCCTGAGATACTAGCCTTCATCATCTCAGATGCTACCAGAGAGGATGGGTGGAGGTACCAGAAGGTGTGTCTCCTCAGGATGACCAGCAAAAACAAAGCATGTTTCCAGTTTGTAGGTCAAGGGAGGAAGATGAGATGAAGGCAGAACTGTCTCTCTACTGGA
Organism: Aptenodytes forsteri; assembly: GCF_000699145.1. Taxonomy (NCBI): domain Eukaryota; kingdom Metazoa; phylum Chordata; class Aves; order Sphenisciformes; family Spheniscidae; genus Aptenodytes; species Aptenodytes forsteri. The sequence goes on along the minus strand of NW_008794883.1, from coordinate 1,956,572 downwards.
ACCTTTGCCCTGCAGCTGCAAAGACGAGAAACCAGCAGAGAAAATCTGCCGGCAGCTGCATTTGGGAAGAGGGTAAGACTCCACTCAGGGAACAGAAGAAAGGGTTTGGGTTTGGTCTTCTGCAAAAGCTATCCAAAGTATTGGAGAGAAACTTCTGCCTGGGGGATGTGAAATTTTGTTTGATCTGGATTCTATTTCTAAAGTATTGCAAGGTTTTAAAAATAAAGTGTTTTGCTGAATCAGCTTGGTATCCAAATGTTAAAGATCTTTGCCAGATGGACAACCTAAGTTCAGTTTGCATTGTTTTTTTCACAATCCACCAAATATCGGTAAATTTTAATTGATGATCTTCTAATGTATACGCTGAGGAAGACCACAAGTCTTAAGTCCACAGGCCTGCAACAGCTTAGGTCTGTATTAAATATTCTACTGGTTACCTCCCTCAGTTTTCACGTTTGCCTGTTCAATGGAAATCAAGCATCTCATTTTGCGTCCAGCTTCAGTGCTACTGCCTGCCAGTCACTCAGACATCGTTCCTGTGAAGACAGCTAAACCTCATGAGTACAAGAAACTAATGAATCTGGACCGGGAAGAAGCACGAGAACCTTTGATATCAAATTTGTGAAAACAAAAATGCCTCTGAAGAAACATGAGACTCGAGGATGAGGCTGTCAAGACAACTAAGATAAAACTCCATTGTTGCATTGAACATTTAAGTTCAGTCATTCATAAAACCATGAAGTTCACTCAAGTTCATACACTGAAGACTGTGCCAGCAAGAGTATGATTCTTCTAAATCATTAAGAGGCTCAGAAAGAAGTGCATCACAACTTTGGATCTTAGTTCTTCATAGACCCAGGCCCAGACTGGCCAAGCGTCAACTCTGAACCTGAGGGTAAATGCAACAACAAAACAGAGGCCTATCTGCCCTGGTCTTCTATACTCCTACAGACCACTAAGACGAAAACATTCCAGATGTATGGCTTGAAGTATCTCACCTTCAAATGTGAACATCAAACCATGCAATATCAACCTTCCTGTCAGATGAAGAATGTGTTTATTCTGGCAGAACTAGAAGATAAAAGATTTGCTTTGAGGAGGCAGAACACACCACAGAGCAGAAACCATTTGGAAATGCTTCACCTTATGTTTGTTGATCTGATCCTTCCCCTCAAAGAAAATTTTCTCCTGTCCCAACTGAGCTATTGCTTATGGATGGCCCCAAGTTCAGTCTCCCTTCCATACAGGACTGTACACTTTGTGGAGACTGGACTCCTCATTGTAAAATATATTTTAAGTATTTAAAATTATTTTAAAATAACTAAAACAGTCACGCACAAAACTTGTTGATAAAGTCCTTATGGGACAAAGGCATTGTGCTGCTATGGTGAAACACAGAGCTCCCCTCATGGTCATCTCTGTGGACAGCTGAGGACACTAAGGAATGGAGGAGAGTTGGTTCGTTCTTTGTTTTTTCCCCCATGAACATGAAATAGTCCTTTCTCTTTTCTTGTTTAAGAATTCTGTGATGGCTCCTCTACAGAGTTTAATCCATCTACTGATGTTCTCACCCACCGTGTGATCACCCATTCTGGAATAATCCCTATTTCCTTCAATATTTCTTCCCTCTCTCCTGGGAAATTTATATCTGATTCTGGCATCTGTTCCCCATCCTCTTTTGTGAACACTGAGGCGAAAAATCCATTTATTTTTTAGCAGTGTCTACATCATCTGCCAATAAATTACCCTTTCCATCTCCAAGAGGTCCTAAAACCTACTTTACTGACCTCCTTTTCTTTATGCATTGCGATAATCTTTCATGATTATTTATCTTAACCTCATGTACAGTTGTTCCTTTCTTTCTCTCTTTGCTTTCAGATTATTATTTTTTAACATTGAACCTCATTCCACACGTTCTCTGAACTTGATGTTTTACATCTTATATGCTTGCCTTCCTTTCTTTTGCCATGCTTGTTCTTCTGTATTAGGATGTTAGTATGCTTTTCATCATATTATTTATTCTTAGCATAGCTGCGTAGAATATACTTGCTACGCTTCTTTTTCAGTAGGTACCAATTCCCCTTGATGTGTATTTACATGGCATCATCTTTCCATTCCCTGTGAAAACAGGTTCTAATACGCAAAGCTAAATGTGAGCTACACTCAGAACATGACAGCTGCTCTGACTGCACACCTCACCTTACTATCAGCAGGTAATTTAGTGCTTTAAAAACTATTACAAGTATTGTCCTGGCTTTAAGCCCACTTTAACGCTCAGTCAATAACAATTACGCTGAAGTTCCACTAATTTTCTTATGTTTCTTCTTTTTTTCTTTTTTGTTTTGCTAGTTGAAATAAAGAATGATTAAACAGATTACAGCCATTGGGCCAACTTCTATTGACGCCTGCAAACTTCTCCATGTAATAGTTCATAAAACAAGCTCCCTCTTCAGATTTTCAGCTACCTTCTGGATGCTGCTCTGCATACCATGGGAGATTTGTAATCTCAGCCAATTGCAAATCCAGGTCAAAACTGGCTTTGGAATCAATACGCTGGCTATGAGATTTACATTGAAGTTAAAATTTAGGAAGGAAAAAAAATATTCTCTTAGAAGGTGTATTTGGAAAAACAAAATTTGCTGGCAGTGTGAACCAGAATCCGGCATCTTCAGTTCTAGTGACATATAAAAATGAAAATACAAATAGTAGAAAGGATATGAACATGTTGATATAGATATCATAATTAAAAGGTATTTAAACAGCAAATTAAAAATGCTTGCAACTAAATTCTTGCTGATCTGTTTACATAGCTTCCTCATCCAAGAATTAATCAAAACTGCTTTTTCTGGATAATTCACACACACAGATCTATATATACACACACACACACACACAATGCCACTCTTCTTAATATTTGATTGTTGGCCTAATTTCTTCTTTATCACATTTAGTCAGCATGTTTGCTTCCCAGAATATCCCTCTCCATCACTTCTCATTCTGTATTCTTTTTAGAACTATTGAATATGCTTAAGACCACAATCACACAGTAAAAGTTTGCAGAATAAAGAAATGTATCGGAGTACTCTGATTTTAGTTAAAAAGAAATATAATCTAATTAAAATACTGATGGTTCCTGTTAAATGCATGCTCCGTATCTTTTGTATTTCACATGGTACGAGGATCAAAGCATGGACCTAGTATACCATCAGCCTTGTATAGTGTGAGAACTGGTGCTGTCCTTAATTCAGACCATATGGTAAGATGTATCTATTGGCATGATGCTGTAGAGAATTACTGTACCCTCCTGTCATACCCTTTTTATCATTTTCATTGGAACTGTTTTATATTTGATTTTGTATATTCTGTGCATCTGACCAAATGTGCTAAATCCAGAGCAGTACTAGAGGCTGAAGGCTGGGGACAAGAATAGAGAAGTCCTTACAGAAACTGTCAGAAGCAGTCTCGAGAAAAAGAATTAAAAATTTAGCTACAAAAATAAAAATGATTGCTTGCTTCAAGACTATCACGTCTTCCTACAGAAAGCAATGATAAATTTCTCTCCTGGACACAAGAGAAGAGCCTTGGAAGAAATCTGTTACAGAAGTGCAGACGGCAGTTAGTTTTGACCAACAATGCGCAGCCAAAGCTCTGCCTGTGGCCGAGCTTGAATGTAGTCTGGCATCAGGGCCCAGCCACCTCTGAGCCCCGACAGTTGCAGCTTTACCTATTTTTTGTAGGAGAATACACCACGACCTAACAAAATAAGTTGATCTTATTTAGCTAACGCCTTACTCGACTCAACATCTCTATACACGGTGAAGTTCAGACTTAAGGTACATACAGGCTCAAAACAATTATTAATTATCCAGCTAACTCGGCATTGTTTTTACACATTCTGTGCCTTAACTAGAGAGCATAACAAAACCATTGTTTTTGCCTGTTTAACGGACCATGACTGGAGCAGCTATGTAAATGACCTAGTAATTCAACAAATTTGTTTTGTTTCGCAGATTTTCCCACATGTATACTTTCCAGCTGTAATGCAAATCTATTCCACATCCAGGCCAGTCGCGTCCCCCAGAAGCACGCCACTACCTTTAGGTGTGTGCTCACCGATTATGTGACTGCAAACAACTCGGGAAAACGGGAAGATTGTAACTAATTCACAAACCCAGTTTTTTTGGTGGTGGTTGGTTTTTTGGGTGGGTTTTTTTTGTTGTTGTTTTGTTTTTAAAATGCCTATCAATGGTTTTCCCGGGAGGGTAAGGTTTTCTAGAAATTGAATTTTTTCCTCTCTATGAATATTTTAAGGAAGTCACTTATAGGTTCCTTTTAATGCTCAAACAGGTGTGAGCTCAAATTCCCTCTGCCACTAATACCAGCTCAGCTGGAGAACAGCAGCAAATGCTTATTTGAAAGCCAAACTGTGTTCATCTATATAAAGGGTAGAAGCTCATTAACCATTAAAGTGCCTTCTGGATGTTACTTTAAAAGCTGTTTCTCTATTAATGTGCTTGCAATGCAGAAAAATGCAGTGTCTCAAGCAGATAAAACCAGAGCCTTGGAGCCCAGCCGAACCTGTGTAGCTCTGTACCGTTTGTGCTTCGGTTCGGTGAAGCCGGATGGAGTGTTCCGAGCCAGCCCTGCAGCCTGCTGCACCAGGAGCAGCAATTACCCAACGCCTGCACACGCTCCATGGTTTTAACTCAGCGACTCCACGCTGCACGACCCGATTCCCACTCCAGGGCCACCCCAACGGCAGGCTTGAAAGCCTCCAGGTCTGCAGAAGGTCACTGCAGAAGAGAGGGATGGATTATTAGCAGGAGGATGTTCTTTTCTGCCTACAGGGAGGATAACTTCAGGCAATATTTTGCAAACTTACAGTTTGTACTCCAAATACAGATCAAATACGTTTGCAGTTCAATGCAAATTTTTCACACAGCTTAGTCTACGCCATGCTACGCAGAACACAACTGTCGCACAAAATAACTTATTAGAAATGCTTGGACTTGTTTAAGAACAAAATACAATGGAATGTAAACTTCACTGAAAACTATGTAGTACAAAATAATATTTCAATTCTTTGCTCAGTATGCAGACATTAATTGCCACAGTCTACAGTTTCTATTTATACATCTGCTGCTCGTTCCCCAAATAAATGGAAATGTCCTTGTAATTTCTTTTCTTCAGGACTGTACGAGAGGCTGGGGTTGAATGCTGAAGCTCAGAACCCTGACTGGCAGCGCTTGCAAAATATATAAACTCTTGATTGAGAACTGTAACATATTTATATCTACATCTACAAAATGCTTTTCAGCACAGATTTTTTTCTGTTAATTTTGTTCACAGGCAAGCGAGACGAGAAGCAGCAGGCATATTCCACGACAAGAAGGGATACGTGAGCCAGTGTCTTCTACAAAGCATTTTTAAGGCATCTTTCAAGGCCCCAGTTGACAGTAAATCGTGTGATTTTCATTGTGGTTATCTTAGAAAGCTAAAGCGCTACATCTAAGCTCCTCGGGTCTCAGCCTTGACACCCTGCATAGTTAAACTCAAACTGTTGCTCAGGGTTATCCAGAAGCGCTTCTACTTTGTCGTGCAGAAACCACTAAAACTAATCCAGAAAAAAAGGCTAGAAGAAATCCTGTCCAGCTGTTCCTGGGTAAGGGGAGGACGGAACACGGAGCTTTAACTTACACGTAAAACTTTAGATACACATCCATTAAAGAGCAGAATAGACCATGTCTGAAATCAGTTGCTGTTTTGTAATTCAGTTCTTGGAGATGCATTTACAGTGCCCTGCTCTCAGAATATGCAAGTGGGCACTTTTTTTTCCCAAATTAGCACTGTTTTTAAAGTTTGGAGACATCAAAAAAGAGACATTTTGGTTGGTGAAACAATTCTAGATTTGGCAAAAAAACTCAACAGGTTACTCTTCCTGCATTTAGGTTGAATACCGTGTCTCAGATCTTCCCTTCTGTACTCACATGGGGATGGGAAGAACAAAATGGTTGGTGGGCATGTATATCCATACAGCTTTCACCAGAGTGGTTGTAAGAGGAGTTAAGTGAGTTTAGAAGTGAATAAAAACATAGAACCAAAAAACCTGAGATGCCAGATGCAGATTTGGAGGCATGACATGCCAAACAAGCCAAATAGCTCAAACTTGGCAGCTGAATTCAGGTTTTCAGACCTTTCTCTAAACAGCCCCGAAGCTTCCCCTCCCACCCCCCCAAGCCAGAGAGCACTGCAGCCGTGGGAAGCAGTTCTGCACGGCGGGACCTGTCTTCTCCAGGTCATAGCTGGTATGTATAGAATAGCAACGCTGCTTGCAGCCCCAGCACGTTTTCCATCCACGACCACAGGACCTTCTTGTAGTCCAGCCACACCACACTCCAGTTTCGTCTGGGGATGTGGCAGTCATCATGCTTTAAGGAACCGGGATACCAGTACCTATCCCCTCCCCAGCAGTACTGCAGCTGGATCCCTGCTGCATCCACCCCAAACTGCCTCATTTCTGAGAATGGAAATGAGTATGGTTTTTTCCCCATTTCCCCATTTTCCACCTGGCTGGGGAGTACCTGGGTGCTCAGCAGTTGGGAGGGCACTCGATGAGATAACGCTCTCCCCCTTTGGAAGTGCTCGCCTGTCATGCATCATCCAGTCAGTGACTTCTCCTAAAACTGCAGGCGCCGGGTCGTGTCAGCTGCACGAATGTAAAATACTTTAAATGAAAACTGGAGTCTGGGATTTCCAGTTCTTTGGCCTTCCAGTTCTGAAGGCCTTTCCTGACTTTTAGTTGCTACAGTCAGATTTTCTGTTGTTAAAGCTCATCTTAGTTAAAGCTACAGCTAGTCAGACAGTCAGATTTTTCTGGAAAACATAGTTCTGCTTGCGATTCCTGAAAATTCACCTTTGACTGCTTTTTAAAAAAGTTGTCACATGTTTATTTCTGTATGTCACACAGAATTTATTTTTTTCCAAATATAATAGCCGTTTCTGTGTTTTCTATTCACCATAAGTTGCCAGGCTCCTTCAATACTTCATTGCCCTGAAAAGGCTTTAGGAAACAATAAGAAAAAAGCAGACACCACTAAGATAAGCGAGTGGCTACTGAGTGTGTGTTCCCATAATGTGGATGACCCACACGAAGCATTACAACCGCGATTTCCCCAAGTGGTGGCATCTTTGGGCACCACTGAACGCAAGAAATGAGAGACCATCAAACCCTTTTGCATTTCAAATTTACAACTGAAAGTTACTGGACAGTTTTTGACATTTCCCTCATGGTTCCACACGTACCTTCACTCCTCCAGCTGCAAAACGGGAACCAAAGCCACCTGACATAACAGAGGTGGTGTGAAAAAGAATTAATGTTCGTGATGTGCCAGACGCTAACTGAGAAAACCAAAAATCTGCCAGGATGAAATGTAATCTCATTTTAGGAAATGTTGAAATCATTCCTGCAGAAGGTTAAAAAAATAATAATCAGGCTGAGTCAGATACACAGCATGGAAAATTTCATCCCAAATGTTTATAGTTTAGCAATTGAAAGCAAGGCCTTATAATGCCGTGTTGGGTACACTTAACTAATCTGCAAAAATTCCAGTTCTACTTATAACAACAGTAACAGAATCAAAGCTGTACGGATTAAAAGCAAATGCCACAGCAATATTCGTACAGAGACAAGTACTATCATAGCATTAAAAATAATATTAAAAATTGGCATGTATACAGAGTACCCAAGGAACTCGGGATGTTTTCCGGACAGTAATTCATCACATCTCACAATATCCCTGCAAAATATATAGCGTGCGTTCTTCAGACAGATAAATAGGAAGGCACATTTGAGCACAAAGACGTTAACAACTTGCCAAGAGTGTGCCGCAGATTGGCAGCCGAGCCGGGCTCCCCAGGAACCCCGGGCACGAGCCCTGCCTCCCGGCACGGCGGGCAGCCCGTGCCGCCCCAGCCCCCCCGGTACCGTGCTGGCACCAGCACCGCTCAGTCACTCCAACTGTGAGAAAACGCCACCTTCTCCGAAATAACAATGCTGAGAGGAAAATTATGACTTGGGAGATTTTTAAAAGGAAAAGGGAAGAAACCAGAGGGGAAAATATTTATTTTGCGATACAAGTGCCAGTCTCTGGCAAACACACGCGCCAACCCTCCCAAAAGCACGTCAGGCAAGCGATCGTGTAAGAGCACAACCCAAAGCAGTGCAGCACTGATCGAAAGCAGACAACCGGGAGGGAAGTAAGAGTAAGTCATTGTATCTGCTCTTCATTTTGTGTTTAGCAATAGAAAGAGAAAGTAAACACAAGCAAATATTTTGTCTTCACATACTAGATCACTGACCAACTCCTACAACTATTAAGAGATCTACATTCAGTGACCTTACGTCCTTTTAGAGAGTCTCAAAGCAATATCAGAAATTAAATACTGTCTTCTAGTTGGTCGTGTAGGAACTTTTTCAAAAGGATATATAAAAACACTACTGTGAACACCAGAAATATTACATGCGGAGAGGAGGAGTACACAAACTAGCCGTGCAACAAAGTAAGAGAAGTGCTTTTGATCTTTTCTATTCCCATTTTTCCTACATTCAACAAACTGGGTTAAATCAGCTTTGTAAACCCCAGGGAAAGTTTTCTCCAGCAGCAAGTTTCTCCCTACCAACACACACCCTCCACTGTGACTGCCTGTCCGGCGGAGGGCGGCCGGTGACCGAAAGCATTCACAACGCTTCACCTTGTGCGACGTGCCAGGTTACATTCAGGGTGGTTAGAGCACTTTGAAGCAACACAAACCTAAATATTCCTGGTAGGCAAACCGAGGAGAGGAACTGAATTATAATGAACCAGCAGCTGTCACAATATGACCACAGTAACCAAATCAAAATATCAACCACTAACCCAGATGAGATTCAAAGGTCACCACATAAGCCAGCAGCTTTCTTCAGCAGCGCCTGAAACCTCAATCTAATCCTTGCAGTGAAATGCTCCATTAAGCTACAGGGGGCTTAGGAGCAAGTTACTGTGCATTGGTAAATGATTTAATGTGCTAGCAAGATATCCCAAGTAGTAGGATAAGAAACGTTCCCAAAGAGCACAACTGGAAGCGGGAGAGGCGATGAGAAGCAACAGCCAATGCGTCATACCCATCCCAGCTATCTGCCCATGCACATTTCATTGCCGGGCCAAATAACTACTCTTCAGATACTCTTAAGAAAACACAAAATACCTAGCAGGGTGGTGGGACTCCAGACATGCACAAAGCAAGCTGTGTTTGAATACATGCGAGCAGCAGTTTGAGAAGCTGAGTAACGCATGCAGCTCTGCGACTTCTCTCTGCTCCTCCCCACAGGGCTGGCTCCAAAGCCTAACGCACAGGCTCCCTGCTAGATGCTGGACACGTAAAAATGTGTTTTAAAAACAAATATCTGAAAAATAAAATACAATATAAGCCCTCATTTAAGCACAGCCTGTCTGCAAACATTTGTGGTTCACAGGTATGGGGTCAGTAATACCTATTCCCAGTAACAACAAAGCCCTTCTTGCCTGGAAAACCACCTCAAATCAGGAGCAACTCCATTCGAGTCAACAGTATACACCGGTATAAAACCAGTTCAAGTTGTATGATCATCAGGCTCTTTATCAGTTGTCAAGAGAAAGAGGAGCATGGAAAGAAAGCTACAGTGTGGCTCTGCAGGTGCCAGCTGCGTAACACCAGAGTTTACGGGGACCTTTCCCTGGGGGAGTTCGAAGACCTGCCAGGAAAAGGGAAATGATAAAATACATCTGGAGTAACAGGAGTCGGGAGCTGGCAGTCCGGGCGGCCTCCGTCTGAGTAAACAGCACTGCGCATTGTTCATCACCACAATACTTAGATTTCTCCTAAAAATCACAAATACAGACGTGACCAGCGCAGACTGACAGCGGTCTTTGTTAGGGCGATGCTTCACACACGCAGTCCTCCACAGCAGCGGTGTTAGCAACCGCAGCGCCTGTCCCGCTGCCGGTTAAGGGCTTCCATTCCCACACGGCACAGAAACAGACCTCCCGGCCAAGGCCCTCAGACGTGTTTGAGCGGGAGGGAAGTGTGCACGCATCCCAGCAGCTATCCCTCCTCCTCCAGCACTAACACCCCGCGCCCAGGAGCGGAGCAAAACTGGGGAGTGAAGGGCTGCCCCAACAGGACAAGTTAAGAAGAGTACACTCTAATTATCAGAGAATTATGCTAAAGCACGGTTGCAAAATGCCGTGGGTTGTGGGAGGCAGCTGACGGCCCCGGCAGCACGCACGCGTTAGTGCGCAATAGCACACTTGTCAAAAGCCGTTAGTCACTTGCCATACGCTTGCACATGCATTAATCTGCGTGTGCAGGAACGTCACTGGTCTTATTTCCAGTTGAAGTTACCAAATCTCATAAAAACCAAAAAGTGTCAGGGCACTTCAGGACCACGCGCTGTGAGGACGCTGCCACGCTGCCTGGCTCACGCCCACGGCTGGAGCAGACACCTCCAGTTCAGGTCTGCAGAGCCACGACTGGGTTAGCAGTGGCTGTGCAAACCCCTCTGATGGTGACAAGCGGGACCTTCTAGAAACATCAGGGTTTCCAAAGTTCCTAATCAGTTTTACATGGCTTAATTCTTTAACCAGGTGCCTCTGAACATGCTTTTATAAAACAACTATTTCTTAAGCCAAGTGAAACCAGTATTTTCACTAAGATTGGCAAAAACAATCAGAAGCAGGAATGAGATTCTTCTGTACCCCTCTGATGGTGACAAGCGGGACCTTCTAGAAACATCAGGGTTTCCAAAGTTCCTAATCAGTTTTACATGGCTTAATTCTTTAACCAGGTGCCTCTGAACATGCTTTTATAAAACAACTATTTCTTAAGCCAAGTGAAACCAGTATTTTCACTAAGATTGGCAAAAACAATCAGAAGCAGGAATGAGATTCTTCTGTAACCCAAGGGCAGGCAGGAGAGAGAGAGAGAGACTAGTTCTAAAGACATGCTTTTATAAAACAACTATTTCTTAAGCCAAGTGAAACCAGTATTTTCACTAAGATTGGCAAAAACAATCAGAAGCAGGAATGAGATTCTTCTGTAACCCAAGGGCAGGCAGGAGAGAGAGAGAGAGACTTTTAAGTTCTAAAGACTCAAATTAAAGGTTAAACTTGAAAGCACCATGCAGCCCAGCGGGTTTCACAGAAGTGTGTGGCTACTTGCGAAGTGTCTCTGCGCACTACCTAAGCCCCATGGCTTGAGTTAAGAAGGGAGTGTTGAAATTTCCATGCTTTTTTTGGCTTATACTAGACCCTTTAAAACTGTTGTAACCATGTTTTGTACGTGAATACATCGAAATGACTACAAGCTCCAACATTGTCCCATATGTTAAACAACTCACATATTTCCCAATATTAAAAGACAAGGCATATTTTAGGGACTTATATTAGAGCTGAAGAATGATATATCGCAGTTACAGGTCCATGTTTTTTTTGGCTCGCATTCAATCCTTTAAAGCAAAGCATTTGGTTAGTTCATTGACAACTGCAGAAGAAGGGTGTGATCTTGGCCAAGCATAAGCATTACTAATATTTTTACATCATTTATTTACTTTAACCAAACTCATTTATCAACCATAATTAAAGAAAGTAGCTATCATTCACTTACAAATAATTATAGCCTCTCTGCATACTGCTACGGTGTTTGCTGCTAAGCTAAATGATTATTCAGGGGTGTCAAAACTTTCTATCATGGGGTGTGGGGTGGGAGGAGGGTCCTTGCCAAACGCCCCGGGCAAAATCTCACTCCTCTAAAGCAGAATAGGCTGCAACTACCCTCGCCTGAAATCCAGGAGTTTGCAGCTCACAGGTCCCAGCAGGCAGCGATCCATCATGCTCCAAAACAAACAATGGCTTCAGTGTCCCTCACCAGTTATTTATCTGTTCCCTTTTGTGAACATATATTTATCATATTTTCAGAAATGCTTTTCTACTTTAAAAGTCCTGTTCAGAGCACATCCTTATTTTCTCTGCCAACTGGTCACTTCTTTGAAAAGGAAAGGCTGAGCCTGAGGAAACAACCATTTCCCTCTTTCAGCAAATATTGCAGTTACTGCATCAAAAGTCATATCCCTCTCACAGCAAGAAAACACAGTCTGTTCAATAAACATCATCGGTGTACATTTTTGAAATTGCATGATAGCTTAAAAAATAAAAAAAAACCACCCATGTTCCCACCCGTATGCCAAGTACAATCAACCCCAAAAATGAGGATGAGGGATTTAAGCCCTCAGAATTTTATTTCTGGTTCGCTTATTCTACTTTCAACAACACGGTCAAGTTAGGAAATTTGATTTCTTACTTTGTATTCTGGAATTGACAAAGGGAGGAGAGAGATTGTCATGCGACCCAAGGTCTCTGCTCGCCATATGATCATAGTGAGTCCCATCTCCATAGTTCTGTTAACAAATCGGGAAAAAACACAATTTTACAAGTTTAAACGGCATTTTTCAAAACCTACACATCCATATTTCCCTTCTAAGTTTTAAGCCACCAGTAAGAAATATTGTTCCCTTTATTGTTTTCCCCTATTGATTCTGCTGGAAGTGATGTGTTCCAGAACATTTTTAAAGCTGTTTCAAATTTTTATTTCATTAGTAATTGACTTTGGTTTGCTGTGTGGATAATCCTGAATGGGTGACTGAGATGAGGTTCCTGGAATTTCGTGCTGTGCAATTCAGCATAAAGCCCCCTCTTTAGCATAGAAGTCATCTTGCCCATAACATATGCAAGAACAGCAAAGAAATAATTCTTAACATTTTGGTTTTTAAATCTATTTTTACATAGAAATTTGCCACCTTAATCACCTCACTGCTATATACATGCACTGGACTATAAAAATAAATTAGAGTTTTTTTCACAGTGGGTATGGAAAGTTACTTCTCACTGAAAAAATAACCCTGCATAGCACTCATCCTTTGTGCGTGCAGTTCTGTGCATGGCTAGCAAGCGGCAGAGACCCCCTCCTGCCCAGCACGCCGTGCTGCCCTGTTACCCCTCAGTACTCCTCTGGGGATCAACAGCATCAGACGCTACCCACAGAGTCAAGGACGTATAAAAACCTTGCCAGGATCGGGCCCCTAATTTTTGAAACAGTCTTGGTGTAACCTTCTGCTGTCGGTCACTCGATCAGCAAAATCCTAAATTTAACTACAGATATTGGCCAAGCGCAGCAGTTATGTAATGTTTTGTTTCCTCGGCTCAGAAGAACGCGCGAGAAACTAATTCTCCCAATGTGGAAATACCATCATCATTTTACAAAGAAGGAAAGAGAGAGAGAGGTCAGGCTGTCTGCAGAACAACACTGCAAGTTAATGCACAGTCTTGATTGAAACCCCAGAATTCTTCCCAGGCTCGTGCTCTTTTCTTTATATCTCAAAACTTAATTGTACACTCACATTCAAGTTTTTGCATGCATAAATAATTGTGTGTGCAAATTTAGAATTTACTTTTCAAAACATTTTTCCCTCGGAAGCAATACAAGTGTCAAGTAAAAAAAAGGGATAAAAATAAAACTGACAGATGTGAGCAGTAATGACGTAATGGATGCTAAGCAGGATGGAATAAGAAAAGGTGTTGGGCTTCCCTCCCTCGGTGGCAGGGCCGGGGTCCCCCCCGCCATGCCATAAATGGGGGACCCCCCTCGGCTGCCCACGGTGTGGTGCAGCGCTGCAGACGTCCACTTAAAACCTCAGCTGGCGTAAGGTCCGCCGAGGGCAGGACCTGCCCCAAGGGGAAAGGACAGACCGAGGATGAACAGGGCAACCGCATTTCTCCTTGCCAGACAGACACTCGAGGGCACGGAGCTCCCGGCAGCGCTGCTCGCGAGCCCTGATCCTTCACGTTAATTAGAAAACAATTAAAAAGCAATTTAAACAAACTGTTTAAATAAGGGCATAAGTAAGAGCGAAGCCACTTTTTGCCCAAGATAAGTGTACTTCATGCATTTGCAGGAAGTAAACAGAAATAATCATCTTGGTACTGAAGCACAAGCCGTGCCCAGCCCCGAGGACAGGCAAAGCCGCGATGCTCCGGCTGGGGCGCGGGGCGGCTCGCGAGGACCATCAGCAGGGCTGCCAGCACCGTGCTGCTCGGAAGCAGCAGCGGCTCGGGGCGAACCGCACAGCTGCTCTGCTGGAAATAGCACTTCTTCCCTACCAAAGTAACCGGCGTCCCGATCCTGAGGTGTCTAAAGAATTTGGATAATCGTCCACAGCCACGATCGAAATGACTGAGTCCAGCTGTCTTGCAAATCTCAGCAAATGCTGAGTATTGCCGTGCCAGATAGTGGCTCGGTGTCTGCGTTCCCCGCAGGGGGATCCCACTCTTACATGGGGAGCACAGGAGATGTCCGTGCCCCATCCTCAGCAGTGCCCGGAGCAGAGGTGGGCAGGTGGCTGGCAGCCAGGCTACCTGCCCCGGAGCTCGGATGGTGCCAGCAGTCAGGGGGACGTGCTGAAACACCCGGCTGCCAGCCCCTGCCCGAGGAGAAGGCTTTGGAACCCCCTCACCAGAGGCACGGAGCAGCTGAGGCGCACTGTGGGAAGGGCAGGGGCACAGCTGCAGGTGGGCAGCCCTGGCGTGGTGGGACAGACCTGGCGGCCCCTCTCCAGCTTCGCTGCCCTGAGCTCGGGCCCTGGGGTGGCCAGCAAGCCCCAGCACGGGGACGAGCGCTGCCCACGGCAGGGGCGCTGGCCCTCTCCTCAGGTTTGGCGACACCCGCAATCCCTAAAAATCCAACTGCAGAAAATGAAACATTCAGCAACAACATTTCTGCTCCACCTGCACTCTGGGTGGTAGTTGATAGGGCCTAGCAAGAAAAAAAAATGGTTAATTAATATTCTCGCTACCTGTTAGAAGTAGCAGAGCAGGTGCCAAATTCAATCATAGGATCAGGTTTGAATGTTAAAAAAAAGGGCAATTTTAAAGAGAAGACAGGCTACAGCCAACTTTGCATGCCCATTTTTCTATGCAATCAGGTGTAAAACTCATATTTAAGATTGTAAATTTACATATGCAGGAAGTCTGGTTTGGGGAAAAAGATTAGATATACTTACCCTGGATGGACTAGGATGTCCTGTATTCCCCCAGGACCCTGAGCTAGTTCTGTCTTCTACATCTAGGGACAAAAAAGTTCTTTAGGCTTTATTGCAATAATTCTTTCCTTTTGTATAGGCACTTTTAAATTAATGTTTCAAATTAATCTCCTGTTGCCTTTAATTAAGAATCAGGCACAGGGCTACTACGATGGTAGTGGCTTCTGACCCACTGCTTAAATTAACTCATTTAAATTCACAGCAGAAATGAACCGGACCCTCAGGAACCTGAGGTTTGAACATAAAAATTACTTCAGCGGCTCAGTGTTTCTCGACACTTTAAAAAGTGACTGCACTGTACCAGTTAAAATCCTATCAAAATCTCCAGCACAAAAACAGGTATTGTCAAACAGTAAAAAGAAAACATAAAACAGACAAAACCTAGAAGTTAAAGTAAGGCATGTTTGGGGTAAATGTACCTCTCGCCACCTCACCTAGGCTTCTACTGCAGAAAAGCATTTACGCAAGTATTTGTATCTCAAGAAGAGAAAAGCACATTCCTAAAGCCAAGCACAGAGGGGGTATTTCTGTCTTTTCCTCTATCGTTTGGCAGAAAATTCACTGTAACCATTGGGTGGGAGACACTCCAGTAGTTTCAGACAGCCCATTTCAGGGTGTTTTTAATCATTTTCCCCCTCCGTTTGAGAGGGTATCTCTAGGAATAACACATCCCATCGCACATGTGCTAGGACGTGGTGAACCCCGTGCCATTTAGGGTACAGACCAAAGAACCAGGACTCCTACAAGTTCCTCTTAACTTTGCGACAAAACACAGGAATGTCTCAGCCTGCCATTTTCTTGTGTGCATTTTATCTGTGCAGCGAAGGGACAGCTTGGTAGTCGCCCCAGGAAGGAGAGGTGAGCTTTGCTAGTCAGCCACTGCAGCGTGCTTCCAGATCACTGGATACAAGAGGCTAGCTAGACCGCAACACTACATCTTCCTTGACAAAAATCAGGTCGTAGACACGTTTTGCATATGAACGCTCTCCACGTTTCACAATTCCCAGTATTTCTTCTCTGACGCAACTATTTTTATTCCACTTTCCCCAAGTCTTTCCCAGTATTGTCCATTAACCCAGTTTATTGTTGTTAAAACTTCCTTGTAACACTGAATGTTCTTTCAAATGCGGAGCCTAAAAAAAAAAACCAACCCAAAAAAGACTCACACAGTAACTTCTTCCAAAGACACCCCAATGGCAGGGGGCTGTCCCTCTCGGGTACCCTAAGCAGTGACGTGCACCTCCGGGCTGGCCACGCTACTTCCAAGGTTGCGCCAAGCCCAGGAACTCAACTCCGCTGACACTGAAAGCAGAAGACCCTCTGCAGTGCACTCAAGTATGCTGGGATACACTTGCACAACCGCTGCCATCACAAAACCTTTACTAAAACGAGTTGGGAGTCTCCTGAGACTTTCCACTTGGCTAAAAACTTAATGGCTAAACATAACACCGGTTCAGCGAGGCACTTGCGCACAGGTTTAATGGAAGCCTGTGAATAATTCCACCGAAATCATAGTTCACTCCCCTGTTAATTCAAGTAAATGAGATCACTCGTGCTTAACATTAAGCACATCCTTTAGTACATCAATGGACTGGACCATACTGCTTAAATCCATTACTTTTTTACTTACAGTATGTTAAATATCAGGAAATGTGATTGACATTGATCTATAACAGTATTATTGCACATTTCAGTGCTATTTTCCAACTTACTCCTGTGTGCCCACTAGCATCCTAATGAAATAATAATATTGCTTGCCTTTTGCCATGCACAAACAGTAGCTTTAATCTAATTGGAAAAAAAATACGTATTTGGTCTTGCTGGCTAGAGAAACTTTCTCAGAGTGCTGCCAAAGACTAGGCACATGAGCAGCTCCATTTC